>NW_022631048.1:13210055-13762703 GCF_010015895.1 Lontra canadensis
GGGGCTGAGGGTCTCGGGTGGGGGGGTCCGGGGCTGAGGGTCTCGGGGTCGGGGTCCGGGGCTGAGGGTCTCAGGTGGGCGGGTCTGGGGCTGAGGGTCTCGGGTGGGGAGTCCGGGGCTGAGGGTCTCGAGAAGAAACCACGCGCCTCACCTCGTCAGCGGCTTCCAGCTTGGAATCGAACTGGCAGAAGATCTGCTCCAGCTCCTTCCGGATGACGTTGGCAAGCACATTGAGCCGCCCCCTGGGACACAGAGGCGGGTGAGCCCGAGGCCAGGGTGCTGGGGGCCGGCGGGCGTGGTCACCGGGGCGGCGGGTGCGCACCTGTGGGGCATCCCCATGATCACGTAGTCCACCCCGTTCTCGCTGGACTTGTCGATGATGGTCTTGAGCGCGGGGATCAGCACCTCGCACCCTTCCAGCCCGAAGCGCTTCTCGGACGACCACTTCCGCTGCAGGAAATCCTCAAACCTGGCCAGGGACCGCCATGTCACCTGGGCCGGCACCGCTGCCCACCCTCCCGGGGAGAGACCGGACAGTGCGCGGCCCAGCCCCACCCTGTGCGCGTGGCCCGCACCTGGTGGACCGCACGAGCCGGGCCAGCAGGGTCCGCTTCTCCTCGTTGGTGAACTGCATAATCCCGGGCGTCTCGAACTTTTGCCGGATCCACTGGCACTGCTCCAGGTCGTTGATGAACATGAACTCCACCCCGATGTGCTGACAGTAGGCCATCTGCGCGACACACACCCCTCCCGGTCAAGGGCTGCTCCCCCCGTGGTGTTGACTGTCCACCCAGCCCAAAAGCTGGCGGGAACAGTGTCCTCCCTTCCAAAGGCAACGGGGCCAGCTGCGGCCCGGGTCACGGCCTAGGTCCTGTGGGTCATGCTGAGCCCGGCGAGCAGGGAGGTGACGGTAAGAACCGTGGGGCCAAGGTTTTCCTTTGTGTCAGGAAGATGGAGGCACCAGCCAGAGAATGGATGATTCTGGGAAGCTAGCTTCCTTGACCTCAAGTTTAGACCGTGGCCAGCGCCACAAGACAGAAGGGACCCGTGCTGCCCATGTGTGACGGAGCCCAATGGCCACTCAAGACTCCCAGGTGTTTAGATTTTAAATTCTGCTTTTAATAATTGGCCCCTCCTGGGAGGCCTGGGTCCCACAGAAGTGTGAGTGCACACATTACAAAACAGAGGACCCTGAGCAGGGCACCTGTGTCCCACCCACGGTGCTCACGTGACAGCTGGTAAGGCGGCCATGTGTCCTGTGGGACGTGTGGGCTCAGTGCACAGGAAGCTAGAGTGGGAGAGGACAGGAAGGCCACAGGAGCGCCTGGCCTCAGGGTGGGGCCTTCGCAGGGGCCCGCGCCTTCCTGAGACAGGTGACCAGGGCCCCTTGTCCTCCTTCACCCACAGCTGTCTGGGTGACAGCAAACCCCACATCAGCTCTGGAGTTAAAGAAGGACGCACCCTGGTGTGGCAGAGGGAGGCTTTAGAGATTCCCCAAACCATCTCCAGCAGCCGCACTCAGTGCACTCAGACCACCAGGCTCTGCTCGGAGGGTGCGTCTGTACTCCGCTGGTTTTCACAACAGACATGGAGCCGGCTGGCCAAGTGCAGGACAGGGATGTGCCCTGAACCCCTCACTCGGGTCTTCGGAGCAGGGGCGGGCATCTCCGCAGGTGGCTCCATGATCGTGAAACAAAGGAAGGTCTGCCTGAGCTCACCGTACCCACCGAGCACTACACGCGCCAGCATCCCGGCCAAGAGAGGAAGATTGCGTCTAAGGATGAAGAGAAGTGGGGCTGGGAAGGGCCTTGGTGCCTCTCTGAAGACATCTTGGTGACAAACCGGGAGTGCACAAAGCCTGGGGGCCGGCATGGCCTGCCGGACTATCCCCCCTGACTTCCTGACTTCCCAGTCAGCACCGGCTCCTGCTGCCAGAGCTTCATGGTCCCACATCCACTGGGCCACAGGACAAGTCACACGGCCCAGCCAGAGGGCCTGTGAGCAGGAGCCCTCCTCTGCCAGCCTGAAAAGGTTTTCCTGGAGCCCAAATCTGTGCTGCAGGATGGTGGGGAGTGAGATGGAGGAGGGAGCAGAGGGAGCTGGAGGAAGGGAGGGTTGGAGGGGGAAGGAAAGAGAAAAAGAGGAGGAAAGGTAGGAGGAGAGAGAGGAGGGGAATGGGGAGGGCAGGAGGAGGAGACCAGGGGATGGAGAGATGATGGGGGAAGGGGAGAGAGGCAAGGGGAGGGAAGGCGGGAGGGGAGGAGGGGGGAGGGGCGTGGGATGGGAGTGCAGGGTGAAGGGATGGAGGGAAAAGCAGAGGAGAAGGACAGGGGAGGGGAGGCAGGGAGGGAAAAGAATAGGTAAGGGAAGGAGGGAGGGAGGAAGGGGAGCGAGCGGAGGGAAAGGAAGGGAGAGGACAGGGGGAGGGAGGGAAAGGTGAGGAAGGGAGGAGGAAAAGGAGAGGACAGCCAGGGAAGGAGGAAAAAAGACATGGGGGAGGGGGAGGACAGAGGGTGGGAAGCAGGGGAAGAGGGGAGGGAGGGGATGATGGGGGAGGGAGGGAGAGAAGTAGGGAAGAGGTGAGGGAGGGGAAAGGACGGGGGAGGGAGGGAGGGGGCGATGGGGGAGGGAGAGAAATAGGGAAGAGGGAAGGGAGGGGAGGTCTCTGCGGAGAGATGGCGAGGGAAAGGAAGAAGACTCCTTGTACCCCAGGGGCAGTATTTCCCCCGACTTGAACAACTTAGGGGCTAGCGGGAAACTAGGAGACACTAGTGTGTGTCCACCACCAGGAGCACGAGTTTAGCTATTGACTTGGACTCAGGGTTACACGGCCCCGTGTGTTGTTTTTCTTGTTCTTGGCTCAGTCCCCAGGAGAAAAGGCCAGGCCTCTCCCGGGGCGGAGTCTTAGCTTCTCAGGAAACAGGAAGCCACACCTGCCCCAGCTGCTCCCAGTGGCCCGAGCCTGCCCGCGGCCCCAGCGGCTCACGCCAGCAACCTGGTGTGCACACACGTGTGTTAACGCACACACCATGGTCAGCAACTTTGCCCAAATACCTGGAAGCCGTGAACATAGCACACAGGCTGGGACGTGGGCACCCTGGGGCTGGGGGAGCTACAGCCAAGGTCCCCCAGCCAGAGCCTGACTCCTGGGCTGAAACTGAGAGCCATCGGGCTCTGGCCCTCCAAACGCCGGGCTCAGGGCCACGGGGACCAAGGCCGAGGAGGTCAAGCAGGGGGCTCTGCACAGCCCCGCTCCGCTCTGCGGGAAGGAAGGTGCTGAAGGTGCCCCGAGGAGGGGGCCAGAATGCCCGGAAGGTTTCTGGCTTGGGAGAAGGGCTGAGCTCCCCACTGGAGACTGCGCAGGGGTAGGGAAGGAGGGGCAAGCGCACTGTGCCAGCTCTCCCGGAGACCAGCCCAAGCTCTGCTTTCCAGACAACACCAGCCCCAGATGCCTGGGACACCTGTGGGCGGGGCTTAGACCCCCTGGGAACTGACACGGACAGGGGATTGGTCTACAAGGGGTGCCGTTTCTGGGGTCCAGAGCAGGGGAACCCCTAGCTCGTTACTGTCCCAGAGAAACGACATGACCATGGGGCGAATTTACATTTTTCTAATATGAATGAACCAACTCTCAGACTCTATTTGGTCAAAGTATCAAAACATTCTCTCTCTGGTACTTAAGTCACTCGGATATTCTGCGTGCTTCCGGAACTCAGCGGCCCCAAGGGGCTGCTGGCCACGCTGGACAGAGCGGGTCCACACACTGCTGTCAGTGGTAAGGCCAGTGAGAAGGGAGGAAAAGGATGACGCTGGTTCTGGGTAGGTCCACTGGGTAATCCTGCCCACCCCTCCCATCCCTCCCCGAGGCCCACACCCCTCCTCACGTCCACACCATCATGTTGGCACGAGGTCTCCAAGTGTCCTCATTTCCCCAACAGCCCGTGGGGAAGTGATGAGGGCCAAGCTGAAATACTGACACCATGGGACGCTCGTCACAAGTTAAAGACAACATCCCCAACAGACACTCAGACTTTTCTAGGCCACCACAGCCACGAGCGATGCCAGCCATGGGAGCATTCTGACCAGACCCCACCGGCTGCAGCAGGTCCCCCTTCATCAACCCCGAGTCCCGGACTGGGGTGTGAGCAGCAGTGCTGGTGCCCGGCTCGGAGAGCCCCGCTACCGGGAGTCGTGCAGCTGGGGCTTGCCAGTAACGCCAGGTGACGCCCGCAGTCCAGAGTGTGTGTGCCCCGCAGCGCGCTGGGCGACGGCACGATCCCTTCTGGGGAGCCCCGTTCCAGAGTTCTTGTTTCCTCCGTGTGTCTTACTGGGTAGCGCGGGCACCAACACCCCCACCCTCTAAGGATGAGGGGCCGGACAAGGTGGCCGGCAGCAGAGCCCCGTGACGCGGCTCCACGCAAACCAGGTCCCAAAAGGAGAAGGGAAAGAAGAAAACAGCAGAAGGGCGGGTGAGCAGACAGACCTCTGTCTGGAGTGGGGAACCCCGCTCCAGCCGCAGCCCAAGGCGCCCGGTCCCGGCTGGCAGAGCACGGGCGCCGGGAACCTCCACGCCGGAGATAAGCTCCCACGGGACCCAAACGCACAGAGACACTTTCTCCTCTGTGGTGGACGGTAAAAATAAAAAGCATGAATTTTTACCTACAAGAGAGCAAAAAAGCTCCCCTTTCTTACACTTTTAAATGAGAGGGTCCCAAGACAAATGACCACCCCGTCGGGAGGCCCCGTCAACACAGGCTCCGGCAAGGGCACGCCACTGCCGTGTCCGCCACAGCGCGCTCACCTCCAGCCGCCGGATGATCTCCCGCAAAGGAAGCGCCGACTCCTGCCCCCCGATGAACGTGGTGGTGGGCAGGTGGAAGACCTTGTCCAGGTCAGACTCGTCCAGGCCGTAGAACCCTGCAGGGTGAGGAGAGACGGGCACAGCCACACAGAGGCCACAGTTTATGGAAAGGGGAAGGGATTCCCCGGAGGAGAGAAAAGAGAAGAGAAAAAAATTCATAAAAATCTCTGATATACATGAAAATAAGTAATAGTTCACAGCCAGAAACACACACTTGAACAACAAACAGAAGCTGAGAATCTTGCCAGCACCACAGCTAAACAAGAGTAAATCCGTGTTACGCGTGTGTCAGTCCTGAGCACCGTAATCCTAATTCAGACACAGATGCACTGCGAGGTCCCAGACACACAGATTCGACTTGGAAGGCACTGGTGAGTGGATCGGAGAGCAAAGGAGAAGTAGTTCAGGAAGGAGCACAGGCAGAGACTGAGGAGCTGGCGTGGGGGAGCCCTGCGTCCTGTGTGAGGACGGGATGGCAGCCGGGGGACGGAGGCAGGGGAGGCGGCCGCCCCCTCTCCGAACCACCCGTCTGCACCCGTCCTGCACGGGGTACTCAGCGGGCCCCCCGGTCCCCGCTAACACACATCCACGGACTAGCCACCAGCATTTCCCGCGGTGCCCACTACGCAGGCGCCTCCTCCGACAGCAGATCTTGAACTGACCCAAACGTGGGCGAAGGGCTCCTTCTTGGGCACGATGGTTTTGTTTCCTGTCACGGTGACTGTCATGGGGAAAAGGCTTGGAGGACTGCCAGGCGACAGAGCAGACTGGGCTCCCGCCAACCCTGAGAGCTCATGCCGGTGGGGGTCACACCAAAATACCGGACACCAGCAGGCCACAGCCCAGGACACCCAGCTGCCAAGGTCACACTCTGTCCTGGTTTTGGCCTAAACGGTGATGGCACAGAGGGCCGGGAGCCAGCCTCGGGCTGTGGCAGGCAAAACCCAGGAGATCTTGTATCTGCAGGCCCCACTCCAGGGCCGACACCCCGTCAAGGTCACAGGAAAGTCCAGGTGTTCCCATCCAAGCTGCCATGGGGACCATAGCCCTAATGCATTTAACGCTTTAGCACACATTTTTTAAGTCTTAAAAGCAAATTCTATTTCCCAAACCCTTTTGGCTTTCTTGAAACAAACGCAACCTGGCTAGCTTTTTCATGTGGGGGCAGTGTCAGCAGCAGTGGCTTGGGGAAAGGCACGCACCCCTTTCCTGCTATTCTATCCAGAATGAGGACAGGCCACCACACAGGTCTGCTGAGGCTCCGGGCACTCACCAGCTGGCTGGTGGTATTAACGGAGGACAGCCAGGATCACGTGGGGGGCATTTTTCCCAGATGATGAGAACAGGCATGCATACTCTGTTGGGAATGCGCTGATCCAGAGAGCCTCAGCATGGCAGGACCCACCCAGCACGCGCGCAGCTCCTCGCCCTGTCAGTCTGCACTGACCAGTCCCGGGCTGTCTTGCGGCTACGTTCTTCAGTCACAGAAGAAACTGACTTTTGGACACCTGCTTCCGGGAAGGTGGAGCAGACGTATTCCTAACTGTGCCCCACAAACTGCAACTACAAAGCCCAGACACCAGAGGTAAAACAAACATGGTGCAGAAGAAGGCTGACCAGCCAACAAGGCCCCCAGATCTCCTTCTGGGCTCCCAGACCCCAAACTTGGGGCAAAGAGCAAGCAACCTGAGAACTCTTCCAGATACAGCCAAAAAGAGCCCCAGTGAAAGCCACTCTCTCTAAAGGGTCAGGAAAGGGGCAGCTGAGCAGGGCCGAGAATTCAGACAATGACCGCTCTATTCTGCCCAAACATGCAGTACACGCTGCAGCCCAGCCACACCCCTGCAGGCTGCGAGGCACTCCAGCGTCCAGCTCCATCCCGGGGTTTCAGGGAAGGCCCAACAGGGAGCCCAGACTTTGCTCCCCAAGAAGGGGATGCACCAGCCCACTTCCCCATCCCAGCATCAGTGGAATCCGTGGGCACTGGATCCTCCCTCCCATGGCAGTGTTTAGACAGGCCCTGCTGTAACAGACATCGGGGTCCGATTCCAAGTCTGATAATACCCAAACATCCCGGTTTCCATAAAAGAATCCCTCACAACAAGAACCAGGAATCGCTCAGACTGAATGGGGAAAGATAACCTACAGACCCAGCTCCCAGCAGCACAGACACTGGAACTACCCGCTTGGGGCTCTCCAGCAGCCGCCCTCAGACACTTCAGAAAGCCCTCAGTGGGCAACTGAGTGTCTACAAAAACCGAAGATGCAGAAAGGACCAAATGGGAAAGTCTGAAACTGCAAAATGTAATCACCCGAATTAAAGCAGGCAGGTGGGGTAGAGGGCAGAGGCAGGGGTCAGAGGACCAAGGACCCTGAAGACAGAACAATAGAGATGAACCAATGTGAACAACAGAGAAATGAAGAAAGCCTTGGGGACATGGAACGTAAAACAAAAGCCTTCGTGTTTGTGCACAAGAATCCCAGAAGGGGAGGAGGGAGAGGGAAGGTGAAAAAAGGGACCTGGAAAATAATGGCTGAAATGCCTAAAATATGGCCAGACTTCAACCCACAGATCGAAGAAGCAGGGTGAACCCCCAGGAGAAACCCAAAGAAAACCACGCCAAAACATGGCATAATTACACTGCTCAAAATTAAAGACAAAGAAAAAATCTTGAAAGCAGCCAGAGTAAAAGGAGGGAGAAACCACTTGAAGGCAGAGGGTTTCTCATCAGGAGCCGAGGTGCAGGGGAACACGGGTGCACACTTTTCCAGAGCCCCGTGTCCGGGGATGACGCCCTTTAGGAATGAAGGGGAAATGGAGGCATTCTCAGTTGCAGGGAATGGAAAGAGTCTGTCACTTACAGGAATGGCTACAGAAAATTCTCTATGGAGAAAGGAAGTGACATCAGAAGGGATCTTAGACATTAGGGAGGAGTAACATGGAATAAAATAGGTTAATAAAGCAGACTTCCCTTCTCCTCCTGGGTCTTCTAACTTAGGGCTGATGGTTGAGGCCAAACTTATGCCACGGTCTGATGTGGTTCTAAACATGTAGAGAAAGTATTTAAGACAATTTTATTTTAAATGAAAACAGTAAAGGGATAGAGAGAGAGGTACACTGTCTACACTTCATTTGAACTCATAAAGCAGCAATACCAGTAGATTGTGATGAAATGTAGATAAAGAATATCATACCTAGACAAGCACAAAAAAGGCTGAAAACAACTACTAAAAACACAAAAATATGACCAAAAATACTATATAAAAATAAAAACGAAATTCTAAAATATAGGCTTAAAAACCCATCTGAAATCAGGAGAAAGAGGGCAGAAAAATGAAAAAGAGAATAAACAGAAAATAAAGAACAAGATGTTAGACTTAAACCTCAGCATATCAATAATTACATTAAATATAAGTGATCTAAATATACCAACTAGAAGACAGAGACTGGAAAAATGGATTAAAAAAAATAAAAAAGGACCCCACTAGATGCTTGTCTACAAGAAATCCACTTCAAATGTAATGACATAGACAGATTAAAAGTAAAAGGATAGAAAAAAATAAAAATCTAAACACAACCAAAACCAGAGGTAGCTGTATTATTATCAGATACAGTAGACATCAGAGCAAAGAAAACTACTAGACACAGGAAATAGCATTACATGACGACAGGTCAATCCACCCGGAAGACAGGAATCCTAGCCGTGCATGCACCCAATGATGGAACTACAAATAACGTGAACCAAAAACTGAGGACAGGAAGGAAAAACACACAGGGGTGCCTGGGGGGCTCAGATGGTTAAGTGTCTGCCTTTGGCTCAGATCATGATCCCAGGGGCCTGAGATTGGGGCCCTGCATCGGGCTCCCTGCTCAGTGGGGAGTCTGCATCTACCTTTCCTTCTGCCATTCCCTCTGCTTGTACTCTCTGGCTCTATCTATCAAATACATAAACAAAACCTTAAAAAAGCGGGGTGGGGGGAGGAGAAATAGAGAAACCCACAAGTATAGCTGGAGACTTCAACTTTTCTCTCTTGAAGAATTCACTGAAAGAGTAAACAGAAACTCTGGGGCGCCTGGGTGGCTCAGTGGGTTAAGCTGCTGCCTTCGGCTCAGGTCATGATCTTGGAGTCCTGGGATCGAGCCCCGCATCGGGCTCTCTGCTCAGCAGGGAGCCTGCTTCCTCCTGTCTCTCTGCCTGCCTCTCTGCCTGCTTGTGATCTCTCTGTCAAATAAAAAAAAAAAAAAAAAAAAAAATCTTTAAAAAAAAAAGAGTAAACAGAAACTCACCAAGGATACAGGAGTCAACAACCACCGAGCAGCAAGCTCTAACGGGCATTTACGGAACACCGGACCCAACCACAGCAGAGGACACCTTCTTTCCAAGTGCCCTGGGGCATATGCGAAGACAGACAATTCCTGGGCCATAAAAACTCCTCGACAAGTTTAGCAGAACTGAAATCATACAGAGTGCATTCTCTAACCAAAATGGAATTAGACTAGAAATCAGTAAGACAGATAAAAGGAAAATCTCCAAATTACTGGAGATGAAACTACACACTCCTGAACGATCCATAAACGACGGAGGAAGTATTACAGGGTATCAACACACTGAACTGAATGAAAATGAAAATATGATACCAAAATCTGTGTCACAGCTAAAGCAGTTCCCAGAGGAAAATCTCAGCAGTAAACACACACATTACAGAAGAGGCAAAGTCTCCGGGTGCCTGAGTGGCTCAGTCACGTAAACGGCTGACTCTTGGCTTCAGCTCAGGCCATGCTCCCGGGGTTGTGAGATCAGCTCTGGGTCAGGCTCCATGCTCAGCACAGAGTCTGCTTGGAAGTCGCCTTCTCCCTCTGCCCCTCCCCCCCACGCGCAACAGACATGTGCGCTCTCTATCCCCTCTTTCTAGATAAATAAAATCTTAAATAAAACAAAACACTAACAGAGACGTAAATTAGAGGCATCAGGAACAAAACAGGGTAGCAATACAGAGCCTGCAGATATCAACAAGATACTAAGGGAATCCTGTGAACCACCCTCTGTAAGTACACTTGACAAGTCAGATGAAACACAGCATTCGGAGAACAGTAGAAACGGCCATTACTCGACAAAACAATTTGCAACAGCTCTACAACCATCAAGGACATTGAATTTCTAAATAAAAAGCTTCTGAAAAAGAAACACCCATGTGGTCTTGTCGAAGAAATCTACCAAATGCTTCAAGAATAATTAACACCAGCTCCACATAATCTCTTTCAACATAGAAAACAAAGAAGGAAAAAAAAACCCCAACCACAATAACTCATTTTATGAGGCTAGAACTACCTTGATACGAATGGCAAAGACAGATGAAAAAAGAAAATTACAGACCAACATCCCTCATTAATATAGATGCAAGAAATATGCAGTTGCAGCAATATTTAAAAAGAATTCAGGACCGTGACCAAGTGAAGTTTATTCCAGCGATACAAGGTTGGTTCAATATTTGAAAATTAATCCGTGTAGTCCGCCATACTATCACGTTAAAGAAAAATCATCTGTGTCAACAGATGCAGAACATTTTCGCACTTCTTCAAAATAAAAACCAGCAAAAAAAATTTGAATAGAAGGGAACTTTGTCAACTTGAAAAGAACCTCTATTAAAAAATCTATAGCTAATACTAAATTGGTCATGAAAGACTGAGAGCTTTCCCCCTAAGATCAGAAACAAGGTGAAGATGTGCATTCTCAGCACTCTTACTCAACAGTGCTCAAGATTCTCGCCAGGGCAATGAGGCATGCAAAGGGAATAACAGGAACGCAGGTTAAAAAGGAAGAAATAATTGTTCCTCTTGTTAGATGACATGATCCTCTACACAGAAAATTCTACAGAACCTACACCCCTCCCACCCCCAAAAAAAGTCCTAGAGTAAGTGAGCTCAAGTAAGGCCACAGGATACAACATGAACACAAAAATCCACTGTATTTCTAGATATTAGTAATGATATGTAGACACTAAAATTAAAAAGAAAAAGAATCTTGGGTATCAATCTAACATGACATTTCCAGGATTTACACATTGAAAACTACAAAAAACTGGTGAAAGAAATAAAAAACGATCTAAATAAACAGACAGGCATACTAGGTTCATGGATTGGGAGGCAATGGAGTAAACATGCCAGTTCTCTTAAAAGGGTCTATAGATTTAGCACTGCTGTCACCAAAATGTCAGCAACTTGTTGTGTGAACAGATAGGCCTTCTCTCAAACTCATCTGAAAGAGAAAGGCCCTAGAACAGCCACAACAGTTCCGAAGCAGGAAAATAAAGCTCAGTAGTTAGGGTAACCAAGAGAGTTACAGTGGCGGGGGAACAGATACAGAGACTATGGGAAAGGATTGAGAATCCAGGAACAGATTGGTGCAAGTCAATCCAACCGACTTTTGACAAAAATGCAAAAGCAATTCAACAGAGGGAAGACAAACTTTCCAGGTGTTGGGGCAACCGGACAACCACAGCCAAAAAAACTACCCCAAAACCAACAAAAAAACCCCCTTGACCTAAAATTCAGGTTTTATACAGAAATTAACTCAAAATGGATCATAGATTTAAATGTAAAATGCAAAACTGGAGAACCATTAGAAAAGTACATAGAAGGGTGCCTGGGTGGCTGAGAAGGAGTCTGCTGTTGGGCTATGGGCTCTGCACTCAGTGTGGATCTTCTCTCTCCCTCTGCCCCTCCCCCCATGTACACTCTCCCTCTAAAATAAATAAATACATCTTAAAAAAAAAAAAAGAAAAATACGTAGACGAAAATCATCGGATTCTTAGGTTTGGCAACAAAAGCACAATCCATAGAAGGGAAAACTGACAAACCAGACTCCGTCAGAATTTAGAATTTTGCCCAGCAAAAGACCCTATTAGCCAAAGAACGGGAACAATGCCAAGGTCCATGAGTGAACAGTGACGTGTGGGACACCCACGGGGAGGGTTCTGTTCAGCAAGAAGGGACAAACCAGTGTTACAAACCCACCTGGCTTGAACCCCAGAAAAATTGGGTTGATTGAAAACTGCCAATTCCCAAATGTTACACACTGTGGTCCCACCTGCATAACGTCCTTGCACTGCCAAAAATGCTCCAGAAACGGAGCCCAGGATCGTGGTTGCCGGGGCTGAATGGGAGGAGGATGGAGGGAAGGCGGGTGTGGCTAAGGAAGGCTACAGGAAGGCCCCGACCGGCCTGGCCAGCACCCGGGTGGGATGCGCTATGGTCTACAAGACGTCACCACCATGGGACCGGCCTCAAGGCACGAGGATCTCTGCGAATTCTTACAACTGCCTATGAGCCCACAGTGATCGTGAAACAAAAAGTGTCATCGGAACTGGGGTCTCACAGCTGTGGTGAGATGGAGGAAAAAGAGAACCGCCCAGGGCCACCTGGCATGGAAGGAAGACTGGCCACGGGGGGCGTGACAACAGGCAGATGGACCCCAGCCCTCACTCTGGATTCTTCAAAGTGTTTTGCCCAGAACCACGGGTCACTGAGGATTCCTCACGTCATGAAGTAAGTTTCTATCAGTGCTTTAGTTGTTCCTCAAACATGGGAAGATCAACAGAGAATCTCGTCCCAAATGCCCCGGAAACAGAACCAGAAAGAATCCAGAGCCCAGTCGAAGGCACAGCACGGAAGGTGGAGGAGAGAGAGGGTGTGCCGACATGCAGATGCCGCGTGGCCTCCGCCCCCGCTGGCTGGGCAGGAGCTCCAGGCGGCCTGCGCTGGAGAGCTCAGCAAAGCAGCGGCGAGACACACGGGAGGGGAGAATGGACCCAACAGAAATGACACAGAAGTGGCGCCCCCTGCTGGGTGACAGCGGAGTGACGGGACAACGCACGTGAGGACAAGAACAGTCAACTTTCCCCAAATGGCATGCTGGGAAAAGTTGCACATCCTGCTCAAATGAGGTCCTCAGCTCCGGAGAGGTGAAGGGCGCGTTATTTTCCTACCTCCTACGGTTAGCATTCGGAGTCGTTCCTTGAACACTGCAAGGTCTGAGAGGCAGAGTGAGGTGGCGTGGGTGAGCGCAGAAGGAAAAAGACAGCGAGAGTTAGTTCCAGACCCGGACATCCCAACCCTGCACCGTCACCGCGGTCACGGGGGGGGGGGGGGCGCGACAGACACCGCCACACAGACAGACACTGAAGGGGAACAGGGTGGGGCTTGGGGGGCCGACAGCGACTGGGTGCATGTGGGCGCTGCTCAGGAACAGCCGGAATGAGGTAACCAAGAGAGTTCCCCTGCACGGGGAAGACCTCCTCGCCTCCCTGTCCTGAAGGAAGGGCTGACACAGTGCTCTCCTGGGGAGTCGAACCCACCCACCTAGCCCACTTCGGGGTGACAAAACTAGGGAACAAAAATGGAAAGGCCTAATTTCTAGCAGACCGTCCTCAGAACCAAAGCAGCAGGTATGGACCAGACCCTAATTCTGATGGGTTCTGAAGGACAGAGGTGGGTCCTCAGTGACAAGGCAGAACCAGGAGGGAGCTCAGCTGTGCAGGACCGCCCGAGGGCTGCCCGTGGTCCTCCTGCGGCAAACGTTTCAGGGCCCTGTACCATTCCTGGATGCCTTCCGGGCCACTGGTGAAAGCCAGGGTGTCCGTCTGGGCACACAAAGCACTTTCCTTCTCCTGTCCCTGGTGCCTCAGGAGCATGAGCCCGGGGGCTAGGATCGGAGAGGGTCATGGTGGCAGGGCACGCAAGGACTGGCGGCTGAGTGGTGGGGGGCGTGCTCACGGTCACCAGGAGTGCAGAGCCCCCTCCCCCTCTCCCGTGGGGACAGCAGCACACAGCAAGGACCGCAGAGCTGGCGGCTCTTAAGACAACAGATCATCCAAGTTCCGCACAGAAGTCTGGACGCTTTGCTTAAGGGCAAGAAGAAACAATGTTCCTTTCTCTCCTTCAATCCTCAGAACCAAGACAAAGGACCACGCTCCGCCCCAACAGAACTGCCAGCAAGCCCTGTCTGTCAGAAACTCTACAGGCCACACGAGGAATGTCTTGAAATGCGGACGTCCATTCACTCTGGGTACTGGTGGATGCTTTCATTCGGATCTGTACTTCCTGGAAGAACTAAGAGAAGACAGGAACAGCCAGTGCGCGTGTGTCGTCTGCAGAGAACACACGGGAGTCTGTTGCAACCCACTCAGTCCTTCCGGATGTGCGTGCGACACTGCGGGAGACATGAGCGCGTAGGATTCCAACACGGTGGCCCCGCGCTGCCTGGGCGTCCGGGAGGATGCCTCCGCGTGACATGACCCCTGTGACCTTGGCTCGGCATGAGCCTGACCCCCAGCACACGGCAGCCCACAGAGTCAAGTGAACTGCTCCATGTCACTCCAAAATTAGGAAAGCTAACGATCAACTCTATTTTTGGTTATTCTCCCCAGACGTCAAGGGAGCAGAAGTGGCTGTGGCAGACACAGAGTGCTCTAGAAGGACAGCAGGACAGCACAGCCCCGGCCAGGCCAGAACAAGCAAACCCACGGACATGGTCAGAGTGGTGCTAGGATTTTTGGCTTTTGTATCGGCCCCGTGCCACAGGCACACCTTGTTCTGTTGTGCTTCACAGATTCGGAGCTTTTCTGTTTTTCTCCTGTTCGGTTTTTTGCTTTTTAACAAGTTTTAGGTCTTTACAACTTTGTGGCAGCCCTGTGCCCAGCACACCCACTGGCCCGTTCCTCCAACAGTATTTGCTCACTTCCTGTCTCTGGGTCTCGTTTTGGTAACCCTCACCACATTCCTGACTTCTCTCTCTTAAACGCTACCTGCCATGGTGCTGCGATGGGACGACTGCCCAACAGCTCAGAGGACAGTGAGCGTGAAGGTGCGCATGCTGTCATTACCCAGACACGGCGCTCACGGTGACAGAGGTGTCTTGGGAAGTGAACTTGACCAGGAGCCCCAGACCAGCAAAGGAGAGCCAGCGCGGCCACAGAGCGAGCCCCTGGAGCTCCTCGGTGTCCTGGGGCACCCGGGTTTCCTCCCTGTGATTGACACAATCTGTTCCAGGCTCCCCTGTGTATAGAAACCTCACATCACACTAAAGGGCCGCGACCTCTGTCACTGTGTGCAGCACGCATCTACCCAGACTGCCAACGCCGGGACATCAAAGCTGGAATCTAATTCACGCGCCGCACGTGAATGCGGGACACGGGCGGCAGGTCGATCGGACCTTTCTGCACGTCCCAGACCAGTGGAGGGTGGTGGTGGCGCAGCTCCTTCCCATGCGAGCAAAACGAACGTGCCTGCCTGCACACGACATGGGTGTGACTGCGTCCAGTTTGTTCGTGGTGGAAACGGCAATGACCCCGACCCTGCAGGACTCTGTCTGGAGCTCTCCATCAAGACCCATACCCCGACCCTAATTTAGGGCCAACCAGGTAGGCCTTGCTAGGAAACCCGAACCCGTCTGGACCTCCCGAGGAATGCGAGGAGGAATGTGTGCCCAGGCATCTCGAGTCCGTGCTCCCCACCCTCCTCCACGGGTGTGGTTTGACAGGAAAACACGGTACAGATCCGAGGCCACGTTTCTGGGGCCCGGCCGGAACCTGGCTACTGACAACACACATCCTGGGAAAAAGGCGTCCCCATTCCTAGTGATCATCCACCCAATCACAGGCCAGTGGAGAAACTGCACAAACACTGGTTTAAACTTAAAATCTCAATGACAATCATCAGTCCTCGAGGTTTCTGCCGCACCGGTGGCAGGCGGTATTTCTGTGTGTGCACCTGCTGGTGACCCCAGCATCCCGGCCACCCAGGAGCCCTGCACACCCGCCGAGTCTGCTGTGACAGGTAAGAGCCTGCCCGTGAGTTCTCTCTCCAACCATTACTTCGGGGGCCAGGAAGACGCGTGTGACAGCAGGGTAGGGACTTAGGTCTGCAATTCCCAACCCTCTCCAAACCAGTCAAAGGCCAAGACCTTAACGGTAACTACTTCACACAAACACCTGGGAGCACATAGCCCTGCTCGCACTGTAGACCAGCGTCTGAGGCCCTGGAGACAGGCGGCTGCTAGCCCTGGGCTCACACGCCTGCCCACAGCTGCCCCTCCGCCCACCTGCTTCTCCAGCAGCCCAGCATGCTCTCAGACGTGTGCGGAGCGAGCATCTCCTGAGCCTGGGCTCCCCACAAGAGGATGGAGAAACTGTGCCCACACCCCGAGGGAGAAGGGGAGGTCAGCCCAGAGGAGGCACGAGGGGACACGGAGGCTACCCTGTTCTAGCCGCAGCTCTGGGGCTCCCTCACCAACCAACTCGGGGGTGGCCCCGGGCTGCTTGCTCCGCCCCTCGGTTTCTGAATTCACCTCATCACCAGACGGCCTGGCAGCTGCCTGGCTCAAAAGTCTGCTTGGAATCGCACGAGCCCGCAGCTCTGCGGGGCCTGGGACGCTCCAGGCACCGTTCTAAGGAGTCTGATTCTCAAACAGCCTCACAGACGAGGAGGTGCGACAAATCCTGAGCCGGGGTTCCTGCCAGCGGAGCTGTCTCTGAGGCCAGGCCCGTGACCTGGAGGCGACAAGGGGCATGGAAGCACCCAGAAGTACCCACGTGCACGAGCAGCGGGCCGGCTGTTTTCCCGAAGACGTGCACGCACCAAAGGTGACACAATCCAAGCTTACTTTCCTGCAGGTTCACTATTTCCGCTTTTACACCTCAAGAAAGAACTCATCACAACCATTTCAAATTCTCAGGATGAAACTGCACTTTCCTCTGCAGAGCACGGGCTGCCCCCTGACTTGCTCTGGGCGGGCTCCTGGCCAGGAGAGGCAGCATCTCTTCCTCAAAGGAGCCCAGGGGGCTCTGGGGCCACGTCTGTGTGGCTGTCCTGGTGCACCACAAATGCTCGGGGACACTACTCTAGGAGAGTGAGGCCACGGTGGCCGGGAGCGAAGTGGGAAGCATGACAGAGGCCCCGCTCCCACTCCTGCCTCTGCCCTCGACCAGCACCGGGACAGGGACACTGGAGCACGGCCAGGTGTCCCAGCCTGCCCGGACTAGCTGGGCTGGGAGCGTCGGGGGACCTCTGAGCAACTCTGCCGGCGCCTGTGGGCTGCGGGTCTGTCCTGCCCTGACCAGTCTCAACGCGGGACAGAGCAGAGCCTCACACCCCGCTCCCTGAAGTTCGAGTGAGCGCGCAGGACCACCAGAGCGGTGCCCTCATAATGAAGGTGCCTATGCGGTGCTGCAGTTCAGGGCGGGACAGGCCGCCCCCTACCTGCTGTGCCCCCTTCCTGTCGGAATGCCTCCCGGGTCGTGGTGCCAGAGGCCCTCACCCCCTCTGGAGAGAGGCCCCAACTTCAACACCTGGGGGGCCGCCGAGGGGCTTCAGGACAGGCGAGCACAGGTTGCACGGGGCTGGGGTGCTGCTGGGGCTGCACGGGGAGGAGGAAGCGAGGGGAAGCAGCCCCGGCAGCGTCCCTCCAGTGAAGACGGCAGGGACAGACCGCTAGCTAACACGGACCCTGGAGCCGACGCGGTCTGAAAGCTCGCCTTACCCGGCTGGAGCCTGGCCACCCACACCACAGCCCAGCGACGTCTACGGGGTGCTGGGGCGTCACAGAAGGTTAGAGACCAGTGCTCGAGGAGGTGAGCTCTGTCCCCTCGCGGAGAGCAGCGTTAGGCAGGTAGGCAATCGTGAGTTTTATTAGCATGCACGGTGCGTCTGGTGGACACCTGGCCATTTCCGGATCAGTCATCTCAGCACAGGTTAGCGGCACGGTGACCGAGAGCAGATTAACTTGAGAAAGCAACCGCGGGGTGAGCCCAGCCGCACCTACGTGTGCTTCGCGGTGGCAGAGGAGGTAGCGGGGACGCGGGGCAGCAACTGCCCGAGCACCACGCACCTCCCCGCGCGCCGGGATGCCTTCCAAAGTTTCCTTCCTCAGTGTGATCACCAGCGTTTGGGAATCGACACCCAGTGCACAGCGCACTCTGGAACTCGCCCGTTAAAGGCAGGTCATGCCGTGCGCCAAGAGCACCGCACGTGACGACAGTCCAGAGCGAGGCCGCGTCAGGCAGAGGCCATGCCACACTGGGATTTGGAAACCAAGCCAGCAGAGCCGGCCTCTGGCACGTCATGTGACCCGCCTGCCCGGGAGGTCATCTCTCGGTGTCACAAACTGGGTCTGCCCGAGTTGTACTCTCCAATTTTGAGACTTAGACAATTGAGCTCACAGAGTCTCAATGAAAAGCTGGGATAAAAGTAACTTGCCCCAAACCCGCTAAATTTCAAGTGATCAGAATGAAGGAAACTTAAGAGCCTCTCCCTTCTGTCTGAGGACGTCCTGGCCGTCACAGCTGTGACCGGAGCAGCTAAGCAGCGCGGCGCTGGCCGCTCCCAGACCCTCACCAAGTTTGTCTGTGGAGGAGATAATGTCAGCGGGCACGGACGAGTCCAGATCGGCGTCCAAAATCCCCAGGGGGTCCAGCTGCGCTACATGGTGCCCTCGTATCTACGGACGGGCCAGCGAGGGAGGGGGACACACACAAAAGGACAGGAGAAAAAAAAGAGGGAAGGGGTAAAAAAAAGTAAAATTACATTAAAATTAGCGTTTACAGATCAATTCTCACCCACGTTTGAAGAAACAGTTACCGGAGCATCATCAAAATTTACACAACTAATTCCGAGAGGATCAAGTTTTGCAATGTGGTGACCCCTGACCTGGAAGCAATAACACAAGCAGTGGTTAAGCAGGACCCGCGGGCTGTTGGGGGGGAAAAGTCACACTTGGTCAAACCTTAACCCAAAATAACAAAATCAGTTAAAAAAAAGCCTTCGAATATTTTATCATGAAAGTGCTCTTGCGCTTGTAAACAGAGATAAACTCCGGTCACAGTGAACTTGGCAGTTCGGGGGATCCTTGAGTTTCCCTGGATAAACCAAGCGGGGCCCGCTGGGGTCTGACGCCCGCGTGGGGCCGTGTAGCTCAGCACACCAGCGCCCCCGAGGACGGGAGCGCAGGCCGTGCTGAGGGGCACAGAGGCTTCAGCATCTGATGTGAGCTAAGAAGGAGAAGGAGGAAGACAGCCCGCCCAACCTCAAGCGTTGGCTACCTGGCCCAGGGCTCTGCTAGCGGTGTGAGAGCGGGCGGCTGCGGAGGGGACCTGGGACTGCCTGAACTTAACGAGGCTACACGAGCCAGGCAACGGTCAGGAGCCACCAAATGCGCCTTCCTCCAGAAACACCCACTGAACAACACTCCAGAGCATAGGGCCGTGCCGGCCACGTGGCTCAGGGTGTCTGTCGACTCGCCAGGCCACTGCCCGGCCCCGTGCCACCTGCCCTGATCCGTGGCGTCTCCTGGAAGTGCGCCCAGAAGAGACAAGAACTCCACGTGATCCATGGAAGAGGTGGCGGCAGGGGAGCCCAGGTGCCCCGGGACCCTGGAAGGGAACCCCCAGACCCGATTTCGCCTCCTGTCCTCAGAGCTTCTCTCAGAACCGGCGTTCTGGTCTGAATTCTGGGCTCTTCCCTGCCGGGTGGAGAAGGGTTGGGGAAGCCCCACGTGTCCTGCCCACCAGCCTGCCGCTCACGCACCCACGGGCTCTGCTTCTGTCCCAAACTCCATGGGTTCATTTCCTACTGTCGTATGTGGGTGCTGGCAACTGAGAACGGGGCACACCCCTGCCGGTCCCTGCTCCCTCCCAGTGAGCAGCAGCCCCCTCGAGACCCTGGCAAGGACCGTTTTTCCCTGCCCACGAATTTTTCTTGTTAACTTATGGAAAGAAACAGGAGCTATCTGTAGGGCAGGGGCTACGGGGGGCAAGGACGTGCTCAGGCAGGGGCAGGCTGGCTGTCCCCGGCTCCTCTGCTCTGAGCACGGTTCGTTTCTGCCTCCCTGGGCTCCCGGGCAGGGACAGCGCACTGGCTCCAGGACGCGTCACTGGGGCTCTGGCAGCTGGCGGGCGCAGCCTTACCTGGTAGGCTCTGATGAGAGACTGCACGGCCAGGTGGTCCTCCACCAGCTTGTCCACGTTGGGCTGCGCGTCCACCAGCGGCTGCGCTCGCGCCATGGCGGACAGGGAGCCCGGGCTCAGGGGGAGTGGGCTCTGGTAGGCGGTGCCTGGCGGCGCTCCAGCGTTGGTGTTTCGGAAAAAAATGTCCCATGACTAAAGACAAAGAAGGAACTCACGTTACCCCATGGCTCACCTAGGACGTAGGACTCAATTTTAGCCCCAAAGAACAGTGTTCCTGGCAGGCAAGCCACGTCCCAGTTATATCCGCCCACGGGCAGGCTGGCTGGGCCGACTCACTCCTCATCGGACGGCCTGACCGCACCCCTGCAGGGTGGGGCCCCCGGGATGCCCCTTTCCCCCGGCCCTAAGATGCAGAAGATGCGAGGTGGCCCTGCCATCAAAGCCCCACAGGCGCAAGGCCGCAGCACTCCACAGCCGTAACGGCTTCCACGGTGGGCGGCCGGGATGCAGGGAACAGAGACCTTCCTAGCCTGTCTGTCCCGGCCCAGCTATCCGGAAGACCGGCGCTCCTGGCCCTTGTCTGTGGGTCTGCAGCTGCCCCGACGGGACTACCTGAGGGGGACCGAGCCTTCCAAGTGTCTCTCCAAACCCAGAGGCTGGGCGCAGTGTTGGGGGGCCTGGGCTGGCCTTGCTCGTGCTTGTGTTCCCAAGCGCAAGACAGAATGAGGCCCTGGGAAGGCGTGCAGGGCTCGCGTGTGGAAGGCTGCCGTGCTCCCTCACTGGCCGCTGGGGAGGCAGCCTCGCCCCTAACTCAGGAGGGCCGCTTAGGAGCCGCCGGGGGCACGTGCTCCGGGATAGAACTTGGATCTCAGCTCCCACACGTGGGTGAGTCACCCAACTTCCTGTGCTCCATCCCATGAGGGGAGGACAGCCCCGAATAACCCTCACAGGTCTGTTGTCGAGAGCGAAACACACGGTTAAGGACACCCAGACCGTCACCTGTCGGCAGTGAGAGCGTCACCGGGGTGACCGCTGCTCCCAACCGCCTTGTGGTATCGCAATCCTGGTTCTGTCTGTCCTTCTGTCCTCGGTATTCCGTGCTCGGAAGGTCCCATTTGCGATTTACAGGAACACCACGAACTACGGCAGTTTGTCACCTCATGCAAAGATGTGAGGTCTCAAAAACACGTTTCTGAGCTCAGAGAGATGAAGGCTGAGGGACGCTCCTCTGGGAAGAGCACGATCGGAAACCAGTAAGTTCAGACACAGGAACGCTGTCTTCCCTCAGTGTCTGCGCTTCCTCCAAGAGTACGATTTAGACCCGGGACCAACATGGCTGACTTCTTTGCTCGCCATCCCAGGACGAGCCACCGGGATGCCATCCGGAGCAGCTGGGCCGGGGCGTGGCGGGCACCGCACCGTGGACCGTATGCGACTGAGGCCACGGCACGGGTCCTCACCACCTTCTCACGTTCTCAGGTAGGCTCAGTTCAGCTGTTCAGGGCCCCTGAGTGACCGGTCACAAGCCTGTCACCAGTGCAGGCCTGGCGCACTGCCTCCTGTGGGGCAGTCTGGTCTCTCCCTATAACTGCTTTGGAGGGAGCCGGGTGAAACGTTTAGATCATTCTACGAGAAGAACTTCCTCCTTTTGTATTCAGAAAAGGTCATTCTCAAAAATCAAACCATTAGTGGGATGACCGTCCAATACGAAGTTGCACACTTTATGTGCCTTTGTGTCCAGATAACAACTGTAAAATGTTTTAACTTGTTAGTCAAGCTTTTACTGCTTTTACTTTTCCAGCTCATGTGCAGCGTGTCAGCTGATGGTAGACGGGCCGTGGGGCTCTCTCCTGGCACCTGCCTTCACGCCGACGTACAGCCCCCTGTGCCGCACGAAACCTGACAGCTGAGGCACCCACTACGATCCAGGACCCGGGGGTCCAGGCCATCCCCGCCCCCCTCCCCCACCAGCCTGGCCTGCCTGTGACACGGGTGAAAGCGTGTCTACCTGGAAAGACAGCTGCCTTCGTTACTGGAGGGTAAGAGGCCTCCTGAGTGGGGGAAGGGAAGGGAAGGCGGCCTCCCAGCTCCCACCTGGTTCAGGACGAGCACACAATGAGCTGACACCCTGGACCCCCACATCCTTTGATCCTGTGGGGCTTGTCCAGCACATCTGAGTGATCCCCTGCATCTGGGGAGTGGCTCTGGCCCAGGGCTCTCCCTGGCCTCCGTCCAGGCCTCCAGTGACCAAGGGCCTGGCCCAGAAGGAGCCCCTCTGAGGTGGCAGTGAGGCTTAAAAGCCAACAGCGTGCTGCCCAGGGCGCTGGGACAGCCAGGCCACAGGGACGGCCGCAGGGACGCGGGACAGTGGGTAGCCCTCCCATCAACAGCGTCGCTCTCCGCCCACCCTGCCGAGGAAACGCAGAAATGAAAGGTTGTTCCAGCAGCCCCGGAGACACAGGGGCCGCAGCAGGGGCCCCACCCAGCCCGCCCCGGAAAGTGGGGGCTGGGGGGGACCATCGCCACCACGGGGCCTCCTCCCTCTGACCTTCTTTTGTGCTCCGAATAAAACTCCAGGTGATTCCCAATTGGCTGAGGACAAACGCCTGGCTGGCGCTGGAGGCAGAAGAAACTGGTTCACACCAGTCCTGCAGAGGAGGGAGTCGGCAGGAGGACAGCGGCTGGAATGTGGCGCCTGGTTCCCGTCACTCACCCCCCACCCCCGGCCAGGCTGGGAACCTGCCCTCCTGTGAGCTGTCCCCACAGAAGCAGCGAGCCCCCTGCCACCAAGACCCGGGGGGCTTTCACACGCGGATCTCTGTAAGCGGGAGTCCAGGCGGCATGTCTGTTCGCTGCACACCCACCGCCCCGCAACCCGAAACGGGCAGTTTCGACGGCCCGCCGCCCTCACCAGAGCTCGCTGGAAAGTCCCTGCAAGCGGAGGTCGCATTTTGGCGGCAGGCCTCCCCACCCCACACAGCCGCTCTCATCCTTCTGGTGGTTCCTGCTCCCCAAGGAGCCTCTGTCTCCCTGTCTCCCTCTGTCCCTCACCCCGGCCCTGAACACGGGGGAACACGGGGCCTGGGCACCGCCCGGAGAGGGCTTCCTGTCCGAGCAGCGCAGCCCTCACAGGCACACAGCTTGGTAGCAGGTTCTCAGACCCGCGTGCTCGCCGCTGCCGCACTCAGTGGAGTGGTGACCCAAGGGGCCAGTCAGGGGAGCCCCTCCCTCTGAGAGGAGGAAGCTTCCAGAAGAGAATGGCTATCCCTGCTCATCTGCTCCTCGAGCCTGGCAATGTGAGGCCTTTGTGCCATCGCGGCAAGTGGCCCCAGGTGTCTTACTGAGAAAAACCCCGTGTGCACGTGTGCATGTGCAAGCGCCACATGTGCCTTCCTCTCTGAGCCAAACTTGCTCCTCTTCTCTGGACACCTCAACCCTGTGGTGTGGTGACCTGTCCTTGAGCAGTAACTCCGGCGACAAAGTAGACAGGGAAGAAAGCCCGGGGACCGGCCAGTGGGGTGACCTCTCAGTGCAGATGCCAGCAGCATGTCCGGCCCCGTCTCCAGAACGCGCTCGACCAACAAGGCACCGCCAACGCTGGCTGCGGTCTGGGGCTGCGGTACTTGGGACCAGAGGGTGGCCTTCTGTGTCAGACCGAGCCGGGTGGGAGTCCCAGCCCTGCCACACAGATGTGCGACACAAGCCCCCAGCCACCAGACTCACGCCAAGGGTCCCGACACCCCATTGCCAACCTCTCCATCTGCCACTGGTGCACAACTAACCCACCAAGGAAACGCTCTGTCCCACTGCCTGCCCTTGAACCTAGCAGTGGCCATTAACGGACACTCCGTCCCCTGTCCACTGCTGGAGAGGGAGTGGTGGCCTGAAGGGAGGACGAGAGAAGGCACCTGCCCCAGGGAGTCTCGCAGGACGGGAGGCTTCCAGTGACGTTTTGACCGCACGGGAACGGTTTTCCCAAAGGCACCCATGATGTACCCCGGCAGTGCTCTTAGACCGTTCAGTCCCAGGGAAACCCGCTTGAGGCCGCCTCCATGCAGCCGGCTTTCAGGTTTGGGGACAGGTGGACGACCACCAGGAGCCCCTCTCTCAGGAAAGGCAGGGACATGAGCGAGTGTGGGACTCTGGAGCAGAATGGGGCGGACGTGGGAGAAGATGGCACCTCAGGGGCAGCCAGTGCCGTGAGCCCCGCAGGACAGGGTGACTTGGTAGAGACAGGACTGGAGAGTCTGCCGCAGCCAGGCCACAGGCTACACGGGAAGAGGGGACAGCCATCAGTGGAGGTGTGGGCCTGCCATCCCCTCCCACAAGTGGGGCTGAGACCATCACTTGTTGCTGAAATGACCTCACCAAAACACGGTAGGTTTTGAGTATAAACAGGTAGAGTATTCTGATCCAAAATACACCAGAAAAACAAAACAAACAAAAAAACAAAAAGAAAAAAACCCCCAAATACCACCAGAATTCTTACTCTGAATTTCAGATAAACGAAAATATCCACCTATAGTCTGCAAAGCTCTGTTCCAAAAGCCATCACCCTCACACCCCCAGACCTCCCGCAACCACAAGGGGCTCTCCTGGTCATCACACCCCGTCTCCACTCTAAGCAGAGGAAGCCCTTCGAAAGCCACACACGTCCCTTAGGAAGCTACTCCAGGCTTTGCACACAGCAGGTGACCAGCACACCCGAGTCAAACTCGGACCAGTTCAGGCTCTGCCACAGGGGCAACAGCCCGGCAAGTCCGCTGTGGTGCCTGGGCGGGGGGTGGGTGGCAGGTGCCGTGTCGGGCATGGTGCCAGGTGGGGTGTCAGCTGTAGACACCCGCAGCCTCCGGAATGCAGAGGCGCCCCCCACCTGGAAAGGGCGCTGGCGCCGGTGGGCGTGGCGGACGCGGGAGCGGGAGGGGAGGCAAACGCACTCTGCCCTCAGTTACTCACCGTCAGCAGGTCACAGGCACCTCGGGGCCAGGTTCCCGGCCGTTCACTGAGTGCTGCAGTGTCAGAGGGGAGGCAAACATGCCACTCCGAGCCCTGTCACCCGCCTGAAGGCCCCGGGTGTCTGATGTGGTGGCCAGCGCGAGCGCACAACCTCAGGGCCCCAGGGACACAAGCGCACGGCGGTGGCCAGCCGGCTGGGCCGGGCCAGGCCGGGCCAGGGAAGCCGCTCCGGCTGCGTGTGTACCAGATCCTCGCGGCAAGTAGAGGGACCCACCCCGGTACCCGCACACCTCACCACACCGTGAAAAGCAGCCGCAGGGCATGTGGAGCTGCTCCAGGAGCTGAGGGTCAACGCTCCACCCCGGGGCTACTGAGCTCTACTCCAGCCACTGACTCCACGCCGCTGGCTTCTGGGCTGACCACCCCGTCTCTTCCTATCCACCGGGCCCTACCTGCCCGCATGGAGCACCTCGGCCTGGCAGGTCACCAATGCCACCACCGCCCTCTGGCGGCACCCTGCCAAGGGCCCTGACGTAAAGCCAGCCTGGGGGGTGGGTAAGGCAGCCTCTGGACCGCACCAATCCCTGGGCGCAAATCCAGCACAAGGCCGAGGGAGTGCGGGTCTGGGTCGGACCCCAACCCCTTCACGAACGACCGCATGGTTAAGTCCTGGTACCGACAGTGCTTCCTCGCGCCACCAGCACGAGCACCAGGGCGGGAAGTGGCCCACGGCCATCCTGGAGCAGGGGTTCGGCTGCTTCAGGCTAATTCAGTCGAACAGACCGACGGGGGAAGCTCCTCAAGCGGAGGGTGGTCACTGGTGGCTCGTGGGCTGCCGGGGGCCACTGTGAGGCTCCTGTCCTCCCCAGCCCCCAGGACACGGGCTCCTCCTGCATAGAAGGTGTGCTGGAAGCTCTGCACTGCGTTCAGGTCACTGAGCCCAGCAACCCAGCCACGGTGCGCGGCTGTGCGTCCCCTGTCCCTGCTGCGCACGAGAAGGCTGCACTGGACGGTCCTCACACCCGCCCGATGTGCCCTCGTTGGGCCAACTGCTGGGTCGCGGCCTTCCCTGAAAATGCTGTGTGTGCCTGTCCCAACGTCCCACCGTGTGGCTCTCACCCCTCCGTCCGCTGGCAGGGCTGCGACCGGCCCAGCACCGCGTCTGGGAGGCAGGGACTGGCAGTGCCCTGGGGTCCGGGCCTGTCTGACTTGTTGCCACGGAGCCATCTCTACCGCAAGCAGTTAAAATTGGAGGTTCTGCCTGGTGCCCCTCACTCACAGCAAAACCGTCGTGTTGAAGGCCCAGCACCGCACAGGGGAGGGAACATCTTCAGACGACCTCTGCCACCTTCCCTCCCTGCGGGTTCCACGAGCGGAACCTCAGCGCCCCCCAACACGGGCAAAGGAAAGCGGCCTCGGCTCTGCCCTGTGCGACCGGACCGTGACCGCTGCTTCCAGCCTCTGCTCGAGATGAAGGCTGGCGGCCCCTTCACACCCTGCCAGAGACGACCTCGGGACCTCGGGGGGCTGTCCCCGCGCAGCACAGTCCCCGCAGGTGCCAAGAGAATCTGACCCTGGGAGTCACAACAACGTGGCGTAGAGGCCTCTTCTCAACCCTCAAAGGTGGCAGAGCCAAGAGCCCGCAGACCTTCAGACGGCTCCGGGCTTGGCTCATCACAGCCCCCTCCAGGAGAGGCAGACCTGTGGCCCTGGGGCTGAGAGGTGGCGGCCAGGCCGGTGTGCACAAGGCTCCTGCCCAGCACGTCTCCCCGCAGCCCCTCGCCCCTGCACTCCAACGGCACAGCCTTGGGCTGCAAACCGCCTCCTGTTCCGTGCGCCCCGCGGCCGCTAGGGAAGGTACCCCGCCTACTGGGTGCCTCCACACACACCAGTCACCGTGGCTGAGGTACCGCTGATGGGGAAGCCGAGCGCCACCAAGGGAAGACGTCACCGAAATCCCACCATGTGCCTGTGAGCCTGCACTATGCGAGCGTCTGCTGCTGAGGCGGCAGAGGTCTCTGTCACAGCCAGGGCGGCTTCAGAACTGCACGGAGGCGGGGAAAAGGCAAGCGTCACCATGACCTGGGGATGATGAGCTTTTTCTCTGCCCGTCTGGCTCTTACACGAAACGAGGGTTGTCTCTCACGGGCATGGAACAAAGAGGCAGAACGGTGCAGGCCGCAGGACGTGGGACTGAGTCTGGAGACCGTCCAGGTGCAGGGAGCAGACAGGACCAGAGCTGTCCCTGTGCTTGGAGCAGCCCGGATGGCACAGAAACGGGTGTGCTTAATGAGAAGAGGAAGAGACTTCTTCGGAAGAGGGCTGAGCCACTGAGAAGGCCTGGCAGGGGAAGCAAGCTCTGCGGCTCCGGGGGCAGCCAGAGGCAGAGAGGGCCTCCCTCCAGCTCCAGCACCGGGAGCAAGCCAGGGTCTCCCCTCGTAGGGCGGACACCACGCTCCGCCGGTGTGTGTGTGGTCAGGGGGTGGGGGGATGTGCCTCTGCACACCAATGGGGTCCGGCAGTGACCAGCGTCTGAAATACTGACGGGGTGATGTGGCTTTCATTCTAAGTGTTTCTAAGACTTAAACAAAAATAAGCTGCTCGGGCGCCTGGGAGGCTCAGCTGGTTGAGCGTCCGCCTTTGGCTCAGGTCATGATCCCGGGGTCCTGGGATCGAGCCCCACGTCGGGCTCTCTGCTCAGTGGGGAGCCTGCTTCTCCCCCTCCCTCTCCTTGCTGCTCCCCCTGCTTGTGTGCGTGCGTGCTCTAATGAGTAAACTCTTAGGAAAAAAAAAAAGATGCCGTCATCTGACTTGTCCTCAACACAGCTAAGACCCCCATGAGGGAGGTCTGCTAACACAAAAGGCCCCTGTTGAGGATTCCTAACGGGGCCCAGCGGTGGGCTGTGCTGGACATGGCATTTAGACTGGAGGTGACGACGGGGAGGGGGTGGAGTCGGGGCCAGCGGCCTGTCCACGCACCAGGGGCATGAGGGCCCCAGCTCGGAACCGCTCACGTACGTCACCACAGCAGTGTTCACGATGAAACATTTAAAAATGTAAGTGTTCCATGGGGTGCCTGGGGGGGCTCCGTGGGTTAAGCCTCTGCCTTCCGCTCAGGTCATGACCTCAGGGTCATTGGCAGGGAGCCCGCTTCTCCCTCTCCTTCCCCCTGCTCACGCATGCGCTCTCTCACTTACTCTCCCTCAAATAAATAAGTAAACAAATAAAAATCTTCAAACCAAACCAAACCAGCACATACGCTTTAAGAAAGGCACAGCCGGCTGAGGCTGAGAAGTAGACGCTGGAGAGTTCCCTTGTGAACTGTTAGGTGTGGTAAAGACCACATTCCTGTTGGCGAGAGTCGTGCAGAAAGGACGCAGGTCTGGATTGGCTTCAAAGACTCCCCTGGGCCCTCACCCAAGTGAACCAACAAGCAAAAAAGAGTGGGGCAGGAGGAGGTTCTAGAAACTGGCACACTATGGAGTGCTGTTGAGGCTGGACGTGGGTCTCCTCGCAGAGGCTCATTTTATTCTCTTCCCTCTGCTGTTTGAAAATATTATAAAAAGCTAAAATAATTGGAAAGCTGAGTGTAGCAGGGCAGCGAGGGGAGATGCTAAAATTGTTCTATTTCTGCCGGATATGAATAAGTTCTGTGCCAAAAGAGAGGGACAGGACAGGACCAGACCTCAGGGCACGGAGTCCACACTGTACCACAGTGCACACACGGGGGTCCGAAAGCCAAACAATCTCCATCTTCAAATGTAGTGTATCATGTCTGCTTGGACTGTGTGTTCTAAAACACAAGTACAAATGAAGCACTCTTAGAGAAGTCAACATTTCTAAGGACTTCCCCGCGTCATGGAGGCCTCTGCAATCCGACGTGAGCTCTGGACTGTGTCTCTGAAGAAACATGGACACATCGGGTAGGAGGCCTATCCCAGCTCAGAGAGGAAATCAACTCCCTGTGGCTGGGACAGTGGAGAGGCACGCCCCCTGACTAAGCCGCCTTGCCCCCGTCTCTTTCTAGAAGACGGGTTGTCCCCTGGAGAATCCCCGCCACAGACACCAGCACATAAAATCTGACCTGAGGACGCCGGCCCACGCGGATTCTCGTATCCGGCTGGAAAGTCCCTTCCTGAGAGCCGGCACGCTTTCTTCCTCTGACAGCAGAGCCCAAGGACCCAGTCCACAGCCCGCCCTCCTCCCCGGCCCGTCGGTGGAGCCGTCCCCGTGCCGTCCTCCCCGGGAGCAGGAATGAAGTCCGGACGCTGCAAAGGCACACGTCACCGTGCCCGGAGTCCACGCGCTACTACAGCCCAAAGGACAGAAGCCATGGTTGGTTCCACAGAGCTTATGTTTGGGGAGAAGAAGGCCGAGGGACAGGCCCGGTGAGCTTTAGTCCAGAGTCCAGCACGCAACGCCGGTCTTCAGAGTGGCCAATGGCCAGCACCGCCGGCAGGGCCGCTTTCTCGGGACACCTCTAGACGGTCCCTTTGTGTACAGACCAGGGAAACAGCTACTCTCACAGGAAACCAAGTTTCACCTTGCTCAGGGAGCCACATGGCCTCCAGGTTGCCAAGGGAACGGGGAAGGACCCGGCTGGATGCCCTCCTTTGCCGAGCAATGAGGCTCAGACCAGGATGAGACAGGGCAGTGGCTCCAGCAGCCACATGAACGTATCCAACCTTAAATGTCACAAACACTTCAGGGTAAAGTCACTCTCAGGGGCCCAGCGGAAGCAGCTCCCTTTTGACAACGAGACCCCAAGATCATGAGGAAGGAAGAGGCCAAGGCAACAGCTGCCGCTGGCCGGCCTCTGTCGGGCACTTCTCTGTGCAGACCCTGGGCTCCTCACTTGTACCGTCTCCTCCAAACCTCCCACAGCCTGCAAATGGGGCACAGACGGAAACTGGGGGACCCACCCTCCAGTTCCTGTAACCGGGCCAGCTGCTTGGCCTGAAAATCCGCCAACATCACCGGCCAGAATGCAAGGAAGAAACTCGGCCACCAGGCACACCCTGTACCAAGCAAACGTGTGCACACGGGGGCTCTGACGGACGTGCCTTACAGGCGACAGAGGGGAATGAGAAAGAAGCGCGCAGGGAATTTACTTTCAAGTACAGAAGCATACTGATCAAAAATGCCATTTACACAGCATTCGCCCACGATGGTTTTAAGATTTCTCAGGAAGATGGGACGGAAGAGTATCCTGCGGGGTCATGGCTTCTGTCTGCCTCGTGTCTTCGGAGTCTATACCCACGGCATCCTCGGGCAGGCCTGGAAACGGTGCATAAGCCTCTTCAAGGCGCTTGCAGGTCGAACAGGCCTTCTGTTCCAGGGAGCGGGTCTCCAGCATGCGGTGCGCCAAGTGAGAGGGGAGCGCTGCTCCAGAGGGGCGGTCGCGGGGGGCCGGGCTGACGGCAGGGCTGCCGAAGCAGACGACTCCACTTGGTGGGATTTTGTGCCGCCTGCCGGCTGGCCTGCCTACCTTCCAGAAGGCTCCTCAGGACACAGGCACTTACCTGGATGGCCGGCCAACGTCAGGCCAAGACTCCAAACACATGAAGACATCCGCTCCCGGGAGCCTTACCTTGTGTACGCTTTTGGGGTTTTCCAACCAAGCATAGTACATTTCTTCCACATAGTTGGAGCTAGTCCCGCTGAGGAATGGCTCAGCAGCAACGGGGGCGGTAAAACACCGAACCTGCCCCCACGTCCTAGCTGCTGCTGGCCTGTTCTGTGAAAATGTCTTCACAGTCTGTGAGGCCGTCAACGGCCTCAACTTAGCAGCACAAGTCCTTAAGTGAAACATCCTTGTCCTGACGTCTCTCACGACTGTCTGCACAAAAAAAAGAAGAAAAGTTAGAAAGGGCGATTTATTAGGCAGGGAAAAGCGGCGCAGGCTGTGGCTGGCCGTGAGCTCCGCGTCAGGGCCGGGGTCCGGGTGCAGAGGACCCGGCCGAACGAGTGCCCACCCACACCCACCTCCTCCGCACGGCCCGAGCACACGGCACGGAGTGGGCGGGGGGGGGGGGGGGGGGGGGCGGGGGGGAGGGGGCGATCCGGCCGCAGACGCGCTGGACGGCTGTGAGGCCCGCGACACCGATGGGATGCTCTTCAAGTTTACGCGTGTGTAAGACAATCCCAGAAAAGGCAGCCAGGATCATCTCAAGAGGATCAGATTAGGTCTAACCATAAAATCAGAAAGAGATCTCTATCTATCCTGGAACCACTGAGCAGTTATGGGACCCGTGCTGCTCTGGAACATACAGAGAAACTGGAAAACATTTTGGTCACCCTCAAATAATTATCATCAGGGAGAAGAGAGAAAGAATTAAAAAAAAAAAAATTGCAAAGAGAACACGGAGTACTTGAGAAGCACCAAAAATGCCGACAAAACTCCTGGAAAGGCCCGTCCCTTCCAGGTGGGAGGAAAGAGCAGCCCAGGGAGGCTTCGGGAAAGCTGCGGTTTTCAGGCCTCGAGGGAGCATTTAGCTGTGAAGGAGAAGAGGCCTTCTAAGCCAGAGGGTCCGTCAGGGGAAAGACAGAGCGGCAGGAAAGTGTGGAAGAGCAGAGAAGAGCAAGCGTCGTGGCTCGGAGGCGGGGAGGCGGGCCGGGCTGGACAGCACCGCGTGAGCAGCGCGGCCGCTTCCTAAGCACCGAGCTCGGGCCGGGCGCTGCGCGCTATACAGGTTCCAAGGGGACGTCCGCACAGCGACCGGCACAGAAGCGTTTACCTGCCCTGTGACGCGTCAGGACTCCTCACGGACCCGCAAGCCCCCGGAAGGCAGGCACGAGCTCTTCTGTTTACAGACTGCCCTTCTGAGTTTTACTTTCTTTCATGAAAGAAAGTCCGTAGGGTCACAGGGCCGCCAAAAGCAGGGCCAGGATGCGACTCCCGCCTTCCTGTTCCGCCCGGCCCTGCAGCAGCTGGAGGAGGGGAGAGGCCAGGCTGAGAGGGAAAGGGCTGTGGCGGGGAGGGCGGGCGGGCACTTATTGCTTCTGAATGGACCTTGGTCACGATCTCACTGAAATGCACACGCACCTCTGTCAAGCACAGCTGTGCCACAGAACGAGCGGCGGCAGCCACCAGACGTGCCGAGTTCAGCCTGTTCCAGAGCACCGTGAACCAGTCCCAGCCACGCCCCAGACCCCAGCACGCCTGCGGGCAGGGGTCCTGTCGGTGGCCTCGAGGACATGGTGCCGCTCCCCCCGCCCCGCAAGAACCCCGGCTGCCCGGGGCCCGGGGAGGGGAGCGAGGCCCCCGCCAGAGCACCCCCCACCCCTGCAGGTGGCCAGGCGTGCAGGCCTAACGCCTCGCTCACGCCTGTGCCTCGAAGCGGGCGCCACGGCAGCAACCGCACCCACATCCACACCTCCTGAAGGAGATCCAAGCCCTGAATCTGCCGAGGACTCCCCCGAAATAACTGCTCTGCAAACCGCCCCCCCGCCCCGGGGACTGTTTACGGGGCTCTCCCGCTTGGCCCGAATCCGCTCAGAGTCCACGCAAGGCCTCAGACACAGAGGGGGCCGGCCCGCCCTGCTGCTCGGAGAAGACCGGCCGAGGAAGGACAGCGGGGCGGGCGCTCGGAAGCCAACCGAGCCACCAACGCAATCTCCCCCGGCGCAGGGTGAAGACGGGCCGGCCACGGGTCTCGAATGTGACCGCAGCCTGCGACCTTCTCTCCTCAGGAGTCACAGGACATCTGTCCTGGCCACTCTCCCCGGCCCTCAGCGTGCAGCTGTCTACCGAGCACCTGCCAACGCAGGGACGGCGGAAACCACAGCCGCCGCTCTTCGGGACAGAGGCCCCAAGGGAACACTTGTGTCTCCCCTCCAGCGTCACTGTCATCCGGGCCTCCTGAGCCACGCCATGGTCTCTGCGTTGGGCTCGCCCCCAGGACGCAGGAGTCTCACCTCCACTAACTGTCATTACTGAGGCACTGTGATGCCCAGTGACACAAGTACCACACTGACAACCACAAAACCACTCATTCCTTCGGTTCTGCCAAAGGCAGTCCTTTCCACACGACGCTGCAAACAGCCCGTGTTATCTCGCCGCTGTCTGCACTCACTGAATCCAACACGTGGCTCAGGGCTGCCCAGTCACCGGGATACAGGGCCACCGTCAAAGCCCCTTAACATGACTCATCAGAAAGACTGCTGCCCAGTGGATGGCTCCACCCAAGGACGCCCACGATCGGATGGACCAGAGCAGACACTGGGTTTACATTCCAGATTTTGGAGGAACCAGATTCTGTCTTTCTAATTCTGGAGTCCCCCGAAGTCCCTGTAAGAACAGAGCATCAATTGGTAGAGACGCTCAATTGTTCACTTTCACGAAAACCGTGAGTTTTCAAAAGTCCAAATGTTCTGACTTTGGTTTGGATGAAGATTTTTATTCGACAAAGATGCCAAAACATAGTGCTTTCAACAGGTGGTGATGGGACAACCACAGTTCCACCAGAAAAGAGCACAAAATTAGATCCTATCTCACACCATATAGAAAATTAACTCAAAATGGATCAAAGACCTGAATGCAAGAGCTGAGGGACTGTAAGACTCTTGGACTCTCATAACTTCCAAGTTACAGTGGAGTAAGCCTTTGTGGCCCTAAGTCAGGTAATGGGCTCCTAGTTAGGATACCAAAAATACAAGCGAGCGAGTAACAGATAAATTGGACCGCAGTGATATAAAAACCTTTGTACGTCATCGCAGACACCATCGAGAAACAGAAAACACAAACATAAAATAGGAAGAAACGTTTACAAGTCACATGATGACTGTACATGGAATACATTAAAAAAACCGTCTTACCATTCAACAGTAAAGAAAAAAGTAACCACGTCAAACGACCAGCACAGGACAGGAGTAAATGTCTCTCCAAAGAAGATCCACAAACGGCCAACGCACACATTAAAAGATGGTTAAAATCATTATTCATTCGGGAACTTCAAATTAAAACTCTAAGATACCACTTGACGCCCACTAGACGAGACACCATCCAAGAGAAAACAGGTGTCGTGGAGGACGCAGAGGAACGGGCGCCCTCGCGCACCACTGGTGGGAACACAGCTGGCGCAGCCGCCCGGAATGTGGTGTGGCAGGTCCTCAGAAAGTCACACACAGGGCTACCGCGCGACTCAGCACTGCGTTCCCAGGTACCAAGCAAGAGGAGTCAACATCTGTGTACACAAACCCGCGCGTGCGGACGTTCACAGCGGCGTCGCTCACAGTTGCCAGAACCGGTACCAACCCAAATGCCCGCCAGCTGATGGAAGGGGGTACGGCCAGCAACGCGGCAGCGGCTGGCAGTAAGAAGGGGTGGGGTGGCAGACGCTGCTGGGACACAGACGAGCCTCGAGAGCCTTCTGTGAAGAAAGTCGGCCACGAGAAACAACAGGTTATAGGACTTCACTCACGCGAAGCGTTCAGGATGGACTGAGAGCCTGCTGGTGGCTGCATGGCGTGAGGGCAGAGGGGCACCTGCCTGCTAACGGGTGTGGGTCTTCTTTGGAGGGGGAGGGAGACGCTCTACAGCTAGGTCAGGCCGCCGGCCGCCCGACCTCCCAATGTACTGGGAAACGCCCAACTGTGACAGTCACTGGGTGAACCTTACGTGCTGCTTACGGAAGAACACCACGCCTCAGGGAAAACGGGAGTGGATCTACTGGTCTGAGTAAAGAACACAAAAATGACGGCATTTGTAACTCATTAATTTCAAGATGCAGGTAGAGACCTGTGCCTTGGGGAAAAAGAACACTTAAGATAAGCAAAAACCAAGGGAAAACGTCTGACTAAGGAATCTGTATACCGCCCTTACGCAACCACAAGCTGACCCAGAGCAGGCCTTTATCGTGCCTGGACCTTCCCCTGGCGGACACACGTTCCCCAAGGCCACCTCCCCATGCACAGAATGCAGAGATAAACTGATCTCGACGCTATCGAAGTCACGAAGCCACGTCGGCAGGCAGAGGCGGGGCAGAGACAAGGTCCAGCCAAGACAGCCCCGCGGCTCCTCAGGAAATGGGTCTGAGGAAAAGAGCCCGAACCATTAAGAGACTGTTGCCCACGCGTCTTGCCCGACAACCACTTAAAAAACACAACAACTGATCTTGAAGACATTTTTTTCTTTTTCTTTTATGGCTTCAAACTCATTGAGATGCTCGCGATGAGCCAAGACGACCGCGTCTGCCCCAGGCCCGCAGCTGTTCCTTCCCGGGCGACGCTGCCCGCAGTCGGGCAGCGATGCACGGATGTGCGCACAGGGACGCAGATAGGAACTCGGCCCGGCCCAGCGGAACATCTCCAAGAATTCATGTGTTTCCCTTGTGACGCCTCACCAAGCACGCACGGAAGGACAGGGAGGCAGTGACGATCACGTTCAAACTGGAGAGGCGTCGCACCATTGCTAGGTGCTGATGACAGTCAAGCCTGCAGGGCAAAGAGGCAAAGGGGCTCCAGCTTGCTGCGCGAGCTTCAAGCGCGCCACCGGCTCTGCGTTCAGGCTCCTTTGCCAGGAAATGAAGGCAGCGACCACTCCTAGTCCTGCCCACTGCTTTTTGCGATATGGTCCGAATGTGAGAGCATGGGGCACACTCTGAGAGCGTTCCACGACTACAGAATTAACTGCTTACCAGCAGGAAAAAAAAAACCAACTAATGAAAACTCTGAAAAAGCTTAAGTTCCCAAGGTAAGTCTAACCACAAATTAACGTGGAGCAGGTCACTGACCAATCACTGAGAGGGGCTCCCACTGCCGAAGTTGGAGCTCCCCACAAGCTTCAGTGCATGGGTCTGAAAGCTGACCTGTCCTCACTCAGACTGCCGCTCTGCGGCAATCTGGGGTGTAGCTGGACGGGCATTCTTCAAGGGTGGTGGCAAATTATTAGGTGTTAATAAATAAATTATGTGATAAATTATTAGGTATTAGTGGAAAACAAGGCCATTTGTCACTATTTATTAAAAATTTAAAGACACATACAGTGGTGCCTGGGTGGCATAGTCAGTTAAGCATCCAACTCTTGATTTTCACGCAGGTCCTGATCTCTGGGTCATGAGAGCGAGCCCCAAATCAGGCTATGCACGCAGCATGGCATCTGCTTGGGTTTCCCTCTTCCCCTCCCTCTGCCCCTCCCTGCTGAAGTAAATAAATCTTAAACAAACAAACAAAGGCACACATAGAACTTCTGTTTCCCACTAAATGCAGCTAAAGAAATAAGATGTTACATTTAAACCAAACAAAACATAAGACTCCAAAAGATGGAAAAGAGGAGGCCGACTGGGAAGGGATCTGGGCGCCCAAAAAGACACAGCATCAAGTCCTCAATTTTCTTTCTGCTTCATACATCCCAGACTGGGTGCTGAGGAAGCTGGCAACCCAGAAATGCCAACTGACATAGAAAAAGCTGTGAACGAAGCCTGCTCCCTCTGGCCAAAGGACCAGAAAAGGGCTGCAGAGCAGGACAGAACATTTGTAGACAATCATTGCTCTGCTGCAGCCTTCAGCCAGCCCTACAGAAAACACTGTGCCTACCGCAACCCCAGCCCAGTGGTGTCAGAGATCAGGGACTTCCATCCCCACCAGGTGACCCCCACGGGGGAAGCGGAGGCCAGGAAGAAGCCTGCATTCCACCTGTGCCCAGCAGTAACAGGGCAGCACCCGGGCCTTCCCAGGTAGGGCTGAATTACAAGGCTTAATGGGGAACTTACACCCACACAGCAATAACAAGGAGTCCCTCCCCACAGATACCAAGGAGGCTGGGTGGGGAGCCTACATTCCACCCCTGCCCAGTAGCAACCAGGCAGCACCCACGGACCTGCAGCAGTGTCAGCAGAAACCCGTTCTCTGTGTTCAGACATTTAAGATTCAAGTCTCAAAATGTCACACGCCAAACGTCCAAGACATAATCAGAGGTGATCTTTATCGCCTTGCCACATCAAGAACCAGGATGATCTCAACCAAAACCCCCCCAAAAGACAATCTATAGACACCAAGAAGATAGAAATGTTAAAATTACCTAACAAAAAGTTTAAAGGAGCCAGCTTCAAAATGCTTCCTTGAGCAACTATGAACATGCTTACAAACAAAACCAAAAGAAAACAAAAATTAAAGGCCCCAACAAAGAAATGAAGGATGTGAAAAAGAACCAAATGGAATTTAGAACTGAAAAAATACAACCACCAAAATTTTTTTAAACGATGGGTTAAACTACGGATTGAAAGGGATAGAAAAAGCTCAGTGAACAAAGATAGAACAAAAAATTTACTCAAGTTGAACAACAGGGAACAGACACTGAAAGAAAAATGAACAGGGCCGCAGGGACATGTGGGACCGTAACATGGACTTCACGATGAATGTGAATGCCGTCTACTACTGATGGCATGGAAATGTCACCAGAATCTCAAGAGGAGAAGAAAGATGGAGGGGCTGAAAAGGTGTTCAAAACCCTACAGATTTGAGCTTAGTGAACCTCAAAAGAATAAACAAAGAAATCCAGGGCAAGACACACCAAAATCGAACCTGAAAACTACAACTTGAAGAGCGGATCTCTCACCAGAAACTGCGGAGGCTGATTGAAAGTGGCACAACACTGCTCAAGGGCAGGAGAATGACTGTGAACGCAGAATCCTACCTCCAGCGAAACACTCCTGAGGAATGAAAGGATGAAGGAAAATGAAGAGACTATGCACCAGCAGACCCGCCTTGAACGAACGGCTAAGTGAAATTCTCCGAACAGAAATCAAGTGACGAAACAAGGAATCCCTCAACATCATGAAACAAGAAAGAACACAGGGGTAAAGAGAATTTCAGTCTCTTGACTCTTCTCATTATGGGTGACAGATCAAACAAAATTTGCAACATGTCTGACATGGTTCTCAACGTGCACAGAGGTAATACTTAAGGGTATTTTTTTTTTAAGATTTTATTTATTTATTTGTCAGGGACAGAGGGAGAGAGAGCGAGCGAGCACAGGCAGAGGCAGAGGGAGAAGCAGGTTCCCTGCCGAGCAAGGAGCCCGATGTGGGACTCGATCCCAGGACACCGGGATCATGACCTGAGCCGAAGGCAGCCGCTTAACCAACTGAGCCACCCAGGCGTCCCCTTAAGGGTATTTTAAATGAGGGAGAGTAAAGAGCTGTAAATGGAGGTACGGGTTCTACACTTCCCTCAAACTGATATAAAGGTGACACCGACGGACTACGATAAATCACACTCGTATAACGTAATACCCAGACAACCATGGAAAAGGCTATTCGGAGAAATACACTCAAAGCCACAGACGGCAGATGAGCACATGAAAATGTGTCCAGTGTCAGCAGCCGTCAGGGAAGTGCAAGCTGGAGCCGCAAGCACACACCACTGCGTAGCTATCAGAGCGGCAAAGCAAAACAAGACGAGACAAAACGACACCACGACGCGCTGGCGACAATGTGGAGAAAGTTACTAGTCAAACACATCACATACGTTACTAGTGGGAAGGTAAAATGGCACAGCCGCCATGGAAAAGTCTGGCTATTTCTTAAAGTACTGGACACGCAACCACCACAGGACCTCGTGACTGCACTCCTAGGCATCTGTCCCAGAAAGACAAAAACTTACGTTCACATAAAAACCTGCATATGAATGCTTCTAGGAGCCTTATTCATAACAGCTGAAGACTGGAAACAACTCAGATGTCCTTTAATGGGGTTGCATCCAAGACCTGGAGGCATAGAAAGGAGCTAAATGAAGGCAGCGGGCTGCAATGGTCGTCAAAGAACTGAGCAGTGCAAAACGACAATCCCAAAAGGTTACATGCCTTAGGATTCTCTTTATATAACATACTTCACTTGCCAAATTCATAGAAATGGAGAGATGAGTGGCTGCCAGGAGCTAAGGAGACGGAGGCAGGAGGAAAGAAGGTGTGGCTACGAAGGCAAGAGGAGGGCTCCTTGCGAGGAGGGAAATGTTCCGCGTCTTGGCTATTATCAATGCCAGTACCTGGTTGTGATAAAATACTCTAGTTTCTGCAAAATGTTATCATTTGAGGAAACTAGGCAAAGCGACACCGGCATCTCTCCGCACAATTTGCTGTAACTGCATATGACAAATTTGTATGTACAGTTATCCCCAAATAAAAAAAAAAACACTATCTAAAAGTTCAAAAGGTAGAGAGCACAGTATTTTTTCTTCAAATGGGGCAGTGGGGAGCGCGATCAGTTAGAAGCAGATCTGGTATGTACCTGTAGGTGTTTCAGACATACAATAAATACAATGTTTGGTATTTAATAAACTGTGCAAATTTAAATGAAACCCACAGAAATTCATGGTTCTGACATTAGTTTTTGAAAGTAACTAAAGTGTGGTGATGGCTGCGTAACCAAACACAAGAAAAATCATTTAATTGTGTGTTTTAAGTGAGTGAATGATATGGCTCATGAACTGTATCTCAAAAGTGCTGCAAAGGGAAAAAAACCCTGAAATCCGGAACGTGCTCTCAATCATCAGGAAACTCTGATCTTGCTCCAGCCTTCCCAGATCCAGTCCTCGTCCACTCTGCAAAGCTAGAAGAGTACTGCGTGTTTTCCTATGAAATGTGCCTGCACAAAAACACTGCGGTTTGACCGTCACAGATCCTGCCACTGTGCAAACAGGGCTCCATTCCAGGCCACATGTCCTGAGGCCTCTCAGAGTAGCGGGCCTGGAAGCACCCCCCAGTCTCGGCTCCACAGTCCAGGACCGCAGAACAAGGCACAAGGGAACGCCACTCAGAGGTCACCCCTCGGGCCCAGGAGTCATCTCTCCTCCTTCTGCAAACTCAGTTTTCTGCCGAGTCTCGCACACAGCTCACACCTCCGACCGGCAGCTCCGCCGAGCGAAGAGGTGCAGGACTAGTGTACCGCCCCAAGAATGCGCTTCGTCCGCACCGGGCGACCCGGCCACCAAAGAGCGACCAGCAGGGTGGGGTGCTGCAGGGTGGTCTGTCAAGGCCGTCCCCCCAGCACGGGGAGGAGGATGGGCAAAGCGGGGTGCCGAGTCCGAAGGGGGTAGTGAGTACACAGAGGCCGCAGGGCGGTCCACTCAAGGGTGTCTCCCCAGGAGCTCACGGAGGATGGGTAAGGCGGGGTGCTGAGTCCGGAGGAGTACTGAGGGCAGGGTGCTGGGGAGATTTAATAACGCTCAAGGGCATCGCCCCAGGAGTGCAGGAAGGATGGGGAGATGGGCTAGGTGGTCTAGAGGGGTACTGAGGGTGGTCCGCTCAAGGGCGTCCCCCCAGGAGTGCAGGGAGGATGGGCATGCGGGCTGCTGACTCTAGAGTACTGAATCCACTGGGTGCTGGGGACGGTCCAGTCAAGGGCGTCCCCGCAGGAGCGCAGGGAGGACGGGTAAGGCGGGGTACTCAGTCCAGAGGGGTACTGGGTCCACAGGGTGCTGGGGGCGGTCCTCTCAAAAGCGTCCCCCCGGGAGCGCAGGGAGGACGGGTAAGGCGGGGTGCTGGGCCGGGAGGAGCACTGCGCACGGGGTGCTGCGGGCGGTCCGCGCAAGGGCGTCTCCCCAGGCGCGCAGCCCCGGCAGGCGCGGGTGGAGCACGGCCTGCGGCCCGCAGTCCGCAACCGCTCCATCAAGGGCGCGCCACCCTTCCGACCCGGCAGAGGACAGCGCCGGGCGGCTCCCTCGTGACGCCTCCTCGACCTTGGGGGTCACCCCGGCCGCGGCGCCCGTTCCCTCACATCCGCCGAGCCGCCCGCCCCACGCCCGCCACAACCAATAGCTCGCCGCTGCGCGCCCCCCGCGACGTCCGCGCGCGCCCGCAGCCGCCAATCTCCGCCCGTCAGGCGGCGCTCGCCGTGCCATTGGCTGTCAAGCCCATCCGTCAAGCCCTGTCCCACCCACCTCCCTCCGTCAGCCCTGCTCCATCCGGCTTCACTCCCTGTCACCGCGGCGCCAGCGACAACGAGGACGCGGCGCCCTCGCCCTCTGCCGCAACCCCCGCCTCCTGCCCGAGGGCGCGGGTCTTCCCGCACCGGGCTAGGCCCGGCGGCAGCACGCGCTTACCTGTCCCCGGCTCAGCTCCACCCGAATGAAGCGCCGACACCCCACTCCGGGGCACCAAACTCTTGACCCCGCCCCGGCGTGTGGCGTCAGCACGCAGCCCCGCCCCTGAGGAAGAAGGCCCGCCTTGCCTTGTGGGCGGGGCCTTGCGTCATAGAGCCGCGCCGGCCGTGCAGCTGCAGGGCCTTGTGGTCTGCGGTGAGCCGGCGGGGCTGGCGGTCTGGGGTGCGCGGGGCTTCTGCGCGTGGCAATTGGTTTCGCCGGCGGGGCGCTCGGCGGACCCGACCCGCGTGGCGGGAGCGGAAGAAGCCGGTTGGACCGCAGGCCTCAGCGCAGGGCGAGTCCGTGTGGAGGCCGTCGCGGACGCCGGTGCTTCGCACGGGTGGCGGGGCCGCGAGCGGGCGCTGGACGCTGCCCTGCGCGCCCCGACTGCGCGGGCGGCGGCTTCTAGAGGCCACTTCCCCAGGAAGAGCGCTGTGCGAGGACTCCGGGGCGGCCGTGGGGGGCCCCGTGGGGACTGGACGCCGCTGGCTGGGTCTGCGGCTGCGCCCTGTCCGCGGCCCCGTGATGACCCGCTGCCCGGCGGGCAGTCCCGGAGTCGGAGCCGGAGCCGCTCCGTCTTCCTGATGCCCGACACTAATCTGCGGTGTTTCCGGCGAGGGCGGGTGCCGCGTTCATGGCCACGATGAGGAGCTTTTGCAACAGACCGTAGCACTTCGAGGCTGGGAGCGGGAGGGCGGTGTCCGGGTGACCGACGTCCCGGAGACGCTGGGCCGCGCCGCCTCTTTTCCTTGAATGTCCCCAAGTCTCGAAGGCAACGACCGTGTTCTGTGACAAGGCGCAGGCCACTGGGTGACCCTGGCCAGCCCGCTGACCCGCAGAGCTCCATCAAGGACACAGATATCTGAATGTGGGCCGGGATTCAGGCGAGCGCTGTGCCTGCCCTCGCGGATGCGGCGTGGACGTGGAGCCGAGTTCGGAAGGGAGAGCTGCGGGGGTGGGGTGGGGGGGTGGTTGTTGTTTGTTTTGAGCAGGAGCGTAAGTGCCCGTAAGAGCGAAGTTGGACAGGCGCGGGGTAGGGGTCCAGAGACCAAACCTCAGGATGCTTTTAAATTTTAGATTTTATTTATCTTGTGGGGAGGGGATCAAGGGGGAGAGAATCCTAAGCCAACACCAGGATGCGTGCAGGACCCTAGGATCAGGGACCTGAGCCAAAGTCAAGAGTCAGACACTTAACCACCCGAGCTACCCAGGCACCCCTTTAACTCCTCATTTTTAAATAAATTGTGGTAAAATGTGCATAAGGGGAAAATGCTGCCCTTTGAAAGAGTACACTCAGCATTAATTACGTTCCCAGATGGTGCCGCCACCGCCCTGCTGTTTCTGCAGCTTCTTCACAGCTCACAGCCCTGGCAGAAGGTCTGTACCCTTTCAGTAATAGCTCCCCATCCCATGAGCTGCCTTCCCCTTTTCTTCTCCCGTGGTAATCTCTGCTGTACCTTCTGTCGCTCTAAGCTGAGGACTCTAGGTTCCTCATATAAGTGAAATCATACAGGATTTGTTCTTTTGGCCTTGCTTAGTGCACCAAGCATCACGTTTTCAAGGCTCGTCCACATTGTGGTAGGTGTCAGGGCTCCCCTCCTTGATGAGCAGATAATAGTCCCCGTGTGGATACACCGCACCTTGTCTATCCCTTCCTTGTCTGCTTTGTTCCCACATTTTGGCCCCTGTGACTAGAGCTACAGTGGCCGCTGGCTTGCAAGGATCTGTGGAGCACAGTACTTGTTTATGATCCTATTGGGAGTGTACCTAGGAGTGGAACTGGGGGGTCAGGGGTAACTACGCCAGGTCTTCTGCGGCAGCCACAGCGTTTTACATTCCCACCAGCAATATTCGAGGCTTTTTACCTTAGTACGTGTGAGGTATTCTCATCATACTGCTCTGCATTTCCCTGACGACCAGTGATAAGCATCTTTCTGTGTGCTTATTGGCCATTTGTGTATCTTTGTTGGAGAAAAGTCTGTTGGAGACTTTCCCTGTTACTGAATTGGGTTGTTGGCTCATTGTTTAGTTGGAGGATTTCTTTATATATTCCGGATTATAATCCTTTATCAGATCCATGATTTACACATATTTTCTCCCATTCCATAGGTTGTCTTTGCTTTCTTTTTTTTTTTTTTTAAGATTTTATTTATTTATTTATTTGACAGACAGAGATCACAAGCAGGCAGAGAGGCAGGCAGAGAGAGAGGGGGAAGCAGGCTCCCCGCTGAGCAGAGAGCCCGACGCGGGGCTCCAATCCCAGGACACTGAGATCATGACCTGAGCCGAAGGCAGAGGCTTTAACCCACTGAGCCACCCAGGCGCCCTGGGATCTCATTCTTTTTAATTTAATAATATTCCTCTGTGTGTGCGTGCACACGCACAGGTGGGTCCCATGTCCTCTTTAACCGTTCATCTATCCGTGGACACTTTCGTTGCTTCTGTTATCTCAGCTGTTGTGAATAATGTTGCAATGAATGTAGGGGGTGCCTATATCTCTCCAGATTGGTGTTTTGCTTCATTTGGATAAATTCCCAGAATTGCTGGATCATAGGGTAGTTCTGTTTTTAACATTTTTAGGAACTTGCACACTGTTTTCCGCAGCGGCTGCATCAGCTTGCATTCCCACCAGCAGAGCACGAGGGTTTCCCTTTCTCCTCGCCAACGCCTGTTCATTGACTTGGTGATGATGGCTAACTTAACAGGTGTGAAGGGGCATCCCATGGTGGTGTTGACTCGAAATGCCTGGATCAGTGACGTTGAGCATCTTTTCATGTGTCTGTTGGCTGGTCTTCGCCTTTATACTTAGGTTGTTTATCCATTTAGAGTTAGTTTTGGCGTTTGGTGTGTGGTAGGGCCGGCCTCGCCGTCATCTTTCGCTTGTAGAACTCCAGTCGTCCCCGCACCATCTCTGGAGGAAACGATTCTTCCCTGACCAAGCGGACCTGGCATCCTCTTTGAAATTCACTTCACCACGTTTCTTGGGTTTATTTCTGAAATCTCAATTCTAGTCTGTTGGTCTATATGGCTTTATGCCAGTACCACACTGTTTTGATCACTGTAGCTTTGTAGTAAGTTTTGAAATCCGTAAGTGTGAGTTCTCCAACTTTGTTTCTTTTTCAACATTGTTTTGGCTGTTTGGGACCCCTTGTAATTCCGTATGAATTTAAGGACTAGCTTTTCCACTTTTGCAAAAAACACAAAAAAAAAACAAAAAAAAAACAGCACTAGAATTTTGATAGGGACTGTGTTGAATCAGTAGACCACTTTGGGTAGTGTTGACATCCTAACTATATCACGTCTTCAGTCCGAGGTTATCTTGCCCTTTATTTGTGTCTTCTTTAGTTTCCTTTACCATTCTTCTTACTTTTCCATGTACAAGCCATGAGCCTTGGTCAAAGTTATTACCAGTGTGTTTTGGGAAGCATCTGTAGGCAGAATTGCTTTCTTAATTTCTTTTCCTGATTGTTTATTCCTGGTATATTGATTTTTGTGTACTGATATTGGGCCCTGTAACTTCACTGAATCCTTTTTTTTTTTTTTTAATTTATTTATTTCACACACAGAGGGAGCGCACAGGCAGGGGGAGGAGCAGGCAGAGGGAGAGGGAGAAGCAGGCTCCCCACTGAACAGGGAGCCCAGTGTGGGGCTTGATCCCAGGACCGTGCGATCATGACCTCACCTGAACGCAGCCACTTAACCGACTGAGCCAGGTGCCCCCTCTGATTTCTTTATTAGGCCTGGCAGCTTTCTCTTAGATTCTTTGGGATTTTCTTTCATATGTGGGATTATATCATGTGCGAATATAGTTTTTCTCCCTTTCCAGTTTGGATGCCTTCTGTTTCTTGTCTAATTGATCTGGCTGGAACTTCTGGGACAGTCTTGAATGGCAGGGGTGGACATGGGCCTCCTTGGCCTGTACCTGATTTTAGGGGGAAACTTTAGCCTCTCACTGTTGAGTCTGATGTTTGCTGTGGGATTTTTGTAGGTGCTCTTTATCATGTTGAGGAAGTCCCCTTCTATTTCTTGTTTTCTGAGTGTTTTTGATGGTGAAAGGGTGTCTGATTTTGTTAAGTGCCATTTCTTTATCAGCTGAGGTAATCATGTATTTTTCTCCCTTCCATTTTATTAATGTGATTTATTCCATTGATTTTCTTCTGTTGAACCACGTTTGCATGCATGGGACAAATCCTCACTGGCCATGATGTACAGTCCTCTTAATGTGCTCTTGGATTTGCTAGTATTTTGTTGAGTTTTTTTTTTCATCTATATTCATAAGTGAAATTGGTCTAGTTTTCTTTTTTTTTTTAAGATTTTATTTATTTATTTGACAGAGAGATCAATCATAAGTAGGCAGAGAGGCAAGCAGAGGGGGAGGGGGAAGCAGGCTTCCTGCTGATCAGAGAGCTCTATGCGGGGCTGGATCCCGGGACCCTGAGATCATGACCTGAGCAGACGCTTAACTCACTGAGCCACCCAGGCGACCCTGGTCTAGTTTTCTTTCATTGTGATAACTTTTGTCTGGCTTTAGTATCAGTGTGATACTGGCCTCATAGAATGAATTAGGAAGTGTTCCCTCCTCCTTAGTTCGTCAGGGGAGTTTAGGTAGGATTGGTGATAAATCTGTAAACGTTTGTAGAATTGAACAGTAAAGCATCTGGTCCTGAGCCTTCTGCTTTGGGTACTCTTGTGTGTTTCTAGGGATTTCATCTAAGTTACCCTACTTGCTGGTGTGCAGGTCAGAGTGCTTTCTTACCCTTTTTATTTCTGTAAAGTCAGTGGTAGTGTCTCTACCTCCCATCTCTTGCGTTAGTGATTTATGTCTTCTCTCTTTTTTCCTTTGTCAACCGAACTGCAGATTTATCAGTGCTGTTGATCTTTTCAAAGAACCAACTTTTGCTTCTATGAACTATTGTTTTCCTAGTCTGTTTTATTTATCTCTATTTAAATCTTCATTGTTCTTTCCTTCCTCTGGCTTTGGGTTTAGTTTGCTCTTCTTTTTTGATTCCTTTTTAGTTTCTCAAAGTACACTTTTTTTTTAAGATTTTATTTATTTATTTGACAGAAAGAGAGATCACAAGTAGGCAGAGAGGCAGGCAGAGAGAGAGGGGAGGAAGCAGGCTCCCTGCGGAGCAGAGAGCCCGACATGGGGCTCTATCCCAGGACCCTGGGACCATGACCTGAGCCGAAGGCAGAGGCTTTAAACCCCTGAGCCACCCAGGCCCCCCTCAAAGTACACTTTGAATGTACGTTACTGATTTGCTCTTTTTCTTCTGCTTTAATGTAGACATTGGCAGCTGTGCGTTTTCCTCCGCACACTGCCTTCACTGCATCCTACGGCTTTTGCTCAGTGTGCTTTTTCATCAACTGTACATTCTGCCTTCATTCAAGAATGTTTATACCAGTTTGAGCTGAGGTTCTGGGGGTAGAGGCAAACCCGGAAGATGGGCAGGACCTATGTTGTCACGGAGCTGACATTCTAGGACAAACCAATAAGCTAGCAATTGACAGCCACTGGAATCCAGAAAACAGAATGGTGGAAGCGCTGCTTCAGGGTTTGAATTCTATGTTATGAAATAGGGGCCATATTCACATAGCTCAGAAATCAGTAGCGTATTACAAGGTCTGCTTTTCAAAGTGTTCCTGGCCCCCCGTTACCATCCACTTCATTGTCTGCTGGCTTGTCGGACGCCATCCATGCTGGCAGCAACTCTTCGTCGGGTTCAGGGGCAGTCGGGGGGGGGCGGGTAGACAGCAGAGAGGGAGGGAGTCCAGTACGTGGGGCACGGCCATGTAGCAACCAGGAAAGAATTATTTATTTTAGCCAGTACAGCCATACTGCCGAATACTCGCGTTATTCTAAGTAACCGCTGACGTTTTCCAGCTACTGCACACTTGCTTTCTTAACTTAATAATGCACGCTGGATATCTTCCTGGAACCCAGCCTCATGTCTGCCGGGTTCCCAGGGAGGGAAAGTGGGGGTCTGTGCACCCTCCTGTCAGTGGGCTGTAGGTAGTCAGGAGATTTAATAATTTTTCTTCTGCCTTTGTTTCCCACATCAGTTCTAGAACACCGAGACCCAGGGGCGGCTACATGCCTTGTGTAGTACTGCACACCTCTGGTCCTTTCTTGCCAGCTCAGTTTTTAAGTACATTTCCCCCACATTTGTTTTTCTTCTTGACTTCAGTGTTTGGGAGGTAGAAGCCAACTGTTCCATATTCTGGATTTGCCTTGTTATTTCCTCATGGCGTACTTGAACTTCTGAATTTCCTGTGAACTGCAAGATGGAACAAAAGACCTGATTTAGGCTGAACGTTAACTTACAACAGCATTCTGATCCGTTGATCCTCCGGTGTTCCTGTTCTTTTACATGGTCATCCGCTGCCTGGACAGGATCCGAATTTTAAAATCTGAGTCAAACCACGTCATTCCTCATTCAGAATCCCCTAAGGGGTTCTCACTCGTTTGCCAGGGTCCTTAAAGTGCCTTAAGAGGCCCACCCAACTCTCCCGCCCCCAGTTAGGACCTCATTTCCTCCTGCTTCCCTCCCATGCTTGTGCCTCCTGCTACACTGGCCTCCTTGACCTTGTTCAACTCATGACAGCTCTTCGGGTAGCCACGTGACCTGCCCTCCAGGACCTCTCTCACAGGGCGCCTTCTTGATGAGCCTTCTTTGGCCACTGCGCTCTACCCCACCCCGCTTCTAACCAGACCTTCCCTGTGTTGGTCTCCATAACAAATTAACCAAACAGGATGGGTGAAGGCAACAGAAATTTATTCTCTTACGCATCTCGAGAGTAGAAGTCCAAAATCCAGATGTCAGCTAAGTCGTGTTCCCTCCACAGACTCTGGGAGAGATCATCTTGTGGGTCTCCCAGTTTCTGGCTGATCCAGGCATTCCTGGCTTGTGGCTGCAGTGTCTGGCTCTGGGCTGCGTGGCGAGTCCTTTTATCCGTGCAGCTCGCTCTTCCAAGCCTACACAGTTCAGTGACAGGCACCTCATGGGACAGCTCTCCAGAACTGTTTTCATCGTACAGATCGGAAACTCTGTGCCCATTAGACAAGCCCCCTCCCTCAGCACCACCTTACTCTCGGTCTCTACGAATTTGACTGCTTTAGATACCGTCTTGTTTGTAAGTGGAATCATGCACTATTTGTTTTTTGTGACTGGCGTATTTCCCTTAGCACGCTGACCTCAGGGTTCATCCGTGCTGTGGCTCGGTGCGGGATTTCCTTCCTTTTCGAGGCTAAATGGTATGCAGTGGTGCGTTTGTACCCCTTTTGATTTCTGTTCATCCATTGATAGACATTTGGGTGCTTCCATTCTCGGCTGCTGTGCATAGTGCTTCTGTAAGCGTGGGCATGCAGGTGTCTTTTCGAGGTCCTGTCTTCAGATTTTTAGAGCTCTACCAGGCAGTGGAATGATTGGGTCATATGGTAGTTCTAATTTCTCGAGGTGCCTCCATGTTATTTTCCATAGTGGTTGCACCATTTATGATGCCACCCACAGCTCCCGAGGTTCTGATTTCTCCACATGCTCACTGATCGTTATTTTCTATTTGCTTTTTACAGTAGCCACTCTGTGGGTGTGTGGGTGCCTCTGTGTCTCTTGTGAAGACCCTGGTCACTGGATTTAGGGTCCAGGATAATCCAGGATTATCACATCAGGTCCTTAATTACATTTGGGAAGACCCCAAGGCAGGTCACATTCACGGGTTCCAGGGATTTCAACGTCGATCTTTTGTCTTTGGTGGGGGCACCATTCAACCCATTACATTCCCTAACCTCTTCCCTGCTTAATTTTTCTCCTTGACACCTTCTCCCTCTGGCATGCTATAGAGTGTGTGATAACCAAAGGGTGATAACCAAAATAAACCCATGAGGACAAGGATTTTTGTGTTTTGTTCACCATTATGTCCCCAGGGTTTAAAACACCGGCACAGTAGCTGCTCATAGATATTGACTGAATGAGGGGGCAGCTGGCTTAGGTAACGTTGGCAGAAATTGCCCACCATCTTCGAGGGGAAAAGTTTTCAGGCCTGGGGATTTCGATTACCTAACATAGGTTTTTTCCTGTGAGTAATGCAATCTCTTTAAGATTACCCATCAATTAGGACAAATTTAGGGTCCTCTTGAAGAAAAAAAACAACAAAATTAGAACTATGAATACCATTTCTCACCAAAGTGAATCAAGATCCTTTAGGTAAACAGTAGACTTTTAAAAAAAGGTTTTATTTATTAGAATGAATTCAGAGAGAGAGCATGAGCCAGGGGGAGGGGCAGAGGGAGAAGCAGACTCCCCACCGACCAGGGAGCCCTAGCAAGGCCCCCAGGATCATGACCTGAGCCAATGGCAGACGCCCAACTGAGTGAGCCACCCAGGCACCCCCGAATGGCAGATTTTGTGTGTAGGGCAGGCAGTGTGCAAAGTGGAAAGCAAGGGAGCCAGTAAAGACTACCAGAGTTGTGTTAAAAGGGCGCAGAGCACTTGGACATCTTACGAGACGATCTGAACATTAAAAAGGGGTAATGATTGAAATGTATGCAGACACATTTAGTTTTATTGCAAATCCTCCCTGGTTGTGGATATAATGGTTTACAGGATACAGCAGTGACCAAGAGATAAATGGGAAGTGACATGTTAAGATACAAACCCCCAGTCCAGAACGTGGATTCTACTGGTCGGGTGATCTCGGTGCCTCAGTAGGAAATGGCACCATCAGCATCAACAACAAACAGAGTGAGGAGCTGTGTCCCTGAACGGCTTGACTTTACCTTGTTTGGACCCTGATTTAAGCATTCTGAAGTTTTTTGAGACAACGAGGAGAAATTGAACATATGCTAAGTGTTACATGACATTAACAGAACTGTTTAATTTTGTTGGATGTGGAAATGGTATTTTTAAAAAGTCCTTGTCTATTAGAGACACAAGTATTTTTAGGTGAAATGATGTGGGTTTTTGTTTTTTTTTTCTGGACATACATCATTTCTGGACACAGTTTCATATACTTCAGGGAAAACACGCCAAAGAAATGAAACAAGGCAGGCAAGAAACTGATTTTTGTTGAAGGCGGGTGATGAGTATATCAAAGTTCATTGTAACTATTCTCTCTTGATGTGTGTTCAGGAATTCTCTTTAAAAAAATTTAAGGTTTTCAACCAAGCGCTACTGTGATTCTATGCCCAGTAACAATGTCCTGGCTTGGTGTTCATCTTCCTTCATCCCAGAGAAGGGGGTGCTCTAACTAGGAGAGACAAACGCACCCATGACCCTACTCATTCTGTTTCCCTCATTCTCGCCCTCCGTTTTTTTTAGCCCAGATTTTCAGTCTCATTTTGCAGTGCTTAGTGCAACGGAAGCGGGGGTGGAGGGGCTGCAACAGCGCATGGGTCGAGTCAGTTATCCCAAGCCCGTCCCTCAGATCCGAACTGGGATCAGACCGCAGAAGGTGGCCGAAGATTATTTATTGTCCATCCCATTAGAAGGAAGTGAGCTAAATGCCTGTATTTAAAAATCAGGGAGTTAACAGCTTCTGAAGAAGAGGGCTTTAAACAGGCTTTGGGTCCTCACACAACTACTGGGGAAGCTTCCCTTTTAAATGACTTTCTTTGATCCCCCAGGATACCTGTGTTGGCTCAGAACCAGAACTTACAGGATACACAGCAGCACACGCAACACCAGCCATGCCCAGAGCACCCAGAGCCCCGCTACAGCGCTTTTCTGCAAGGACGGCTCTCAGCATAGGCACGCTGCACCTCCCGGGGGCCCCTACAGGTCCTCAGCCCTCACCTAGGACACAGAGAGTAGTTCAGTCTGACTGGCTGGTAGAAAACCACGGGGCCTGCGGGGACAAAATAAGATGGACTCGACCACACGCTCCGCCTTGCAGAGTCTAGTAAAAACTTGAGGAAGGGACGCTTTTCTTCATTAGTCCCCGTGCCACGCCCACCACATCTCCTTTACCATCAGTGCGGTACCTGGCAACCCCCTGCCCCGCACCCAGTGAGTCCCTCCCACGCAAGGGTCAGGAAATTCCAGCACAACAGCCGGGTCAGAGGTCACGCGTGGCGGTCACCACTCCGAGTGACACAGCCCCACCAGCTCGGGCAGCCCCCGCCCCACCTTCCGCGCGGGACCCCTCCTCTCCCGGCTCCTTCCCAAGTGCTGGACCCGACGCCCCCACGCTCCCTTCCCCGCCTGGGACTCCTCCTCCCAACGTCCCTTCCCCACGCCCCACCCCTTGGATGGGATCCCTTGTGTCCCCCCGCTGGACCCCACGCCCCCACGTTCCTTCCCCCGCGCGGGACCCCACGACCCCACGCCCCGTCTCCAGTGCGAGACCCCACCACGTCCCGCCCGCGGAGGAGCGGGTCGCGAGCTAATCGCCACATAGGCGCCCGGAGCCCGGCTATGCAGCCTCTCCTGGAAGCCAGGCGCAGGCTTGCGCATGCGCGCAGGGGAGAAGAGGCGCAGGTAGGTGTCGGACGAAGTATCGTCTCCCGCAAAGCGACGAAGGGATCCCTGAGTCCTTCGCATGCGTACTCTCCTTTCGGCCAGGCCTAGCGGCGGAGCCAGACGGACGCAGCGCGAGCGTCATGGCGCATGCGCGCTCTGCGCTCGGCTCTGTGGCGTCGGCCAGACTGGGGCGCAGGCGCGCGCATGCGCGACGGGCGGAGGGCGCGAGTTGGCAGGTGTCGGGGCGGGTGGCGGCGGGCGATGGGACGACCGGAGCTGCTGCTGCTCGCGCTGTGCGCCGCCGGCGCCCGAGGGCTCTACTTCCACATCGGCGAGACCGAGAAGCGCTGCTTCATTGAGGAGATCCCCGACGAGACCATGGTCATCGGTCAGGCGGGGCGAGGGAGGACGGGGCCCTGTGTGTCCCCGAGACGCGGCCACGGCGCCCCGCGGAGTGTGGGAGCCGGCCGGAGCAGGCGGGTCGTGACTGCTGTGTCTGCTCCGCAGGGAACTACCGCACCCAGATGTGGGACAAGCAGAAGGAAGTCTTCCTGCCCTCGACCCCCGGCCTGGGCATGCATGTGGAGGTGAAGGATCCCGAAGGCAAGGTAGGGCCACTGCTGGTCGTGCTCGCACGGGCGCCCTGCAGCCTCCACGAGGCCACGCTTCCCCCGACTTCTCTGGGCCGTGCAGGGCTCCGAGGACAGGGCACCGTGCAGGTGGGGGCTGTCACGGTGTGTCCCGTTGCAGGTGGTGCTGTCCCGGCAGTACGGCTCCGAGGGCCGCTTCACCTTCACCTCCCACACACCCGGTGACCATCAGATCTGCCTGCACTCAAACTCCACCAGGATGGCTCTCTTCGCTGGAGGCAGACTGGTAAGAGGATTGCCTCTTTGGCCAGAGCTCAGAATCTTTCCCCTGATTCTGCCGAGTTCTGACCTAACAGCCACCGTCATTTGGGACACTTTGGGACACAGTTACAATCAGAGATAGGTGTAGCATTTCTGTCTCACTGCTAGGGACGAGAATAGGTTCCCCAACCTGTAACGGAGAATCCGAGGGTTTCCGACCTTGGGGCTCTGGGGCTCCACCCCGTGTCTTTCCAGCGTGTGCACCTGGACATCCAGGTTGGGGAGCACGCCAACAACTACCCCGAGATCGCCGCCAAGGACAAGCTGACAGAGCTCCAGCTCCGAGCCCGCCAGCTGCTTGATCAGGTGGAGCAGATCCAGAAGGAGCAGGATTACCAGAGGGTAAGCATGCGTAGGACCGTACTCGGACGTGGCAGATGACCTTTGTGCCCGCCATGCCCCCTGGAAGTTTCTGTTTAAGGCCTTCCCCGCTTGGGAGCTCAGCTATTCAGAGAATGGGGTGGAGGGTGTCCGTGTGCCTGGCCGCTTCCAAGCTTTGCAGACTGAAGTGCATGGAGCACTGCTCCCAGCCTGGCAGAGCTGGTCGTGGCGGAGCGCGTGGCACTCTCCCGGGGCACTCCCCGCGGAATCCAAGGCAGCGTCTCAGGAGGCATTTGGACCTGAAGCTGAATTTCGCACAGCAGGGAAGGGCCTCACAACAGCGGGGACCACCTGTCCTGCACGTTTAATCCCAGCCTGTTGTCCTACACAGTATCGCGAAGAGCGCTTCCGTCTCACCAGCGAGAGCACCAACCAGAGGGTCCTGTGGTGGTCAATCGCTCAGACGGTCATTCTCATCCTCACTGGAATCTGGCAGATGCGTCACCTCAAAAGCTTCTTTGAGGCCAAGAAGCTGGTGTAGTATCCTCTCCGTACGATCCCTCCCCTTCACCTCGATTATTTCGTACTTTCCCCACCCAATACCGTATCCACCTGGATTTTGAGGGAAAGAAAATGAAAAAAGAATACAAGCCACATCGGTTCCATAGCAACAAAGCGCTCACATCAGCCACTCGCTCACACTGGTTCTCAAGGACCCAGGACATTGGTCCAGGTTTTCAAAGGTCTGTTTTGGGGTTTGTTCAGAATCGAAACTGACCCCGGATGAAGTCTGCCTTGTTTCATCTGCAGTGATTCCCCTCCTCCTCTTACAAAAAGAGCAAGTGAAAAAAGTCTCTGCTATTCCTTTAACTTCTCTCTTTACGTCTACTTAGGCAGTAGGCGGCTGAAACGCCCCACCAGGGAGGCCCTGCCTCACTGTCCCTCTTGAGTCCTGGGTTTGCTCAGTGGCTTTGTGAATGTAAATAAGGGGGGCAGAGGCCTCAGCGGATTGAAATCTTTTTTCTATATATTAGAACTATTTTTTGATAAATTATATATATTTTACTTCCTAGTTGAAGTGTTTCTGCCTGTGTGTGACTAGCTGAAAACACCAGCGTGGCCTCGTCTGCTTTCTGTGTACCTGTACGTTTCTGCTAAGGGCCACTGCAGCTTGCAGACACCACAGGTGCTCTCAGGGCCTTCCGAGAGGGCCGAGCAGGGACTCCCTGGGACACTGGGGATTTCCATCCCTTGGGGCCCCAGAGTGTTGGTGGCAGAACTAGAACAGGCAGGGCCCTCCTCCCCTCCCTCTTTTCTTCACTTTTATTTAAGCTGTGCTAAATGTTTCTTCACAGGAACCACATTTGGTTCTTCATACAGATTTTTCCAGTGAAATAAAATGTGTTGTAGTAGCTGTGTTTGAAGTGAACTAAGAGGCTGTGGGCAGACGGGAAGCACAGATCGGGGTGGAAGAGAGGCCCCAGACTTTTGGGCTACTGTGCTGACCTTCAGTGGGTAGGACGTCCGCAGGGGGGCCTCATGCTGCCAGGGTTTGGCCATTCACAGAGGTCACCCGAGAACCCACCAGCAGGGAGTCATGTGAGGCGATGAAGCACCTGTTTGGACTTACACTGAAGCATCTTAGTACACTGCCCTTCTGCCATATTAAAACCGACTGCCCTTGCTTCTCTAGGGTTTTGTCATCCGTATTAGTACACATTGCTTATGTGACCTACAGAGCAAAGTCTTTTTCTCCATGTTCTAAACTGCTCTGTATATGTACCTATTTTTACCCATAAAAATACATGCAAGTTTGTTTCTAGGCTCTATCATTTAATATCTTTGTATTTTAAAAACGAGGTGCTCCTCCTATGTCTCATTCTGGATGGCTAATGGTCCAGCGAGGTGAAATTACCCTAACTGACTTCTCTAAAGCTGGATATTCAGGATGGTTTTCAGTTTTCTCACGTTAGAATGAACCTGGAGGAAGTGAGATGGTTAGCCGCGTGGGCCTCTGGCCTGAGCTTCCCAGGAACTACGGGACAGGTCAGGCAGGGAACATGTCTCTGCCACCGTGGCTGTTCTGGTGGGCTATGGGAGGGCAGGCAACCCTGCAGCCTTTGGTGGTCTGTCCAGCTGTAGGCACAAGTCAGTGCATCTTGATTCTGCCAGTAGCTCCCAAGGTCCAGGTTTCCCCTGTGAAGGTTTGACAGGAAGGAGCGCTTGTCCTACTGCTGGGGCAGGTAGGAACGGATGGCGGGAGGATGGGCCAGCAGGTGGCGGCTGTGGGGAGGACTTCCACGCTGCCATGTGACATCCACAGACACTCCACGGTCGGGAGAAGTTGCGTTTAGAAACCAGTTTGGCTACGTTGAGGTAATTCTGTTATTCCTCCCAATACTACCTTAGTTCTGTTCTGGAATTCTTGCTTGCTTAGACTGTACCACAACCTTCCTGCAAAACGCGTGGGGGGCGAGGCCTCGTCTCCGGCTCTAGGCAAAAGGGAACGAAGGTTGCTACGGACGGACTCTAAGACAGATGGTCTCGGCCTAGCTGGGCGAGCGTAGGGTCATCTCTAGGTTTGTGAAAAGTGGCGGCCAGGGGTCGCCGTGGTGGGACGTGAGGACTCCGGCCTCTGGCGCTGGCTCGGAGGAAGAAGTGGGGCGCAGGCAACGGGGAAGGCGAGGGAGGAAGCGTCCCTCCGGGTCTCCAGGACGACAGGAGCCCCGCGAGACCTTGCAGGACAGCGGCGGAACCACAGCAGAGGAGCTGGGCCGCTTCGTGCCGCTGGGCCCGTGGTGACCGGCGAGGCCGCGACAGCGAGCCGACACGGCTGAGGACCGAGTCCTTGTTAGCTACGCTGCTCCGGTGGCCGACGGGCAGCCACAGGCCAGCCCACCTCTGTCTCTCGAGCTCCGCCCGCCCGTGCCCCCGGACCGCGTGCTGGCACCCCCAGGGCCGGCCCGCCGGGCACCGCACGTCGTAGGTCACCGCAAGAGCCGCTGAGGGAAGCGCGGTGAAGCAAGGGAGAGCCGTGAGCAGTGACCGTGCCCGAGAGGCCGCGGCGGCCGGCGCCGGCCCCGCCTCCCCCGAGACCCCGGGCTCGCGCACCTGCGCAGCCGCACAACCCCGCCGGCCGCCGGAAGCCCAGGCTCCAGCACTTCCGGGAGGGGGCGGTGCCTGCGAAGCTGATTGGTGGCGGCGCCCCACGAGCCGTGGCGCCCTTCCTGCCGTGCTCGCGTGCGCGCTGTCCCCGCAGAGCCGCAGCATGGCGGACCCGGAGGCGTTGGGCTTCGAGCACATGGGCCTCGACCCCCGGCTCCTGCAGGTACCGGGGAGGGCTGAGCGGCCGGGCCAGCGGGGCTGGGGGCGGCGGAGGGGCGGCGCGCTGAGCCGCGAGTCGTGTCTCCTAGGCCGTCGCCGACCTGGGCTGGTCGCGACCCACGCTGATCCAGGAGAAGGCCATCCCGCTGGCCCTGGAGGGGAAGGACCTGCTGGCGCGAGCCCGCACGGGCTCGGGGAAGACGGCCGCGTACGCTCTTCCCGCGCTGCAGCTGCTGCTCCACAGGAAGGCGGTGGGTCGCGGCGGCGGGTGGGGGGTCCGGGGCTCCCGAAGGCCGGCCCGGGGTGCCGCTGTGCTCCGCACTTCGGCTGCATTCGGGTCGCCTGGCCCCGGCCCGGGCGCTGCTGTCATCCTTTTGTGAAGAGAAAGCGCATCCCTTTCTCTTCACCTACTTTAAGAAGCGGGAGCTTCTCTCAGTCGTGCTTGTGGGGTTCAGGGGACCGTGCAGCGCTCTGGCTGCTGTGTGTTCAGTAACGTGCTAACCACGGAGTGGCGTCCTTTGAGGGTCAGTGCGCGGGGAAAGAGCTCTGTTCCGCCCTCCTTCTGTCCTGGGGAGGGTGGCCCTCAGTGAGGGTTGGTCAGAACACAGCTAAGTCGTGTGGAAGGCCCCAGCATTGGGTCAGACTGCAGGGGTCAGGTGGCCCCGAGGATGCCGGCCGGCGGGCTGAAGCCTGTCATTCGTGCTGTTGCAGACGGGCCCTGCAGTAGAGCAGGCTGTGAGAGGGCTCGTCCTGGTGCCCACCAAGGAGCTGGCACGCCAGGCCCGGTCCATGATCCAGCAGCTGGCTGCTTACTGCGCTCGAGACATCCGGGTGGCCGACGTCTCAGCTGCTGAGGACACTGCCTCTCAGCGGTGTGTGAGAGCCCCAGGGCCGCGGAGGAGTGAGCCTGTGCGGGAATGTGGGATTGGGTTTGCTGGGTTGGTGTGCAGCAAACAGGGCTGGCCGGGGTGAGGCTTGGGTGGGTGCGTACTCCCCAACACGGAGGTGTTGCCCACCTGCAGAGCTGTGCTGATGGAGAAGCCCGACATCGTCGTGGGGACCCCATCGCGCATCTTGAACCACTTGCAGCAGGCCAGTTTGGTCCTGCGAGACTCCCTGGAGCTGCTGGTGCTGGATGAGGCCGACCTTCTCTTCTCCTTCGGCTTCGAGGAGGAACTCAAGAGTCTGCTCTGGTAAGGAAGGGGTGTGTGAGGCCGGGACTGACCCTAGGGCCTGGAGCTGGAAGCTGATGGGCTCTGTTTGATTCTAGTCACCTGCCCCGGATTTACCAGGCGTTTTTGATGTCAGCTACCTTTAATGAGGACGTACAAGCACTCAAGGAGCTGGTACTCCATAATCCAGTAAGCTTCTGGGGTCCAGGACGTGACACTTGCTGCTCAAAGGAGTTCTCTAGTATTCCGGGTGGGACACTCGTTAGCGGGTTAGCCCCCTGGTCCTGAGGCACCAGAAGCTGGTGGTCCTCAGCACACCCCATCTACTAGTCTGCAGTCGCTACGTCATTGCCGGTGTTTGCTGGGGGTGGTCCAGACACGCTTACCTGAAGGCAGGAGCAGGGACCCCTGAGACTCAGAAGGGCTGCTTTGAGCAGCACAGTCAAAGCTCTCACGTACATGAACTTGGTTCTTCTGAGAGCTTATTGCTGTAGGTCCGTGTCCTTATTTTCCGTGTGTTCTCTCTTCTGTGCCTGCAACACCTTATAAGCTTACATCCTCCGCAAAGCACACGGCTGGGGCGCATTGAGTTGTCATGTCCCCCAGTGGGAGGGGACGCGGGCTGCCCTTCCTTGAGCCAGCAGCTTGGGGCTCTTCCGTCTCCTTCTCTTTCCTGACCATGGGGCTCTTTCCCTACAGGTGACTCTCAAGCTGCAGGAGTCCCAGCTGCCGGGGCCAGACCAGCTGCGGCAGTGCCAGGTGGTCTGCCAGACGGAGGAAGACAAGTTCCTGCTGCTGTATGCCCTGCTCAAGCTGTCGTTGGTCCGAGGCAAGTCCCTGCTCTTTGTCAACACTCTGGAGAGGAGTTACCGGCTGCGCCTGTTCCTGGAGCAGTTCGGCATCCCCGCCTGCGTGCTCAACGGAGAGCTCCCGCTGTGCTCCAGGTGGGCGGCCAGGCCCCTCAGCTGAGACTTGGGAGGGAGAGATGGGGCGGGGGTGGGAGGTGGAGGCCAGGCTGTGGGCTCGACCGACTCTACTGAGTTTCTGTGTCACGGCCCTGAGAATTCCGCTGTCGCTTGGTCTTCAGCTGAGGAGCTGAGGCGTGACGGCTACACAGGAGCAGAGCTGGAGAAGAGGGAAGAGTCAGGACGACGGTCGTGATGATGTCGGGGGTGGGAGGGGGCCCCGACTGGCTCTGGGGCTGAGGCTTCCTCCGCTCTTGGGCCGCAGGTGCCATATCATCTCCCAGTTCAACCAGGGTTTCTACGACTGTGTCATAGCGACCGACGCCGAAGTCCTGGGGGCCCCCGTCAAGGGCAAGCGTCGGGCCCGAGGCTCCAAGGGGGACAGGTGAGTCCCTTCCCTGGCGCACTGCAGGGCCTGTTTCTCAGTCTTTCAGAAGCTGGTGAAACTGGAGTCCCCGAGCAAGGCATCCTGCTTTGGGGTCTGGCCGCTGGTGGGGGCCTCGCTCGGCTGCCACGGTCTGGAGAAGAGTGAAGGGCGTGCGTGCACATACTCCGGGGCGGCAGGCAGGGCCGACCCTGTGGGCTGTCGGGCCGTCGTGCAGCCTGTGCTGGGCGCGCAGCTGTGACCTGTCCGGAGGGGGTTTCCGAAGGGATTGTGAACCCAGCGTTTGCCCAGCAGGCTGTGTGGGGGCGGTTGTCGGGTTGCCCTGGGTTGCGGTGAGTTCTGTCCTTCCCGAGGCACTGAGGTCGGGGCGAGGACTCTGCCCCCTACCCCAGCTTCTGACATAGTTCTCATTCCTGATTTTAGAGTTTTCAATCTGTTAGAGTTCTCTGATTTGCTATAAGTCTTTATTGAGTGATTATACTGGTGAGTGGCTTGAGATTGCTGACCTTGGTTGGGGGTTGGTCTGACGTTGGGATGTCTCCCCACAGGGCCTCTGACCCGGAGGCAGGTGTGGCCCGCGGCATAGACTTCCATCACGTGTCTGCTGTGCTCAACTTTGACTTGCCGCCCACCCCCGAGGCTTACATCCATCGAGCTGGCAGGTGGGAGAGCTGGGGTGTGGTGGGCAGGCACCGGGACCTCGGGCCAGAGGTTTAGCTGGGTGGTCTGTTCTTGTAGGACGGCACGTGCCAACAACCCGGGCATGGTTTTGACCTTCGTGCTGCCCACTGAGCAGTCTCACTTGCACACGATCGAGGAGCTTCTTGGAGGTAAGAGCCTTGCGCTCTCTTCCCGTGACGCCTTAGGCTCAGTGGCGGTGATGGCAGCACCTCCCGCTCGGCCCCGCCATGTGCTTCCTTCCTGCCCCATCCTCATCCCGCCCTGGGTGGCAGGCAGGGTCCTCCGAGATGCGCAAGCCGAGGTCCAGACTCAAGGGGCAGAAGAGCCAAGGGAGAGGAGAGGGCGTCTTGGGAGATGGGGCTGGTGGTATCTCAGGAGGGGACCTAGGAGAGGGAGCTCATCGGGGGGCAGGGGGTCCTTCTCTGTCTCCCAAGTTGCCAGGCCCAAGCCTGGGCGCCCCCAGGGCCTTCTGGAGGCGACACTGCGGCCGTGCAGCTGCCGTTGTTCCCGGCTATGAGTGGCGGCCGTCAGAGGAGGCGTGGGGAGGGCCGTCCGCCGGCCAGGGGCTCCCCAAAGGGGCCTCGTTCCTGCCTGTGTTGGGGGTCTGGGATGGATAGTGTGGGCTTGTGCGGGCGGGGTCTGGGGCGCTGGCTGGCGAGTGTGAGGGCTACTTCCGCACTGATACGCCACTCTGTCGCGGGTGTCGAGCGTCCAGAGTGGCTGTGGGGGAGGAGGATGGGGAGGTGGGCAGGTGGTGAAGCTGCTGTGACAGGCACCCAGGGCCTGAGAGGCCGCCCCGGCACACTGTGCTGGACCAGCTATTGTGGGCTGTCCACGGGACTGGGGCATTTCACCGCACGTGCTCCTCGCAAGGAAGGTGTGGGCTGGGGGCCGGGCTGCTTCGTCCTCGGGAGGGGCTGGGGCTCTGGGCAGACGGCCTCCGGCAGACCCGCCCCAAACCTTCAGGGGACCCTCACTGCTGTGCTGTCTCCACAGAGAACGGGGCCCCCGTCCTGCTCCCTTACCAGCTCCGCATGGAGGAGATCGAGGGCTTCCGCTATCGCTGCCAGGTGAGCGGGGTCTGTGCTCCTGCGGGTGGGCGAGCCCCCCGGCTAGGCCCCTGACTCTGAGCACTGAGGCAGGCACAAGGGAGGACGGGGCAGTGCCTGCCCCGCTGCCATCCTGACCTTTGGTGTGTATGCCCAGGATGCCATGCGCTCGGTGACCAAACAGGCCATTCGAGAGGCAAGGCTGAAGGAGATCAAGGAGGAGCTTCTGCACTCGGAGAGGCTCAAGGTGAGGCTCGGCATCTGTGGGGGACACGTGACTGCCGATGCGGAGTTGTCCTCGGGACACGTTGCTGTGGGGAGGACGCCCTGGGGACCTGCTAGGCGAAGGCACACGCTTGGGGGAGGTGGCCCGCGTGGGGCCCTGCGTGGAGAGCATGTGGGGCGCGGCTGCCTCGCAGGAAGGGCCGTGTCCCCGCAGACGTGGCGCCTGAGGGAGGTGGGAGACCAGCGCTGCGGCGGCTCCGGGAGGGCACGGCACACCCGCTCAGAGGCCTCCACGGAGCCACGGAAGGCAGACTGACCCTGCCGTGCGCCCGTCCCCCACAGACGTACTTTGAAGACAACCCCCGGGACCTCCAGCTGCTGCGGCACGACCTGCCGTTGCACCCTGCCGTGGTGAAGCCTCACCTGGGCCACGTCCCTGACTACCTGGGTAAGTGGGGGGACCGCCGTGCGTGCCGGGCTGAGGCGGGACCTCGGAGGCCGGGCGGCCGGCATGTGCATGAGTTCACACGGACACATCTGCTTAGATGCGGGTACGCTCCCCGTGCACCCAGGCAGACGGGAGCCCCCTCTGCTGCGGACGTGAGAAACAGGCAGTGTGGGGACCCCCGTGCCGTGGGTGTGGGCAGAGTCCTCATGGAGGCCAGGTGCCTGAGGGCAGGAGCCGGTAACGGGCCAGGCAGACACGGAGGTGTGGAAGGGGGTGTCACGGGCGGGAGGCGGTGCCGCCCCTGTCAGAGGACACGGGCCGGTCACCAGGCAAAGATGGGGTGGGGCAGCTGGAGTCTATTGGCCCCGGAGAGAACGGGCCTGTCGGCCACGTGGGACTAGGGACCCCCTTCCTCTGCCCTGTAGGGGCAAAGTCTCTGGCAGGAGTGTGAGGCCGGAGGGCCTCAAGGGTCAGGGTGAGTGGGGAGAGGGCAGCCGTGGGGTGTGGAGGCATGTCGAGAGCCGGGGCCCTGCCAAGGTCAGGTGGAGGTGAGGCCGGAGGCCAAGGGTCATGCCACAGGTGGCAGCAGTGACCGTGTGGCTGTGGGTGTCGGGAGGCTGTGGGGGGAGAGGCCCGTTGTGCCGGGTGGACGTGTAATTATGGGCCGGGTAGGGAGAAATTACACGGAGATCTCTGTTGTATTTTAGCGGGTGTTTTTTTTTTCTCGGAAACATGCGTACTTTTCTTTCTGCCACGTGCTTACTGTGAGGGACTTCAGGGCAGCCGGGGAGGGATTCAGCACGGTTTTCTGCGGCCTCACCCCGGCGGCGCTGTTCTTGCAGCCCTGGGCCCGTCAGAGGTGGGGCCGGTGTGCCAGGCCCGGGGTTGGAGCCGGGCCGCTGGCTGGGCGCCGGCTGGAGGAGGGGTGGGCTACGAGGGTCCGTGGCCGTGGCTGAGTCTATGCCTCTTCTAGTTCCCCCTGCTCTGCGCGGCCTCGTGCGCCCTCACAAGAAGCGAAAGAAGCTGACCTCCAGGAAGGTCCAGGTACGTGTGCCGGGGCCTTGGCTGTGCCGCAGGGCTTCCCTCCTCCCTCCTCCTGTGTCATCACAGTGCGCGTACTCCTTGCCTTTGGGAGGGATGAGCAAGGCCCCAGACCTGGCCTCAGATTCTTGGGTTGAGGGGGGAAGTCGTGAGGGTCAGACGCTCGCTGGGCCACCCCCAGGCAGCTTCAAGAGCACAGGACGGTTTGCTTTTCTGTCCTTACTGCCTGGCCCGTGCTCCAGGCGGTGGGAAGAGGAAGGTGGTGTTTAGTGGGCCGCAGAGGGTGACTAGAGTGGCTTCTGTCCTTGGCTCGTGGCCTGTAGGGCCTTGCCAAGGGGCCACACCTCTCCCCTCCCTGAGTCCATCTAGGCAGACAGACATCTGGTGCCCTCAGGCTAACCCGCGGCTTTGCCCAGCAGAAGGCCAAGACCCAGAATCCCCTGCGCAGCTTCAGACATCGGAAAGAGAGACGCAGACCCACAGCTGTGCCTTCCTGAGGTCTGCGCAGCCTCGCCATCTCCCGGGGCCCCTTCCAGGGCTGTGCACCGAGCTTCTCCGCTGGCTGGACTGGATTCCGGGGAGGCCCAGCCAGGCTGGCCCTGTGCTTCGTGACAACAGACTGCAGCCATCCTGACTCGGGTTTTCTGCAAGCAGGAAGGGATGCTCATCCCTGGCAACCTTGGGAATTAAATTGCTTCCAGGAGGCTGGGCCTGGCTCTTTGCCTGCTGTGCATGGTGGCCGCCTGGCCAGCAGAGGTCACCTGTGAGGGGCTGCAGTGGCCCGTCTGGGTCCCTGGGCCAGCCCACTGCCGGCCAGATGGACCAGCCTCCCTCCCCTGCAGCTCAGAGAAGGTGGGCCTTCCCAGCTGGAGCCCCGTCCCTCCATTTACAAATTCGGGCACATTGTAAATTTAGCCTCTGTCCCGGAGCTGGGGGTACTGGCTCCTGTCCTGCTCCCGTGGGCACACGTGTGCGTTCCCAGAGTGCGCGTGCTGCTGGGATGCGTGCACTGGCTGTTGGGTGCCCCGCCTAGCCATCAGGTCCCAGCCTCCCCGACTGAGGCTTAGAAGGTGGGTCTTCTTTCCACTGCTCCACTGCTGTCAGGAGGTGGGGGCCTTAAGGGGGCGGAGTCCTGGTATCATCGTCATTGGCTTGTGGGCGTCCTGAGGCCAGCGTGGCAGGGGGAGGAGGCTGTGCCTCCACTTCGTCTGCGTGCGGTCCATGCTTGGGGTGGGCGGGGTCTCGACGTTTCTGGTCTGTTTGTATTTGAGGATTCCTGGGTACCTACGGTTTGCGACGGGGCCGCTCAGGCGCGGCTTTGCTAGCGAGCTCCGGTGGGCCACTGGGGTTCCAGCAGGCCTGGAGCCACCAGGCTGCAGGGCTTCAGTCCACGGGGCGCTGTCCCACGTGCCTGGGGCAGGCGAGGCACTGAGGCCTGGCCGCGGACAGCCTTCTCCCAGATGGCTCTAGGCCCTCTGAGCCCGCTACCTCCAGTGCTTCTGGTCAGTGGGCTTGTGTCCCAGAACCAGCCTGGATGCAGATGCAGGAGCCTTGGGGGCCACGGGAGCTGGTCTGGGCCTTTGTCCCCGCCTGGGGATGGAGCTGGGGCTGTATGCCCGTCACCCTCAACAAGCCCCAGGAAAATTCCTTGACATGCTGAGCACATTGAGTGCAAGGGGCAGGCGAGGGCTGGTGGGTGGGCGTGAATTCGGGACGGTCCACTCTCTGCCCCCAAGGAAGTGTAGCCAGCCTGGCTGGCGCTCTCACCAGCTGGCAGGGGCAGTGGAGAAAGTGGTGTGTCTCTGCGCCCAGACCCCGCAGAGGGAGGGTGTCCCGGGGCTCAGAAATCTCATTCAGTCCCCACCCCACCCTGAGGATAGGCCCCCGCTGTGTCTGTTTACTTAATTTGTATATGGGGAAACTGAGGCTTCTAGGGACTTGTCCATCTGATGGATGTCCAAACCAGAGCCGGACAGACCGTGCATGGGAAGGGCACCCTGGGCCTGGGTGGGGTACGGTGGGGTGAGCCTGCGCTAAGCTCGAAGCAGAAGGTCCCCCGGGGGAGGCTGGCAGTGACCACCCCGCCCCTTTGCCGCAGAGTCAAACCCACGCAGAAGCCTCAGCAGCGCCGCTCTTCAGGCAGGCCAGGGGCCTCTGAGCATCAGGCCTTGGACGCATCCAGGCTGTGGGCTCCACTGGCCCGGGCAGAAGGGGTGGGGTGCCCGCGCGGCGAGCACACAGACGGGTACCAGTGTGTAGGAGTACAGCAGGTGGGAGGGGGCCCAGCACGTCTGAGGTCGAAAGGAGTCAGAGGTGGTTGTCACCAAAATTGAGAAAAGCTAAAAAACTGACTTGTGTCAGAGATAATGTGATGTGCTGAAAACGCAGGTGAACAGGCAGGTGTTTTTCAAGCCGGGGAGCACCCGATCAGATAGGCCGGCGGGTGATAACGGGCGGGAGGACACTGTGTTCCTGGAAACCTCTGGACCCGGAGCACGAAGTACGTGGGTGCCCGGCTGGCAGCTGCGCACCCCGCACTTTGGTCTCGGGGTAGCAGCAGGTGGGCGGGTGGAATCCGTGTGAGGAGGCACCGCTGGCTTCCCCTGCTGGGAGGGAGCACCAGGATGTCCTGCCTCAAGGCTCTCTGGTGTCCGTCCCTGCCGGGTGTGCCTGGGAAGTGAAGCCGTGCTCACCCGCTGGGGAGGGGGCCGGACCCCGCTGGGCAGACACCCTCTCAGGACACCAGCTCAGGGTTCACCCACAAGCCTGCGGCCAAGCCAGGAGCGCCACGCCGACAGGCCTTCAGACGACGTGCTGGCCCGGCTGGGCTTCGAGCGAGGCCCCTCACTTGTCTCGGCTTCCCCCCCCGGGGTCTCATCTGTGAGCGGGGTCAAGTGACCCACACAAGCGTTCCTGTGTTGGGACACGCCGTGAGGTCAGGCAGCCCCAGTGCCCCTGCGGGTGGCTGTGCCCAGAGTGCCCCTCGTGTTGTGCGCCCCAGTCACGGGGGCCTATCCCTAAGATGCGGGTCCCAGGCACTCCCTTGCCAGGGGAGGCCTTAATGCCTGCACACCTACTGCGTTCTGCAGGTTGGGAAGCTGGCGCTTGCAGAAAGCCAAGCCAGGCCCGTGCCACCTGGCTTGGGACAGAGTGGGCAGGCGCTCAGATCGCAGATGCCGCTCTGGAACCCTCGGTGAGCGAGTGTGACTCAGGCTCATCCCATCCCTTCTCCGAACCTGGTCTGCATCGTGAGGTGCAGTGATGAAGTGTGTCGACTTGTTTTTGGTTTTTTTTTTAAGATTTTATTTATTTATTAAGGAGATGGAGAGAAATCACAAGTAGGCAGAGAGGCAGACAGAGGGAGAGGGAGAAGCAAGCTCCCCGCTGAGCTGGGAGGCCAATGTGGGGCTCGATCCCAGAACCCTGGGATTATGACCTGAGCTAGAGGCAGCCGCTTAACCGACTGAGCCACCCAGGCTCCCCAAGAGTGTCCCTTTTTAGCCTAAGTATGTTTCATGCAATATTTGTGATACACTAAAAGATTATTCATTGTCTGAAATTGAGATCTGGATGGCTGACCTGCTTCTTGTGTAAATTTGGATACACTCTTGCTGGCCCGTGGCTTTCTCCAAATCTTCCTGACACCCTGCCTGGGCTGGGCACCCTCTTTGTGTCCCTCATACTGCTTTGGCCCCACAAAGCCGGTCTTGGGGCTGCTCTCCCCACCAGCCTATGAGGCCTGCAGAGGCAGGGCTGAGCCAAGTGGCGTTGCTGGCCCGGCCGGGACTTCTAACAGAGCCAAGCTCTTCCCTGAGACCATCTCTGTTCCCCGAGGCTCTTGACTGTTTCCAGTTCAAAGTGGAAGGAAAGCATGTACTGACCAGGCTGGACTCTGCCCCCTGAAGCCGCAGCCTGGACACACCCTCTGTGTCACCTCTGTGACTCAAGGCAGAGACTGTGGGGCTGCCCCAGGCTGCGTCTGGTTGCCAAGGCAGTTTGGTTTCTGGTGAAGTCAGAGGCCCATCCCTTCCTCCCCTCATCGGCTCCTGGACAGGGCGGTCCCCTGCCTGGGGACCCCGCTTCAGACCTTCTCCAGGCTCCTTGGGGTCCTGCAGCTCGCCGTCTGACTCACTGACCCCCGATTCGGAAGTCCAGAGGCTGTGGCACCCTGAGGGACCACCGCAGGTGGACCACCACAGATGGCCCCTGTGAAGACAGTCCCCCAGCTCCCAGGGCTGGGAGGAACGTGGGAGCCACACGGTGCTTGTTAGGTAGAGAGCAAGCATCCAGGCTCAGCTTTGCAGACTTGTCCCCACTCGGCCTGGATGACTGGCTCCAATCCCGACAGCCCCTGCTCGGTGGCCTGGCTTCTGTGTGCTTAGCCCTGCCTGCATCTTGGTGTGCTGAGAGCTGAGGTCTCTGGTGGGTCCTGGAGGTGGGCCCGAGGTGCTTACAGAGACAGCAGTGAGGGTCAGATTGTCCGGGCTGCCCACCTACCCCATCTAGGGGGCCCTTGGGAGGGATCTGGGGTCTTGTCCATGGGGGGGGGGTTCTATAAAGCTGACGGCTGGTTTCTGCTGGCCTCAGGCCTGGGTCACCCTCTCCATGGGCCTGCGGGCCCTTCCCCACCGCAGCAGGGGCCTGGAGAAGCAGCCTCCCAAGGTGCTCGTGGCTGCCGCACTGGGAAGCAGGAACAAAGCCAGGCAGCTGGACTGCTGCCGAGCCTTCAGGACAGACAGTCTCCGGTGTTCACCAAGATGTGTAGTTCGGACCCTTACATGTGTTAAGGATCCCTGCCCCCTGGAATCACGAACTTAGCCTCCAGGAGCAAAAGACACACACAGAAGGCAGCAGGGCTAGAGCAGGGGGAGCCATTTGGGGTCTGGGGTGGTGGTTGAGGTCCCCACCATCCCCCCACCGATGGAAGATTTGGCGTGAGTGATGAAGGACAGGCAGGATTCGGGAAGCCCAGAGGGGCCTTGGTGGGGTCCCAGCCGAGCTGGGAGGAGGGCACCCACGCTTGGAGCGAGCAGTGAGCAGGTGCGTGGGCTCAGCAGACGCTTCCATAGGCCTGTGGTTCTCAGAACACCTGGGGCCTCTGTCAAGCCTCTGCTCTTGACTAAGTTCATGATCCCGGGGTCCTGGGTTCAAGTCTCGCATCAGCCTCTCTGCTCAGCAGGAAGCCTGCTTCCCACCCACCCCCGCCTGCTTGTGATCTCTCTCTCAAATAATTGAATAAAGTCTTAAAAAGGTGATGGGGAGACAGTGGTTCTCAACAGGGACGATAAGTGCTTGCAGGGCATCTGGCGAGGGCTAGAGACCGTTTAGGAGGTCTGGGGGGCAGTGTTGCCGATGTGTGCCCTGGGTAGAAGCCAGGGATGCTGCTGAAACCCTCTTAAAGCCCAGAACAAGCCCCACACAGTCACCTGGCCAGGGAGGTTGAGGGCCCCACAGAGCAACGGTGGTGGGTTCGGGGGTAGCCGGGCGGAGGGACACAGTCTTCCCACACGTGGCTTTGGAGTGCGTTCAGCTGCATTTGGAGAAAGCAGAGGGCGGGCTGATTCGAGGGGTGGCTTCTTTCTCAGGTGTCAGGAAGGCAGCAGACTGTCACTACGCCTTAGAGACCCAAGTTCTTCCGTCTTGCCATCTTTTTTTTAAGTGGTAAAATATGTGTAAAATAAAATGTCTCACCTTAATCATTTTAAGTGTCCCAATTCAGTGGCATTAAGTGTGCTCACTGCCCACGTCCGGAACGTTCTCATCTCCCGGAACAGGAGCTCTGTCCCCACGGAACACCAGCTCCCCGGCCCGTCCCCGGCACCCCCCACTCTGCTCTCCTCTGTGGAATGGACTGCGCTGGGGACCATGTGCATGTGGGGTCATGCGGTGTGTCCCTGTGTACTGGCTCTCCCCACTCAGCATCCATCTGTCCGTGTAGTAGCCTGCATCAGAGCTTCCTTCTGGGCTGAGGCTGCGGGGTGGTCTGCAGTGTCCCCTGGTCCGCAGACGGGCACCCGGCTCGTGCCAGCTCCCGGCTGTTGTGAGCCGTGTCGCCGCCAGGAGCATTCCACGTTTGGCCCTTGGGGACCTCACTCTGCGTCCCCCCCAGCAGCGCCAGCGTCTGCTGAGCCCACACACCCGCTCACTGCTCGCTACAAGGCCGACGCTTGCTCGTTTCCATTGTTTCAGTGACCGCCGGCCTGTCGGGTGTGAGGCCAGTGGCCCGACGGCGTGATCCGAGCCGCGTCATCCTCAGACGGATGGCGCTGAGCGTCCTCGTGCTCACGGGCTTCCCGTGTGTCTTCTCCGGCAAGACGCCTGTTCCACTCTTGCCTGCTTTTAAATGCAGTGGGTGGTTTGGCCATCGATTGGAGGTCCTCTTTGTGTATTCTGGGTGTTAATTCCTTGTCCGGTGCATGTTTTACAAATTTTTTCTCCCATTTTGTGGGTTACCATTGCCGATGTCCTCTGATGCACGAAGCACTTCCACTTTGACACATTCTAATTTATTTTCTCTTTTGCCCGTGCTTTCAGGGTCCTAGCATCAAAACCATCACTAAATTCAGCGTCGTGAAGACTGTCTCCTATGTTTTCTTCTCAGAGTTTTACAGTTTCACTTCTTTCATTTAGATCTTGGTCCATTTTGAGCTGGTTTTCGTGTGTGCTGAGCAGTAACCATCCAACCTCATTCTTCTGTGTGCAAACATTCAGTTTTCCCAGCTGCCTGTGTTGAAAAGGCCGTCGCTGGTCTCTGTCTTTCCAGTACCAAACCCCTTTTGAGAACCGTGACTTTGTAGTAACTGTTGAAACAGGAAGCATGAGTTTTCCAACTTTGTTCTTCTTTGTCAAGATTGCTTTTGAATATTTGGGGCCGCTCGAGTTTCCATATGCATTCCTGCAAAAGCGCCATTGAGTCTGTAGATCACTTCGGGTGGTCGGGACATCTTACCAATAGGTCTTCCGGTCAGGAATGTGAGGTGTGTTTCCATCACTTGTGCCTTCTTTAATTTCTTTCAGCAATGTTTTGTAGTTTTTTGTGTATAAATCATTTACCTCCTTGAATTTATTCCTAAATATTTGTTTCTTTTTTATGCTGTTGCAAATGGAATTCTTGATTTTCTTTTCAGGTTGTTTATTGTTAGTGTATAAAAATCCAGCTGACTTTTGTGTGACTGATATTTTCAGTACAACTTCGCTGAATTTGTTTCTTGGCTCTGGTAACTTTCTTGTAGATTCTTTGAGATTTTCTGTATATATAGGATCATGTCATCTGTGAACAGAGATAGTTTTACTTTGTCTTCTCCAGTCTGGATGCCTTCTGTTTCTTCTTATCTACCTGATCTGGCTGGAATGTCCACTGCAATGTCAAATAGCGGTGCTGAACAAGGTGTCCTTGTCTCGTTCCTGATCTCAGAGGGAAACTCCTAGCTTCTCACCAATGAGTATGACGTTTGCTGTGGGATTTTCCTAGATGTCCTTTATCATGTTGAGGAAGTTCCCTTCTCTTTCTAGTGTGTGGGGTTGTGTTTTTTTTTTTAAGATTTTATTTATTTGAGAGAGAGAGTAGGGGGAGGAGGAGAGGGAGAGCGAGGAGGAAAGAATTTCAAGAGGTAGTCTTTCCCTCTAGGCGCAGAGCCCAGCACAAGCAAGGCTTGATCTTATGACCCTGAAATCACTACCTGAGCCGAAATCAAGAGTCAGACACTTAACTGACTGAGCCACCCAGGTGCCCCCTATTTTCTAGTGTTTTTGATGGTGGAAGGGTCTTTGGTTCGGTCTAATACCTTGAGTGCATCAATTGAAATAACTGTGGCTTTCCCCCTTTATTCTATTAATGCGGGATGTTATACCGATTGAGTCTCTCTCTCTTTTTTTTTTTTAAGATTTTATTTATTTATTAGACAGACAGAGATCATAAGTAGGCAGAGAGGCAGGCAGAGAGAGAGAGGAGGAAGCAGGCTTCTTGCTGAGCAGAGAGCCCGATGTGGGGCTCGATCCCAGGACCCTGAGATCATGACCTGAGCTGAAAGCAGAGGCTTTAACCACTGAGCCACCCAGGTGCCCCCGATTGAGTCTCTTAGGTTGAGCAACCTGTGCACTCATGGGATAGACGCTCCTTGGACGTGATGTAGCAGTCCTCTCAGTGCACTGTTTGGATTTTGTTTGCTTGTGCGTGTTGCTGACTTTCGCATCTGTATTTATAAGGGATATTGGCCTCATGTTCTTTCCTTGTGATGTCGTTGTTTGGCTTCATTATCAAGGTAATGCTGCCTCACAGAATGCATCCGACAGTGTTGCTCCTCTTCTCCTTGCTGGGAGAGCTTAAGAAGGATGGCGATGGTTCTTCTTTACGTATCAGTTACAGTTCAGCAGCAAAGCCATCTGGTCCTGGACTTTCATCTGTTAGAAAGGCTCTGGTCACTGGCTCAATCTCTTAACTGGTTGTAACTTTGCTCAGATTTTCTCTTTCTTCATGATTCAGTCTGGCGGGCTCTGTGTTTCTGTGAATTTATTTGGAGGTCATCTAATCTCTTGTTGGTAGCGTGCTCGTGTTACCTTTTATTTCCCTAAAACTTGCTGTACTGTTTTCTCTCATCTTTGATTTAATTAATTGAGTCTTCTCCTTTTTTCTTAGTCTACCTAAAGTTGTTCTTTTTGAAGACCTAACTCAGTTTCATTGGTTTTCTCTACTGTTTTCTGTTCTCGATCTTGTCTGTTTCTGCTCTAAGCTTTATTACTTCCTTCCTTCTGCCAGTTTTAGGTTTAGTTTGTCTTTGTTTTTCTAGTTCCGTAAGATATATAACTAAGCTATTATTTTGAGATTTTTTTTTTTGTTTGAGATCTTCTTTTTTTAAGGTATGCATTTACAGCTATAAAATTTTCTGTCAACAACAGTTTCCCATGAGTTTTGGTATATTGTGTTTTCACAATGTGGGTCTCTGTATCTATCCTCCTTGAAATTGATTGAGTGGCTTTGATTTATACACTTTTCATCATCTTTCATCAAATTTGGGAGTTTTCAGTCATTATTCCTTTGAATAACCTTTCTACCCCCTTTTCCTTGCTTGACTCCCATGATGCATCTGTTACTTTACTTGATGCTCTTCTGAAGTCCCTTAGACTGTGTTCGTTTTCTTCATGCTTTTTTTTTTTTCAGTTTCTGCTCCTCACGACTTGATTGTTTCAATTGTTCTGTCTTGAGCTCATGGGTTCTTTGCTCCGCCTGCTCATACGCGCTCTTGAACCCTTTGGCAAGGCTTTCATTCTGGGTACTGCATATCTCAGCTCTGGACTGTCTTTGGTTTCTCTGCAGGTTTTCTATTTTTTGTTGATAACATCATTTCACTCATATGTGGTTTTCTTAGCTTCCTTTAGTCTTTGCGCCTTTTTCCTTTGCCTCATTGAGCATATTTTAGATGGTTGTTTTAAGTCTTTCTCTACGGGCTTCCTTGGGAGTGGTTTGTATCAGGACTTTTGTCCCTTTGACTGGACATATTTTCTTTATTTCTTTGCACACTGACATTTTTTGGTTGAGACCTGGACATTTGACTGTTATGATGTGATAACTCTGGAAATAAGATTATTCTTCCCCAGCATTTGGTTTGTGTTTATTTGTTTTTATTGTGGAAGGCTGTCGTAGTCTGGTAATTTTGATGCTTTTCCAAATTACGTGTGCAAGGACTGCCCCCCGTGCGCTCACTGTAGTCTCTGCTCGTGTAACTCACATTCAGCCCATACTCAGCAGACGTTGCCTTCAGTACCAGGAGCTGAATGAACAGAACACGTGTGCATGTGTGTAGGCGCGCATGCACAGCACAAGCAGGAAAGCAAACCAGCCGACCCTCTTTCCCATCCTCTCAGATTGGCTCCACACCCGACCTCTCCTTTAACGTTCCCCAAGGCTTGCTGAGTCTCAGCATCGGCCAGGGTGAAGGCTTCAGGTCTTTGCAGGTCTTTCCGATTACTTGTCTCTTGCTGCACATGTGTGGGCCTTTCTAAGTACCCCTGTATATGCAGCTGACTTTCCAAGCTTCTCCTTGGGGCCTTGATAACCTACTGTATGTCGCCACCCGTAATCCCTTGCCCCAGGCATCTTTTATGAACAGCACTGCCGCTTTGCCCACCCGAGTCCTGCATCGGGTGAAAGAGAGAGGAGTGCCTTGCATCGGTCCTTTAGGTCCTGACACAGGGGAGAACATATGTACACAGAAACATGCAAAGAAGGCTAGCTCTGCTCCCTCTGATTCGAGGGGAGTGAGGTGATTATGCTGCCATCAACACTGAGACCTCCACCGAGCGGGGGACGGAATCAGGCAAGGGTGAGTGAAAGCACCACCAAACTTTCCCACTGTTTTGAAGACGTATTTTTCTTGGTTGCGCCTTTAGTCGTTTTCCAGAGCTCCTGTGAGGTTGGTTCTGACCATTGTGTTCATTGTTCTTTCGGGGGGATGAGGGGCAGAGGGAGGTGGAGAGAGCATCTTTAACAAGCCCCACGCGGAGCGCGCGCTCGCTCTCACTGCCCAGACATCGTGGCCTGAGCTGAAACCCAGAGTCTGATGCTTAAGTGACCGGATTACCCAGGCGCCCCAGCTCTGCTTTTCTTCTTTTTTCCAGTGTTTCTGTGGGGACACCAGAGCTTGGAGCTTCCTAGTCCACCACTTTGCTGATGTCACTCCCTCTCCATTCTTGTATATCTTGCCATTTTCTTCATGTTTGATGCCTCAGGACTACAAGACAGTTGCTGTAGCTCTGGATATCCCATCTCTGTGTAGGGCCCTGAAAAGGGAAGAAGGCTAGAGTACTGTGCCAGCAGCATACAATCCCTTTAGTGAGGAAAACAAAAGCCTTCACGTTGGAAAAGGAGGACTCTGGTAAGATGGTACAGTTGGAAGCACCAGGAAATGTCTCCCAACCTGGACAATTGCACAGGGAGAATCTTTCTGATGTAACTGTTCTGTAACTCTGGTTGAAGGATTGCAGCTTCCAGGGGAAATTTGCAGTTAATTTGGTCGATTTCATCTCTCAGCACAGTAATATCTACCCATCTTGCACTCTGAGACCCTGGCAGGCATTAGGCACACGGTCCTGGCGCAGCTCGCACATAGCTTGTGGGAGCCACCGTGGGCAAGAAAGAGCCCTGTCCTCCACATATCAAGGATCTCTGCTCTGATGGCTGTCGGTGCTTCTGATTGCGGAGGTGCAGACACAGGCAGGCGGCCAGTCACTGTTCTCACCTCTCCCCCCATTGTTACAAGCTTCTCCTTGAAGTGAGTTCCAGGAGATTTAGAGGATCAGGGCACCTTTATTCCTCCACTTCATTTTCTGCTTTATCCCCTTTCAGGATCTAGACATTAAGAATTAGGACATTCAAAAACAAGTGCATGTACAGGGAAATTAGAAAGGGACTGTGCCCATGCCCAGGGAAAGGCTCAGAAAAGAAAATACCTCAGCAGATATTGCATTCATACCTCGGGCTGATCCATGGCACAGAGACAGCCTACAACAATCAAACAAACCTCAATAAAAACGATAACAACCAAGCAGACTCTGGGAGGGAAAGGAACGGTTTCCAGAGTTATCTCATTATTAGATTCAAATGCCCAATGTGCAACTACAGCAAAAATCACAAGGCATACAAAGCTGTGGGAAAGTATGACCCATTCAAAGGAAAAAAATCAACAGAAACTGTCTGAAAAAGAAGTAATGGCAGACATACTAAGCAAATACTTTAACATAACTGTCTTAAAGAACTAAAGGAAGATGTAGAGAAAGTCAAGAAAATATTGTATGAAATGCCAATAACAGAGAACCTAAAAAATAATTCTGGAGCTGAGAGGTACAATAATTGGAATGAAAAATTCACTATTGGAATTCAAGGCAGATTTGAGCAGGCAGAAGAAAGAATCCATGAACTTGAAGACAGGACAATGGAACATACCATGTCTGAGAAAGAGAAAGAAAAAGGAAAGAAAAGCAGTTGGAGCCTAAAGGACCCGCAGGACACCAGCAAGCTACCAACACACCCATCACAGGAGTGCCAAAAGGAGAGGAGAGAGGGGCACAGAGAGGATACCTCTTGAATAATGGCCAAAAACGTCCCAAACATGACGAAAGGCATGAATATAAACATCTAAGAAACTCAGTGAGCTCCAAGTAAGATAAACTCAAAGAGACACACACCGGGACACATTACAATCAAATTTACAAAAGCCAAAGAGATAATCTTGAAAGCAGCGAGAGAGAAGCAAATCTTCTCATACAAGATATCCTCAGTCAGATTATCAGTAAATTTCTCATCAGAAACTTTGGAGGCCAGAAGACAGCAAGCCGATATATTCAGGATGCAGAAGAAAACCAAACCAAGTATGAACGAGAGTCACATCTGGAAAAACAGTCCTTCAGAAGTGAGGGAGAAGTTAAGACCTTCTCGGTGAAACAAACCCTGATGGAACTTGTAGCCCCTGGACCTGCCTGCCCTCTGAGAAGTGCTCAGTAGAGTTCCGCAGAGTGAAGTGACGTCCCTAGGCCATAACTTAAAGCCACTCAGAGAACTCAAGACCTCAAGAAAAGTAAACACATGGTAATTATAAAAGCTATTTCATCGTACCTTCACTTTTTGTTTTCTGCATGATTTAATAACTAATAAATTTAAATGAAAAGACAATTATTCATTAACAATGAATAATTGTTAACAATAAAAAGTTACACTATCTTGTTTTGTCACCCCAAATCTTGTTTCTGCATAAATGAAGAAACTAAGGCATTTTAAGGAAAGGTAAGCTTATGTTTTGGGGCACCTGAGGTATAAAGGTGTAATTTTGTGGTATCAGCAACTGAAAGAGGTGGGGTAGAACTACAAAGAAGCAAAGATTTTGTATATTATTTAAATTAATCTGGTATAAATTCAAATGAGAGTGTTGTAACTTTAGAATGTTAAATGTAATCCCCATGGCAACCACAAAGCAAACAGCTATAGAATATACACCAAAGGAAACAAGGGAGGAATTTAAACATGTCACTATAAAATAAAAGGTAAACACAAAAGAAGACAGAAAATGAGTTCAACAAGCTATAGGGTGTATTGAAAACAAAGGACACGGAGTCAGAATGCACAGTGACAGAAGTTAAGTCCCTCCTTTTCTTTAAAAAAAAAATTATTTATTTGAGGGAGAGAGAGAGAGCATGAGCTGGAGGGACAGAAGGAGAAGGAGAGAAAGAATCCTAAGCAGACTCCATGCGGAGCCTAGAGCCAGACACGGGGCTTGATCTCATGACTCTGAGATCAGGACCTGAGCTGAAACCAAGAGTTGGACGCTTAACCCACTGCACCACCCTGATGCCTCAGTTCCTCTTTTTTAAGTTACTAAATTTAAAGTAGTTACTTTAAATGTAAATGAATTAAACCATCCAATAAAAAGTCAAAAGTTGACAGAATGGATAAGAAAACATCCAAACTCTGCTGTCTACAAGAGACTCATTTGAGAGCCATATAAACCCATAGGTCGATAGTGAAAGCATGGAGAAAGATATTCTATGCAAATGTTACCAAAAGAGACGAGGGGTAGCCATACTAATATTGGACAAGATAGACTTTAAATAAAAAAGATTATAAGAGGGACACTTGGGCAGCTCAGTGGGTTAAGCCTCTGCCTTCGGCTCAGGTATTGATCTCAGGGTCTTGGGATCGAGCACCGCATCAGGCTCCCTGCTCAGCAGGGAGTCTGGTTCTCCCTCTGTCTCTGCCCCTCTGCTCACTCCTGCATGCTCTCTTTCTCTCCCTCTGACAAATAAATAAATACAATCTAAAAAAAATTACAAGAGACAAGGAAGGACATTATATATTAGTACAAGGTTCAGTACAGAGAAGATGAGTGTGTGTAAACATTTATGCATCTAATGACAGACCATCAAAATTGATCAAGCAAAAATGAACAGACTGGAAGGGAGAAATAGAAACTCCTACAGTGATAGTAGGAGAGTCCAGGACTCCTGTTAATAATGGGTAGGACGTGCAGACTTAAGTATGGAAATAGAGGACATGAACAACACACTAAACCGACCAGATCTAACAGACAAATACAAAGCACCAGAAAATACTCAAAGCCTGGGTCACCTGGGTGAGTCAGTTAAGCATCTGACTCTTGATTTCGGCTTGGGTCATGATTGTGGTCATGGGATCGAGCCCCATGTGAGGCTCTGTGCTTAGTGGGGACTCTGCTTGAGATTCTCTCTCTCATTCTCCCTCTGCCCCTCCATCCTCCCTCTTAAAAAAAAAAAAAAGAAGAAAATACTTTAAGATAAATGAAAAACACAGCACACCAAAACCTAGGGTATGCAATGAAAGCAGTTACTAAGGCGGAAATTTGTAACCGCAAATATTTACATTAGAAAAAAAAAAAAAAGATCGGAAATCATCATCCTAACTTTACAGCTTAAGGAACTGGAAAAAGAGGAACAGACTAAACCCAAAGATAGTAGGGGGAAGGAAATACTGAAGATTAGAGAAGAGATCAATGGAATTGAGAGAAGGAAAACAGTCTAGAAAATAAATGAACCCTGAAGTTGGTTTTTTGAAAAGATCAACAAAATTGACAAACCTGTAGCTAGGTTGACTAAGAAAAAAGAGAGGGGCCTCCAATGCCCAAATCAGAAATGAAAGTGGGGAAATTACTGCCAGTCCTACAGATATAAAGTGTTGCAAGAGAGCACAGTGGACAGTTGTGTGACAAGCAATTGAATAACCCAGATAAAATGAACAAACTCCTAGAAACAAAACCTGTCAAGACCAAATCAGGAGAGAACAGACAACCCAAACAGAGCTATAAAGGGGATTGAAACAATCAGAAATGGCGCCAAGAAAGGGGAGCCCTGGTCCCGATGACTTCGGGAGTGACTTCTACCAAACATTTGAAGAGCCACTAGCACCCATTCTCCTCAAACTTGCCCTAAAAATTGAAAAGGATGGGGCACCTGGGGGGCTCTGGGTTAAGACTCTGCTTTTGGCTCAGGTCATGATCTCAGGGTCCTGGGATCAAGCCCCATATCAGGTGCTCTGCTCAACAGGGACCCTGCTTCCCCCTCTCTGCCTGCCTCTCTGCCTACTTGCTATCTCTGTCAAATAAATAAATAAAATCTTTAAAAATAAATAAAGTGTACAGTCCAGTGACATTAAAAAAAAAAAAGAAAAGGATGGGGGCACCTGGGGGGCTCAGTGAATGAAGCATCTGCCTTCAGCTCAGGTCATGGTCCTGGGGTCCTGGGGTCAAGCCCCAAATTAAATCCCAACATTTGAAAAGGTAGATACCATACGCTTTGTCTTCTCTGACCACACCCTGCTGCTTCTCCCTCTCCCTCTGCTGCTCCCCCTGCTTGTCTCTCTCTCTGTCAAATTAATAAATAAAATCTTAAAAAAAAATTAAGAGGTGGGAACGCTTTTAACTTATTTGAAAAGGCCAGCATTTCCGATGCCAAACCCAGACAAAGAAACCATTCAAGAAAGGAAATGACAGACTAATATCCCTTGTGAATATTGATGCAAAAGTCAACAAAATTCTAGTGAGCAGAGTTCAGTGCATATTAGCAGGATTAAACACCGTGACTAAGTACGATTTCGGTGTGTTACGCCATATCAACAAAATGTAGGGGGAAAGCCCAATAAATTTCCCATTTACATCATCTCAATTGATGGAGAAAAAGCATATGACAAAATCCAACATGCTTTTATGATAAAAACGCTCAAAAGACTATGAGTAGAAAGAATGTCTCGACATAATAAAAGTCGTCTATGACCAAGTCACGGCAAACGTCCTACTCACAGTGCAAGATGGAGAGATTTTCCTCTAAGATCAAGAATGAGACAAGTAGGGGCGCCTGGGTGGCTCAGTGGGTTAAGGCCTCTGCCTTCGGCTCGGGTCGTGATTCCAGGGTCCTGGGATCGAGCCCCGCATCGGGCTCTCTGCTCGGCAGGGAGCCTGCTTCCTCCTCTCTCTCTCTCTGCTTCTCTGCCTACTTGTGATCTCTGTCTGTCAAAATAAATAAATAAAATCTTTAAAAAAAAAAAAAAGAATGAGACAAGTATGCCCAAATCACCACCGCACCAAATCACCACCCCACCCGGCATACTACTGGGAATCCCAGCCAGATCAGTTAGGGGAGAAGAGGAAATACAAGGCATCCAACTTGTAAAGGAAAAAGTAAAATGATCTCTGTTTGCAGACGATATGGTCTTATATGTAAAAAAGCCTCAAGACTTCACAAAAACACCTGTTAGAACAAATAAGGTATTCAGCAAAGTTTCAAAGTCTACGCAGAAAAATCAGTTGCATTTCTATACAAGAACAACGAACAAACTGTTCTGGAAACTGAGGGGAAAATTCCATTTGCAATAACATCAAACTGAGTAAAATCCTTAGGAATTACATTCACGTAGGAAGTGAAAGTTCTCTAGACCAAAAATGAGAAAACATTGCTGAAAGAGACTAAAGGAGATGGAACTGGAACAGAACCCCGTATTCATGGACAGGTTGGAATAGTTGATATTGTTATTAACGCAAGCGAGCTACTGATTTTATGCTATCCTTATCAAAATCCCAATGTCATTTTTTGCAGAAATGGAAAAATCTATCGTATTGGAATTTCAAGGGACCTCAAATAGATAAAAAAAAAAAAATCTCGAAAAAAGAGTGAAGTTGGAAGACATCACATTTCCTGAGTTCAAAACTTAACACAAATGTAGAGTCATCAGGGGTCAGTCTGTGAAGCATCCGACTCTTGATTTTGACTCCGGTCATGATCTCAGGGTCTTGAGATAGAGCCCCATGTCTGGCTCAGTGCTGGGTGTGGAATCTGCTTAAGATTCTCTCTCTCCCTCTGCCACTCCCCCCGCTCTCTCCCTCTCTAAAAATATACAGTAATGAACACAGTGGTGCTGGCGTAAGACAGTCATATGGACAAATGGGATGGCACCAAATGAACAGCTCCTAAGCAAACCCTTGCATATATGGTGGAATGAGTTTTGAGAAGCGTGCTGAGACCTTTCAATGGAGAGAGGACAGTCTTTTCATGAAATGTTTGGAAAAGTGAATATCCATTGTGTGAAATAATGAAGTTGGGCCCTTACTAACACCATATACAAAACTGACCTCAAGCTGGGTCATAGATTGTGGGGGTGCCTGCCTGGCTCCATCAGTGGAGAATGCCCCTCTCAATCTAGGATCATGAGTTCAAGCCCCACATTGGGCATGGGACCCACTTTTAAAAAAGGAGAGTTTAAAGTATAAACTCTTAGAAGAAACCAGGACAAAAGCTTCGTGACATGGGATTTATCAGTGAGTCACTGGCTATGACTTCAAAGGCACCGTTAGCAAATCGGCAAATCTGACACGGTGAAAATTTTAAAATTTGGTGCCTCGAAGGTTGCTGTCAAATGTGTAAAAAGGCAACCTACAGAAAGGGAGAAAATATTTGCAAACCACATCTCTGATAAAGCATCAAATCCAGATTTTATAGACAATGCCTATATGCAACAAGAAACAACCAAACAAGACACCCGGTCTGATTGCAAACTAGACACGGATCTTGGAGAGACCTTTCTCCAGGGATCTGCAGATGAGGACATCAGGACCGCTGCCGTTGAAACAACGGCAAGCCCCATGCAGAGGGTGTGAAAAAGTGGGGGTGTGAAAGGCTGCAGCCACTGTGGGACACCATAGGCTAGCTCCTTGGAAAGTTAAAAATAAAGTTTCCAATTGATCTGGCAATTCCATGGCTAGATACATACCCCAGAGATTTGCAACAGGGTCTGGGAGGCAAGCAGCACACCCATGGTCACGACATTATTCACAGTAACCAACAGTGGAAGCCCTGGGAGTCCTTCGGCAGCCCCTGGTCGGCCCATGCCATGGCACAGCATTCAGCCTTAGAAAAGGAACTGCAGACACGCTCCAGCGGGCATGAAGCGTGGGGACCTTCCGTTCCATGCAATACACCAGTCACGGGAAAGACAAGGACCGTCTGGTTGCATTTACGTGAGGCACTTGGGGTGCTCAGAATCGTGCAGACAGGAAGCAGAGCGGGGGTCTCGGGGGGCTGGGGAGGTGGGGTTTGGCAGGCACAGAGCTCCTATTTACAAGAGGGACGGTGGTGATGTCGGCACCACAGTGCGAAGGTGCTGAATTTCAGACGGTGGAGACGGTGAGTTTTGTGGTGTGTGTTTTGCCAACAAACGTCTGCGCGAAGAGCTGTGGCGGTCGGGGCTTTGGGAAGGCAGGATGGGTAAAGGAGGAGTGCGGGAGTTTTAGGCAGAGAGACTGGTTCTGTACGATGTAAAATCCCACAGCTCCCCAAGAGTGAGCTCTAACGTAAACCGTGGACTCGCCTTAATAGTAACCTGTCCCTCCTGGGTCACAGACAGCAGCAAAAGTGCCCCACTAACTCACGTGGTTAGTAACGGGCTGTGGCCCGTGGTGGGGCGGGTGGGATCTCCTGCAAACAGGGGACCGCTCCAAAAAAATGACACATGAGAAAAAAAGGCTTCACACTGGCCAGAACAGGACCACAGGACCATGGCCCGCAGCAAAGGAGGCAGGGAGGGCAGGGAAGCGTCTCTCCCCCGCACGGCGGACACAGTCCTTCAGCACACAGCATTGGGGCTCTGACAACAGGAAGACGAAGGCTGCCCCGAGGTGCCAAGACCCCACATTTCCCCCTCCAGGCCGGCCGCCCAGGGAGTCCCCACAGTGCACCTGGGCTGGTCAGAGCGTCGCCCGCACACCCAGCCCGGGGTTGTGCCAGGCTGGCCGAGTGCCGCAGCCCAACCCCCGCCTCTCAGCCCAGACCATGGACTCTCCGACGGCCTGGGGCCCGCTGCCCAGCATCCGCCAGCCGGACCCCAGCAGGCTTCTCCCCTGCGCCGTCTTCTGAGCCGGGAGACCCGCTCACCCCTCTCTGGGCCCGAGCGGGCCCATGACCCCATGTCCCTCGTCTCAAAGGAAAATGGGAAAGGAGGCGTCCAGCCTGACAGCAGAGACGGCACATGGTGACGGCGAGGTTGCTGCCCGGGGCGCTTGGGTATCGCCAGTGTCAGCGGAAAGCATTTCGGCGCTGGGGTGTCGGCCATCCGAGCCCTTCCCCCCGCCAGTGCCCCGCGCGATCTGCTAATCACCACACTCCAGATTAGCCCAGGGAAGCGCCCGCGGGCCCGGCACGCAGGGCAGAAGCCTGGCGCCTTTTGGCCCCCTAATCTGATCTCCAGGATCTCGGTCTGAATCAGTGCGAGATGGAGGAGCTAACAGTTGGGCACAAAGTCACGAACCGAAAACTAAGGCATGATAACGACACGCAGGCACCGGCCCCAGGAGCTGGATCTGTCGCTCTGCGGGACACAGCCTGGGCGCGCACGGACTGTGGGGAGCACGTCCGTCTTCTGCTCTGGCCTGGGCGCGTGTCAGCTGAGACCTCGGAGACCACGCAGGCTTCCTTCCACTCCCTGGCTCGTCCCTGCGCCCCTGCTGGGGCCATCTGGGTCACCTGTGATAAACTGTGTGCAGTGACATCCCCGTCTCAGGCTTTGCTTCTGGGGGAAGATCCAGGAGCAGGGACGGAAGCCCTGAGGGGGGCTGGAGGCTCCACATCCGCTAGCGTGGTGCATGGGGGCGGGGCCCAAAGGGGACCAGATGGTGGCGGCTGCACACAGATGGCCCGGGGCCCTTGACTCTTCTCTCTACGGGAGGCTGACTCAGAGCTGACTCAGGGTGGGCCTGAGCTCCCTCGGCTTCTGTCTTCCCGGCACAGCTGGGGTGGCTCCTCTGAGTCAGGCCAGGGTCCTCGAGCCTCGGTAGGTTAGAGATAGCAGGCTTCTTCCTGCAGCTGCACGAGGTGGGCGGCCACACAGAAGGTGCTCGCGCAGGCTCCCTTATCAGCTCAGCCTCCGTGCGGGGGCCAAGGTCTGGACCGCTGGTGATAGGGAGAGTCCGAGGGAGGGAGCAGAAGCTGAGTCCCGTGCACCTGCGCTGTTTGCGTGGGGCTCCAGGTGACACTGCCCCTCCAGGGCTGGTGGGGACAGGCCTGGCCTGGCGGGGACGGGACGGAGGGGGGTGGGCAGAGGAGGGCCTGGGCTCTCGCATCTGGGAACTCTGTGTGCTGTCAGGGTAGCCGATCTTCCCCCTCTGCCCAGAGGAGGACATTTGTCACTGGTCACTCCACCCCTAACTGTCCCCTCTGTTATCAGGTTGTTAATATTAATTAACAACTGTTGCTAAGGCTGACAGTGCAAGGGTGTGTCCTGGCCCCAGCTGGCTTGGTCTCAAGAGGGGGCTGGGTAGAGGGGGGTGCTGAGGCTGGACAGGCCAGGGGCAGGTGTTGAGTGGGGTTCAGATGGCCCGCTCTCGCTTTGGGAAGAGGGCCCAAGGGAGATCCCAGCACCTCACTGGGAGGATTGTGGAGAGACGGGGACAAGGGCAGGAGGGAGGAGAAGTGGATCATTAACCAGCGGGGAGCCGTGGGAGGTGTGGGGCTCAGCCCCATTGGTCCCGGCCAAGTCAGACCAGGCTGTCCCTGACGGGGAGCCCGCCTCACTGTGCACCCCGAGTTTCAGTACATGAGCTACCTCGACAAGCACTTGGGTCTCCAAGAGCCAGCCCTTGGCTGTCCCCGGCTGTCCCTGTGGCCTAGCCCCACTACCCTGGGACCTCTTCCCGCGCTGGGATGGCAGAGGCTGGCCCGAGGAGCTGGCTGCTGTGGGCGCTGCTCCTGCACTTGGTGAGTCCGGGTGCGGGCGGGCACAGCCACTCTGCCACCGCGGCCCCAGGGGACTATGTGCTGGGGGCTGTGTGGCCACAGCGAGGAGGGCCTGGAGGGATGAGGGATCCCAGGCAGCCCCAGGAGGGGTGCGGGTGGGGGTCCTGGGGTCCCGGGTGGCGGAGTGCCTCCCATCCGTGGTGCGCGTGGACGTCCTGGCCTGAGGTGGGAGCAGAGGGTTGAGGGAGGCTCCCATCCCGGGGTGCTGTGGGGTGGGCTCGGGGGGATCACCTGACGAGGATTTAGCATCTGGGGGCCGGGTAATTCCGGGGTGCTTGCCTCAAGTTTCTCCGTCACTCGCACATCTGGGAGGACGGGCGAAGGCTTTGGGCCCCAAGAATCTCCAAGAGGGGCCCCAGGCCTCTGGGTGCGGGCCGCGGCTCAGGCAGACGGCAGCCACCTTTGAAGCAACCATGCCTCAAGGGCAAGGCCCCTTGGTCTCAGCCCCCGACCTGTCAGGGGCCACCGTGTCCCAGTGGGACCACGCGGCACCCTCCGGGGGTCCCCCAGCCCACCCCGTTCTACCCACCTGTCCCCTTGCCCTCCGCCGTGACCTTGTGAAATGCAGGTGTGTCCGGCCACCTCCCTCTCCAGAGACCCCACCACTGTGGCCTGGCAGGGGTGTCCTCCAGACACTGTGGGAGGGGCCCCACCTCTCCCTGGGTCTCTCAGCAGTGCCCCCCACGCCTGCCCCTGCTCTGGGTCCTTCGGCCCCCGCTGCCCGCCAGCCTCCCGAGGTGCTGCCCGGCGGGGGGCCCGTGCTGACATTGCCCTGCCCTTAGGCCCAGGGCGAGCCGCACACGCCCATCCACCAGGCCGGCTACTGCGCTTTCTACGATGACTGTGGGAGGAACCCGGAGCTGTCCGGGGGCCTGGCCCCGCTGTCCAATGTGTCCTGCCTGTCCAACACGCGTGCCGTGCTCGTCACCGGCAACCACCTGAACCTCCTCCGGCGCGTCTGCCCCCGCCTCTACTCGGGGCCCAACTCCACGTACGCCTGCTGCTCCTCCAAGCAGCTGGTGTCCCTCGAGACCAGCCTGGCGGTCACCAAGGCCCTGCTCACCCGCTGCCCCGCCTGCTCCGACAACTTCGTGAACCTGCACTGCCACAACACCTGCAGCCCCAACCAGAGCCTCTTCATCAACGTGACCCGCGTGGCGGGGGGTGGGGGTGGCCGGCCCCCGGCCGTGGTGGCCTACGAGGCTTTCTACCAGCGGGACTTTGCGCAGTGGACCTACGACTCGTGCAGCCGGGTGCGCATCCCCGCGGCCGCCACGCTGGCGGTGGGCGCCATGTGCGGCGTGTACGGCTCCGCCCTCTGCACCGCTCAGCGCTGGCTCAACTTCCAGGGGGACACGGGGAACGGCCTGGCTCCCCTGGACATCACCTTCCACCTGCTGGAGCCTGGCCAGGACCCCGGCAGCGGGATACAGCCTCTGAACGGGGAGATCCAGCCCTGCAACGTGTCCCAGGGCAACGGCACGGCCGCCTGCTCCTGCCAGGACTGTGCCGCATCCTGCCCTGTCATCGCCCGGCCCCAGGCCCTGGACGCCACCTTCTACCTGGGCCAGATGGCGGGCGGGCTGGTCCTCGTCATCCTCCTCTGCTCTGCGCTTGTCCTGCTCACCGCCTTCCTGGTGGCAACGCGCCTGGCCGCGTCCCGCCGCCGGGACAAGACACCAGACCCCAAGGGAGGCACAAGCCTGTCCGACAGACTCAGCCTCTCCACCCACACTGTCCTCAGCCGGTGCTTCCAGGCCTGGGGCACGTGGGTTGCCTCGTGGCCGCTGACTGTCCTCCTCCTGTCCATCGCCGTGGTGGTGGCCTTGTCGGGGGGCCTGGCCTTTGTGCAGCTGACCACGGACCCCGTGGAGCTGTGGTCGGCCCCCAGCAGCCAAGCCCGCAGCGAGAAGGCCTTCCATGACCAGCATTTTGGCCCCTTCTTCCGGACCAACCAGGTGATCCTGACGGCCCCGGGGCAGCCCGGCTACCACTACGACTCCCTGCTGCTCGGGCCCAAGAACTTCAGCGGGATCCTGGCCTTGGACTTCCTGCTGGAGCTGCTGGAGCTGCAGGAGAGGCTGCGGCACCTGCAGGTGTGGTCGCCCACCGAGAAGCGCAACATCTCGCTGCGGGACGTCTGCTTCGCGCCCCTCAACCCGCACAACGCCAGTCTCTCCGACTGCTGCGTCAACAGCGTCCTGCAGTATTTCCAGAGCAATCGCTCGCGCCTGCTGCTCACAGCCAACCAGACACTCACGGGGCAGACCTCCCAGGTGGACTGGAGGGACCACTTCCTCTACTGCATCAAGTGAGTCCCCCGCAACCCGCCCCAGCCGGGGCTGCTGTGCGCGCCGGGGCCTCTCGGCCACTGGGCTCCCAGGTGGCTCCATGTCTGGGTCTCAGACCTAGACTCAGACCACCCCCTTTCTCTCCACGTCTCCCCCAAGGGCCCTCTCTCTCCATGGGCTCTCACTGGCTGTTGCAGATTTGCACGGGGCCATCTGGGCCTCCCGGCTTCCACTCCACTCGGACAGAGCAGTGGCATCCTCGCACGTCCTTGCTTTGTGTGTTACAGAATGATGTGACGGCCCCAGGCGTGCGTGGGCTTCCGCACAGGCCCTGGAGGCCAGCAGGGTCCCCCGAGAGGTGCCCTTGGGCCAGGGCAGGGGCTGGGGCTCAGCTCAGGTTCTGCACGCCTGGGCTGGATGTCCCCTGGGCAGGAGACAGCCACACAGCCTGGCGCTTCTGGGGCTCAGGGCCAGCTTCTTCCTCTCTGCCGCGGGGCAAACCAGGAAGCTAAGGAGGTTGCTAGGCCTTGGGGCTGGGAGCGAAGGCTCCGGCCACCCCAGCCTGGATGGCGGCACGTGGGCAGGCAGTGGCCGAGGCTGTCTGAGGCTGCAGTGGACAGGGGTCCCCAGCGTCTGGAGAGACCCAGGTCCCCCGACCTCTCCCACATGAGAAAGCAGAACAGAAAAGAAAACATCTGTGTTAGTTCTTTACAAACAACAGTGCCGAGCGCATTGCAAGTCCACAGAGGTGGCACAGTGTCTCGCTAGATAGAGTCCAGCCGGGCCCTGGTCTGGAGCCCAGTGAGAATGCACGGCCTCACCCCTATGCGCCAGACAAGGGAGGGAGGCTGCAACAGGCTTCCACGGGCTTGGGTTAGCTTTGCTACTGCACCGGAGTCAACAAGGGTTTGTCCTAGCTGTCGGTTGCAATATGGAGCCTGAAGCCGTGTTGGTGAACCGTCTGTACCCCTTATAATGAGGTCAAATGAGGGGGATGGCAAACAGCATCTTAGCGGTTATAAGAATAGTTCTGGCCTTGCAGACCCTGGGCCCTGACGCCACACTGAGAACCACTGGATTAGGGGAGGGAGACCCAGGGCCCTGCCCCTCGGGGAAGCCCACGCTCTGGGCCGCTTCCCAGAGTCTGTGCTTGGCCCTGGCCAGCGGGCTGGGGAGGAAGCTCTGGCCCCGGGTCCAAAGCTCACGCCGGCTTGATTTTGATTTTGGAAGCTCACAGAAGCTCTCCGGTAGCTGATGATGCCTGACCCAGAGATGGGAAAACAGGCCCGGGGTGTCGTGAGCCTCTCCACGTCCCAGGCAGCCAGCATGCCCAGGACAGCTGGCGACGGACGTACTCACAAAGAACGCTTCATCCCCGTGCCCAGGATGTGTTTGCAGGAAGGCTCAGGAGAGACGTGCCCGAGGCCCCGGGCTGCTCACCTGTCCGCAGGAAGAAGGATCTGAACTCGGGCCTGGAGGACTCCAGGCTGGCGAGGGAGGAGGCTGAGCGGTGCGAGGCCCGCGCAGCTATGTGTGCTGACCCCAGAGGCGAAGTCCCGGTGTCCCCCCGGGGGGCTGTGTGTGTGAGGCCCACCCACCTTGTCTGGGTGCAGCCCTTAGCCCAGAGCCTTGGGCGGCTGTGCGGGGAGAGGGTCCCCTGTCAGTTGGGTTGCATGAAATCTTACTGGGAGAAACAGTTCTGACCATGGGGTCAGATGCCGGTGCTGGCAGCCTGGGGCTGGCACCAGGCCTGGCAATAGGCACAGGGCCAGGAAAGGTCCTTCCTTCTGCCTCCAGTGCCCCACTCACCTTCAAGGACGGCACAGCCCTGGCCCTGAGCTGCATGGCTGACTATGGAGGTCCGGTCTTCCCCTTCCTTGCCGTGGGAGGCTACAAAGGTAAGCCAGGTGGCCCCGGGGGAGGCCAGCGAGGGGGCCGTATGGGGCAGGGGCAGTGGTGGGAGGGAATAGTGACGGGCTCTTGCTGCTTGGGGGTGGCCGGTCCTAGCAGGGGCTGGAGGGGACTGAGGACCTGCCACCTCCTTCAGCTTCCCCCCGCTCTCTCAGGTCCTCTGGTCTGTGCCTGGGTTTACAGGTCTGGTCCTTGGCTGAGAGAGGGAGGTCAGGTGGAGAGGTTAGACCATGACTTGGATAGGGAGGGGAGCGGGTGTGAGGCTGGAGAGGGGAGGGGAGACAGGGATGGGCTGGCGTGGGGGAGAGGAGGCTGGTTGAGGAGGGGAGCAGAGGTGAGGAAGGAGGGTAGCTGAGCATTTCGCATCCCAGGGAAGGACTACTCTGAGGCGGAGGCCCTGATCATGACCTTCTCCCTCAACAACTATGAACCTGGGGACCCCCGGCTGGCCCATGTTAAGCTCTGGGAGGCGGCCTTCTTAGAGGAGATGAAAGCCTTCCAGCGGCAGACAGCTGGCAGGTTCCAGGTCACATTCATGGCGGAGGTAGGTTTCTGGGTCCCTGGCTCTGTGGGCAGGGGACCCGGGGCGGGGCTCCGGTGGGTTCCTCCCCTCCTGAACAGCCCTGGGCTCGCTCATCTGGGAGGCCGGGACCGCAGCCCTGCTGGGGCTCAGGGAGCCCCTGGGTCAGCGGGGCTGGCGGGGTGTGTCCACAGCGCTCCCTGGAGGACGAGATCAACCGCACCACGGCCCAGGACCTGCCCATCTTTGGGGTCAGCTACATCGTCATCTTCTTGTACATCTCTCTGGCCCTGGGCAGCTACTCCAGCTGGCGCCGAGTGCTGGTGAGACTTTGGGGCGGGTGGGAGGGCAGGGTGGGGTGTCTCGGCTTGTCAGGATATCCAGAACCTTCCCCACAGGGGCTCCCCAAGGGGTAACGCTTCTTGGAGGTGCGCTGCTCTCGGACGGCCCCCAGAGCAGATGCAGAGCTGACCCTTAGAACACCCCACCACGCGAGGCAGCCCGGAGCTGAGCCTGGTTCCCTTGCAGGTGGACTCCAAGGTGACGCTGGGCCTGGGCGGGGTGGCGGTGGTGCTGGGAGCAGTCACGGCGGCCATGGGCTTCTTCTCCTACTTGGGGGTGCCCTCCTCCCTGGTGATCCTTCAGGTGGTGCCTTTCCTGGTGCTGGCCGTGGGGGCCGACAACATCTTCATCTTCGTTCTGGAGTACCAGGTGAGAGGGCGGGGGGCTCCTGCAGCCCCCGGGGCCGGGCCGACTCTGCTCATGCGTGGGCAGACATGGGCACACAGACCACAGACGGTTCCGTGTCATCTTCATGATGCGCGTGTCCCCTGCACTTATTCTCCCTCGGGTCGCCATGCCGTCTGCGGGGCATCACGTGGCACCGCACGGCCTCCCCCGTGGCATGCCACGGACGGACAGTCTGAGTTGATCTGCCTCTCCTGTGGGCGGACGTTGAGGGACCCAGGGGCGTGCTGGAACGAGCAGGCTATGGATGTCCCAAAGCGAGCCAAGCATGTGTCTGGGCCAGACCCTGAGAAGTGGACGAGGCAGAGAGCATTGGTGGGCTCTGCTCCTCACGGGCAGAGCACGGGCACAGACAGGCCAGCTCCCTGCCCACGGCTGGCTCTGGACACTGGCCCTGATGTCCCCATGCAGAGGTTGCCTCGGAGGCCCGAGGAGCGGCGAGAGGACCACATCGGCCGCGCGCTGGGCAGAGTGGCCCCCAGTATGCTGCTCTGCAGCCTGTCTGAGGCCATCTGCTTCTTTCTCGGTGAGCCTGGGTGGCCAGGGGGGCTGGGGGCACTTGGGGTGGGCAGCCTCCTTCCCTGCGCTCCTCTGAGCAGACACCCTGTCCTGAGACTCACCCCTGCACCCACCCTCCAGGGGCCCTGACCCCCATGCCAGCTGTGAGAACCTTCGCCCTGACCTCCGGCTTTGCAATCGTTCTCGACTTCCTGCTCCAGGTGTCCGCCTTTGTGGCCCTGCTTTCTCTGGACAGCAGGAGGCAGGAGGTAGGGGTGGTGCAGGTCCCAGGGACCTGCCCGGGCTCATCTCTGCAGGGATGGGGGTGGGGGAGCCTCATGCCTTCACAGGCTCAGAGAGAGGGGCTGGGTGCAGGGACAGATGCTGCGCTGTGTGGGCATGAAGCCCCCAGGGCCCCAGAGGAAAGGTGGTTTAGGGGAATACAATCAAACCTGCAAAGTACAAAAGGTCGAGTAAAAAAACGTAAATGAGATGAGGGAGCTAGCGTTTCTGCGACAGTGCAAAGTTTAGAGGTGTTTAATCAAGACAGAAAAACAAACAACAAAGCACTCTGGGACGTCCCCTGGGGAGGCACTTCCACGGGAGGGAGGCAGTTCCGGGGGCTGCTTTGGGACCATCCCGAGGGTCTGCCTCCTTCCAGGCCTCCCGGTTGGATGTCTGCTGCTGCGTGGGCGCCCCGAAGCTGCCCCCGCCTGACCAAAGCGAGGGGCTCCTGCTCTGGTTCTTCCGCAAGTTCTATGTCCCACTGCTGCTGCACCGGGTCACGCGCGGGCTCGTGGTGAGCGGGGCGGGAAGTGCGGCAGGGGGATGGGAGGGTCTGCTCAGCCTGGCGCCTGGTCCTGCCGCCCATGGAGGGGTTGATGGCTTGCCCTGGCCCCGTGGGGCTCACAACCGGGGTGGCTGGAATTCACGTCCGCCCAGCTCCAGAATATCCCCCCTCCCCCAGCTGCTGCTGTTCACGGGCCTGTTTGGAGTGGGGCTCTACTTCATGTGCCACGTCAGCGTGGGGCTGGATCAGGAGCTGGCCCTGCCCAAGGTGAGCCTGCTTGGTGGCCTCACTCCCCTGGGGTTCAAGAGAGTCAGGGACAGGGCTGGGGGCAGGGGCTTGGCGGGTGGTGCTGAGTCAGCGTGGGTTGGACGCCTCCCAGCACCTCTCGGAGCCAGAACCCTACAGCGTGTCCTTCTGTGCGAGGCTCCTTCCACTCAGCGTGGCATCCTCCGGGGTCAGCCACACGGGAATGGGTTGGGGGTCCTTCCTCTTCCAGGCTGGGGATTTTCACGTGCACACACACACCACCTTTTGTTTATCCATCGTGTGTCTGCTACGACACGGGTTCCTTCCATGTTCGAGCAGGTGGGACTGAGGCTGCCGTGAACAAGCGTGCAGAGCTGTCTCTTCCAGAACGGGCTTCCCGTCCTTCTGGATATGTTCCCATAGGTGGGACCGCTGGATCGGATGATAATCCTAATTTTAATTTGTCGAGGACCGCCATACTTTTTCCCATGCAGCTGTTCTGTTTTACACCCCCGCCACGGCACTCCAGGGGCGCGAAGTCTCCACGTCCATGCCAACACTTGCGGTTTCTGGCGTTTTTCTTTTTCTGCTTTGATGGCAGCCATCCTAATTGGTGTGAAGGGGTATCTCAGTGAGGTTTTGATCTGCTTTCCCTGATGATCGGTGATGCTGGACACCTTTTCATGCGCTCATTGGCCATTTCTGTGTCTTCTTTGGAGAAATGTCTGTTCAAGTGTTTTGCCCATTTTTGAAACAGCTTCCTTTTTTTTGTTGTTGTTGTTTTGTTTCTTTGTTGAATTTGGAGAGTTCTCTAGATATTCTGGGTAGAATCCCTTATCAGATACATGGTTTGCAGATGTTTCCTTCATTCATATTTGTTGCCTTTCTACTCTATTTGTAGTGTCCTCTGATGAACAAAAGTTTTTTTTTTAAGATTTTATTTTTTTACTTGACAGAGAGAGAGATCACAAGTAGGCAGAGAGGCAGGCAGAGAGAGAGGGGGAAGCAGGCTCCCTGCTGAGCAGAGAGCCCGATGTGGGGCTTGATCCCAGGAGACCATGACCTGAGCCGAAGGCAGAAGCTTAACCCACTGAGCCACCCAGGTGCCCTGAATGAAAGTTTTTAATTGTCGTGGTGCCTGGTTGGCTCAGTTGGAGGAGACTGTGACTCTTGATCTCAGGGTCATGAGTTCAGGCCCCATGCTGGGTGTAGCAATGACTTAAAAATAAAACCTTAAAAAAGTTTTTCATTTTCATAAAGTACAATTTGCCTATTTTTCTGTTTGTTCACTGGGCTTTTGGTGTCATTTAAGCAATAATCACCAAATCCAGGATCTTGAAGCTTTTCTCCTATGTTTCTGCTAAGGGTATTAAAAATTCAACTCTTAAGTGTTGGATCCATTTTGAGTTAATTTTTGTACATAGTTATGTATATTTTTCCTTTTTTTTTTTTTTAAAGTATGCTCCACACCCAGTGTGGAACCCAATATGGGACTTGAACTCATAACTCCGAGATCAAGACCTGAGCTGAGGTCAAGAGTCAGACGCTCAACTGACCAAGCCACTTAGGTGTTCTAAAGTTGTGTATAATTTTTTATTGTGATTACTTTTTTCATGTAAAAAATTATCATACCTGTGTCACAAACACTTCCTTATATAATTGTTTTTCTTATAGATTTTATAGTCACTTCATTATCTGCCTAGGATGAGGCACACAGAAATCAAAGCAAGTTTTACATTAGTAAAAGCTAATCACAGAAGAAAATGTCCATATATAAAAGAGATAACACATTAGAAAGAGTATAAATCTTTGTATAAAATTTGTAAAGAGATACAGATATTTTGATAATTGTTTAATAGCATATAACCAAAATTATATGTAATTACATACATATATATAATGTATATATTATTTTTTAAAATTTAAGCTCAAATTTGGTTAACATGCAGTATATTTCTAGTTTCAGAGGTAGAGGTGAGTGATTCATCAGTCACATATGACACCCAGTGCTCATCACATCACGTGCCCTCCTTAAGGCCCATCACCGTTACCACTTCCCCCCACCCACCTCCTCTCCAGCAACCCCCAGTCTGTTTCCTAGAGTTAAGAGTCTCTTATGGTTTGCCCCCTTCTCTGATCTCATCTTGTTTTATTCTTCCCTCCCTTCCCCTGTGATCCTCTGTTTTGTATCTTATAATCCAGGAGTCAGATCATATGGTAATCGTCTTTCTCTGACTTATTTCATTTAGCATAATACCTTCTAGTTCCATCCATGTCATTGCAAGTGGTAGGATTTCATTCTTTTTGATGGCTGAGTAATATTCCACTGTGTGTATAGACAACATCTTTATCCTTTCATCTGTCGATGGACATTTGGGCTCTTTCCAGTTTGGTACTTGTGGACGTGGCTGCTACAGTTGTGTATATTTTTGAAGGTCCAACTTCATTCTTTTGTGTGTGGATGCCCCGTTGTCCCAGCACCATCTACTGAAGAGACTCCTTTTCCCCACTGAATGGCCTTCACTCCTTTGTCAAATTCCATGTCACCATATATGCCAAGGTTTGTGTCTGGGCTCGCTCCTCCATTCGGTTGGTCTGTGTGTCTGTCTCCGTGCCAGCACCTCACTGATTTGATTACTGTATTTTTGTGGCAAGTTTTGAAACCAGGAGATGTGAGCACTCCAACATTGTTTTTAAAGATTTATTTATTGAGGGAGAGCGAGCGAGCATGGGGAGGGGCAGAGGGAGAGAGAATCCCACGCAGACTGCCTGTTGAGTGTGGAGTCTAACGAGGGCCGGATCCCATGACCTGGGCCAAAATCAAGAGTTGGACTCCCAACTGACTGAGCCATCCAGGCGCCCCGAGTCCTCCAACTTTGTTCTTTTAAAGATTGTCTGTGCTATTTGGAGTCCCTTGTGAATTTTAGGGTGGATTTTTCTGTTTCTGCAAGAAAGGTCATTGGGTTCTGGACTGATTGCTCTGAATGTGGAGACTCTCTAGCGGCCTGAACAATAGTCCGTTTTCCAGCCCACGGACGCAAATATCTTCCCACTGGTGTGTCCTTTAGTTCCTTTCAGCGATGCTGTGTGGCTGTCAGTGTGTAGCCGTTCACCCCTTGCGTGACCATTAATTCCTAAGTACTTTATTCTTTTCGTGCTATTATAATTAGGCTTTCCCTAGTTCCGTTTGGGCGTCAGTGCTCGTGTAGAGAGATGTGACTGATTTTTTTTGTGCGTCAATCCCGTAACTTGCAAGCTTGCTGGATTTATTTATTAGTTTTAAGGGGTTTGGAGTGGAATTTTAGAGTTTCACGTACATAAGATCATATAATCTATGACCAGGATCTTTCACGTAATCCTCATACTTTCCAGCTCCGAAATTCCTTTCTGGGTTCTATTTCATGTTTTCTGTTGGTTAAGTGCTCCCGTGTGCTCACACCTTGTCCGGCTGCTCTCTGAGCATCCCTAAGACAGGAGTTTGAAGTGTCTGTCTGATGCATCCGCCATCTGGTCTTTCTTGAGATCACCTGTTGATGAGTGCTGGTTCCTAGGTACGGGCCATACTTCCCTGATTGACTGTGTGTCTGTGACAGTTGTTGAGAAACGGACAGTTGAGTCTTACCGTCTGCTAACTCTAAAGATCAGATTCTCCCCATTCCCTGGGGGCTTGCTTTAAAAAAGTGTGATTGTTGCCAGTGTCTCTGTCCTGGAGATTAGCCTGAGCTGCAAAATTAAAGTCTTATCAGATCTTTTCTGAGCCCAAGCCTTGCCTGGGTAAAGTGTGGTGCCTTCACTTGTATTTGTGATTGCCTTTGAATGTCCCATTCCTTATATGTCTGGCTGCCAAAAGGGAGAAAAGGGAAAACATGAAGAGGCAACTTAATAAACCCGTCATTAGTCACTCAGACACCTCGACAATCGCGCCAGCTCGAGAAGGGGAGCTGACAGCAGCCTCCTGACTCTGCACCTCTGAGGTCAGAGCAGCAGCCAGTGGTCAGAACGCAAATCCGTGATCTTTGGGGGCCGGGGTCCTCATGTCCCACACTGGGCCCCGCAAGCTGTGTGCAAAGTGCCTGCACGTGGCCGGCTGGCCACTACCATGCTGAGAGCTGAAGGCTGCTGGCATGGGTCACGATTCAGCTTCCTGGCCTCCTCCAGGGAGCTACGAGCCCTCAGCAGACCCCAGAGCTCCAAGCTCTATCAGACAGGTGCTGCCCGCGCAGGGCTTCCCAGGTCAGGGGACAGATGCCTGGTACCTTCTATGCCATCTTCTCTGACACCACTCAGGGGAAGGGAATAGATCAGGCAGCTACCTGACACACGGCCTTGCAGGTGTGCAGGCAGACATTCACAGGTGCACACGCGTGTGGGCTACGGTCACAGAGCAGCTCATTAGACTGTAGCTGTGGTAGAAAGGAGATAATGGGAAGGGGCAGCAGGACCTGAGTGTGGGTGTGTCAGAGTGTGCTCACGTGTGCTTCTGTGCCTACACCTACGTGGGTGTGCTCTGTGTGTGTCCCTGTGATCGCACAGGGATGTGACTACCTTTGAGTGTGTACTCTGTGGGTACAGTTCCGACCCAACCCCTCTGCGAGGTGACTGCGAGTGTACTTCTATGGGCGCGGGCATCTGTGGGCGCGGGTCTGTGTGGGTGCGGGCGTCTGTGCGGGTACCTCTCACACGTGTCTGTTACGACGTACCTCTTGCATGTCTTCTGTGAGTGTGTGCCTCTGTGACAGTGTATGTACCTCCGTGAATGTGTATCTCATGAGTGTGTGTGTAAGTGTGTCTGTGAGTGTGTATGTACCTCTATACGTGCCTCCGTGTGTATGTGCTTCCGTGAGTGTGCGCCTCCGTGAGTGTGAGCCTCCGTGAGTGTGCGTGTGCCTCCGTTAGCCCCTGCGGGTGAGTCAGGCCCCAGCCCCGGGACTGTCTTCTGTTCCAGGACTCATACCTGCTGGACTACTTCTTCAGCCTGAACCGCTACTTCGAGGTGGGGGCCCCAGTCTACTTTGTCACCACAGGGGGCTACAACTTCTCCAGCGAGGCGGGTATGAACGCCATTTGCTCCAGCGCGGGATGTGACAGCTACTCCTTAACCCAGAAGATACAATATGCCACCGAGTTCCCCGAGGAGTGAGTGCCCCAGCCGAGCCCTGTCGGTGTCCCCCCGCCCCACTTCCAGACTCCTTGACCCCACGCAGTTGTCCTCCCGCTGCCCCATGCCTGCGGGGGTGGGGGGCACTGCAGGAAGGACTCACTGCCCGCCTGCCAGGTCCTGCCCCCACTCAGCGTCCTCTCCCCTGGCCCTCAGGTCATACCTGGCCATCCCCGCCTCCTCCTGGGTGGATGACTTCATCGACTGGCTGACCCCGTCCTCCTGCTGCCGCCTCTACATCTACGGCCCTAATAAAGGCGAATTCTGCCCCTCGACCGTCAGTGAGTACGGGGTCTCTGGGGGCACCCGGCCTTCCAGTGCTTGGGAAGCTGCGGCAAGGGAAGGAGCACGGCTAGGCCCTCTTTGCCCCTCCCGCGCTCTCGCAGGGTCAGTCAGGGTGGGGGTGTGGGCTTGGGGCATGTGCGGGGGTGAGCTCACCCCGAGCTGCAGTTACGCGGGTGGGAGGGAGAGCCGCACCTAGCATGCGGCCTTGGCCTCAGAGGAGTCTCATCTGTCGGCGGAGAGGGGAGACCGCGGGGGTCATTTCTCGGCCCCCCGCTTGGCTCTCCCACCTGCTAGACTTGCAGGCAGCTTCTGTGACCGAGAGAGGAGCCCCTCTCCGCCAGAGCACACCTGTTACACGTGCGTCTTGTGTTTCGGTGGCGGCAGTGCCCGGGGACCTGCATGGGAACGGGGGGCCGTCCGGCCTGGGCTGGGGGGCCGCTGCCCAGAGTCCCCCCGTCTTTGCAGACTCCCTGGCCTGCTTGAAGAACTGCATGAGCCTGACGCTCGGCCCTGTGCGGCCCTCGGAGGAGCAGTTCCAGAAGTACCTTCCCTGGTTCCTGAGCGACCCCCCGAACATCAAATGTCCCAAAGGGTAAGCCCGGGGTGGGGAGCACAGCTGGCCCTCGAGGGTGGCCAGGTCCCTGATGAAGCCCTTGCTCCGGCCTTGCAGGGGACTGGCTGCGTATAACACCTCCGTGCATTTGGGACACGACGGCCAGATTTTAGGTAAGCCTGGCCTCACTTGGTGGGGACGGCCAGAAGCAGCAGCCCTGGGGGGTCACCGCAAGCCCCTGGGAAGAGCCTCTCGATCTGGGATCGTCTCCCCTTCCTCCTTCCTGGGGAGCCTTCCACTGGTCCTATCCTCAGAGGCTGTGGTACCTGGCTCCCCGTTCTCTGACTTCACCCCTGTGTGCTCTGTTCCCCTCTCCCCTCCCCCAAATCCTCAGTCAGCGGGATATTCCGGGACTCCTCATGTGCTGGGGGGGTCAGCCACACCCCTCACTCACACGCACAAACCACCACCGATGTGGGCAGCGGGTTAAACGGATGACCATTGCACGGCCTGCCCTCATCCTGTCAGCGGAACAGCTCCCGCCTTTCTGTCTCCCCTTCTGGACCTTCCCTCTGGGAGAATGCATGCTGGAAAAGTAATTGACTTAGTCTGAAAAACCCAAGGCATGTTTTGAAGCCCTAGAACACAGCATGTGGGTTTATCTGGGAGGCGTCTTTAGAGTGCACTGTGCAGAGACAGGATGGGCCTGGGGCTCCCGGGGGAGTAGGACCGGCTGCAGGGCTGCGGCTGGAAACCCGCAGGCTGGGCCCCTTGCTCACAATGGAGGAATGTTCCACTGTGGTGGCCTCCGAACCCTGATTGCGCCGGGATGTGCCCCTGGGTCTGAGGGCGCCTGCAGCGAGCGGGTTCTGACCTTGCCCTTCCTCTGCCCCCTGTCCCCTTCCGGCGCAGCCTCGCGGTTCATGGCCTACCACAAGCCGCTGCGGAACTCGCAGGATTACACGGAGGCTCTGAGGGCGTCGCGCGCGCTGGCGGCCAACATCACCGCCTACCTGCGGCAGGTGCCCGGCACCGACCCGACCTTCGAGGTCTTCCCCTACACGTGAGGCCCGGAGGGGAGCGGGGGGAGAGCAGGGGCGGGGGGGGGGGGGGGCGGCGAGGGGTGGGCGCGGCCCACGCGGGAAGCCACGTGCCCCAGCGGTGACAGCGCCCCGCCGCCGGCAGGATCACCAACGTGTTCTACGAGCAGTACCTGAACGTGGTCCCCGAGGGCCTCTTCATGCTCGCCATCTGCCTGCTGCCCACCTTCATCGTCTGCTGCCTGCTGCTGGGCATGGACCTGCGCTCGGGCTTCCTCAACCTGTTCTCCATCGTCATGATCCTCGTGGACACTGTGGGCTTCATGGCCCTGTGGGGCATCAGCTACAACGCTGTGTCCCTTATCAACCTGGTCACGGTAACCCGCCCTCGCCAGACACTCCGCTGCCTTCCGGACACCCCGCGCCCTGGCTCTCGCTCGCCTAACGCCCCTCTCGGCCCCTAGGCGGTGGGCATCTCCGTGGAGTTCGTGTCCCACATCACCCGCGCCTTTGCGGTCAGCACCCGGCCCACCCGGCTGGAGAGGGCCAAGGAAGCCACCGTGTTCATGGGCAGCGCTGTGAGTGGGCCCACCGCCTCCCTTTCCCCCCTCCGCCCCGCCGCCCGCTTGGCCTCACGCCTGCCTGTGACCCCCAGGTGTTCGCTGGTGTGGCCATGACCAACCTGCCCGGCATCCTCGTGCTGGGCCTGGCGAAGGCGCAGCTCATCCAGATCTTCTTCTTCCGCCTCAACCTCCTCATCACCGTGCTGGGCCTGCTGCACGGCCTGGTCTTGCTGCCAGTGGTCCTCAGCTACCTGGGTGAGCGCCCAGGCGCCTGCGCGCCGGGCAGACCCTCCCCCCCCCCCCCCCCTGCAGTCCCAGCCCAGCAGGGCCCCGCCCACCCAGCGGCCCCGCCCCCGCCCCTGCCCTCCCAGCCCAGCAGGGCCCCTCCCACCCGCGGCCCCGCCCCCGCCCCTGCAGTCCCTTCCCAGCAGGGCCCCTCCCACACAGCAGCCCCGCCCCCTGCACCGAACGGGGCCTCCCCCACCCCTGCACTCAGCACTCCCAGCCAGCAGGGCCCCTCCCACGCAGTCGACCGCACCAATCCTATCGCTCTATCTCGCAGAGCACGTCCCCGCCTACCTGTGCACACCTGTCTCCTTTCTTCCTGGAACGTCCTGTGGCTGTACCCAGCAAGGCCTGCTTGCTAAGAGAAGCTGTTCCTCCTCCCGTTGACCGACTCAGGGCAGCGAGGAGCCTCCTGCTCAGCACATGGCCCCCCTGACCGTGGTCCTCTGTGGCTGTTCCCCTGCAGGGCCTGACGTCAACGCAGCTCTAGTGCTGGAGCAGAAGCAGATGGAAGAGGCCACCAGGGTCAGGATGGCCTCCTGCCCGAGCCACCCAGGCCCGACATCCACCTCCAGCAGCACCTACGTCAACTACGGCTTCGAACATTCCTCCAAGAGTGGCCTTCACAGCTCTCTGCCCCGCAGTGGACACTAGTTCTGATGACCCCAGGGCCATGCGGGTTCCCGGATGGGGTCCCCGACAGGTCCTCCCACTCAGGTCTGGGAGAGGCTGTCCTCACGGGGGTGCCTGTAGTGGGACCTCCTCTGGCCATCAGGTCGGACTGGTAAGGACATGATTAAGCTGAAGGCGGCATGTGGCAGCGTGGGTGTGACCTGTTCCTGTCTCTCCAACTCGGCGTGTGTCTTCTTCGTGCAAGTTTTGAAACTTTAATTCCATGTATCTATATGTAAACAATATATAGTATTATCTCAGGTTTTAAAATGTTTCGTAAATGGAATCATGCTTGACATCCGCTTTCTCGAGTTTCACAGGCTACGCACGTTAGATCTATTCACGGGGGCCGTGTAGACCTGCCCAGTCCTCATGGCAGTGGCCCCACTGGGTTCCCCTGTGTGAACCAATGCAGTGGTTTCATCCCGTCCCCTTGCTGGTGGGCACATTGCTCCCAATTACTTTACCACTCCAGCTCCATAATCCCTTATGTGGAATTCCCAAATCCCCAAGTCTCTGGAAATCTAGTTTATCTTCCTTCTCTTTTGTAAGTTTGGGGCAAACTCATTTGGTGACAAAAACTGACCAGACAAGGTGTGTCTATTTATACTCTTCACGAATGGGGTGTTATACCCTTTGGCGTCCTTGACAGGTGTGGTCAGGTGTCGGGCACACGGCGAGCCTGGTTCCGCTGTGTATAGCCACAGGCCCTGATGCGGGGTAATACCTAAGGCAAGGTGAGCATCATGTTACTTTTCTAGAAACCTAAATCCTGAAATTCATTGCACCTGTGAGATTTCAGGTACAGAGCAGGAACCTCTATGAGGCTGAGCATGGATTTGTACATCTCCTTGTGCATACACGGGAGGGCTACTTGGAGGTGGTGTTGGCGAGCTAAGGAACAGGTACAGATGAAACGTGCCCAGAGCGGCTGCTCTCTTCACACTCCCACCAGCAGCGGATAAGAGAGCCTCCCTCCCTGGACCCACACCAATGCAGCACATCCCACTTGCTCTTGGTGGGGAAGGGTAGGATTATGGGTGATTATCATTTTTTAAAAAGATTTAATTTATTTATTTGACAGAGATCACAAGTAGGCAGAGAGGCAGGCAGAGAGAGAGAGGAGGAAGCAGGCTCCCAGCTGAGCAGAGAGCCCGATGCGGGGCTCGATCCCAGGACCCTGAGATCATGACCTGAGCCGAAGGCAGAGGCTTTAAGAGGCCCACTGAGCCACCCAGGCACCCCGCAAACTTAAAATTTTTAAAATAGTTTTCGATTTACAGAAAAATTGCAAAGATAGTACAGAGAGTTCCTATAGGTCTCACACCCATTTTACCTTATTAATATATCATATTAGCGTAGTACCTTTATCAGTGCACAATTCATAAACCAGTATTAATAACGGCTAAGCCTACCTGATGTCCCTCTTTCTGCCCCAGAATCCCACGCAGGACAACACATGACATTTACTTGTTATGTCTACTTAGGCTCTTGGCTGTGACAGTTTGTCAGACTTTCCTTGTTTGTGATGACCTTGACCGTTAAGGAGCACTGGTCAGGAGTTTGGTAGAATGTCCCTCAAACGGGGCTTGTCTGGCGTTTTTCTCCTAATTAGACTGAAGTTATAGGTCTTTGGCTGAGAGACCACAGAGGTGGAGCGCCCTTCTCAGCAGATTATATGAAGGGTGCCTGGTATCCCTGTGCCTTCCCACTGCTGGCATTGACTCTCGTCACCTGGCCGAGGTCGTGTCCGTCAGGCATCTCGGTACAGTTACCCTTCCCCCTTCCATGCTGGTTTTACGGTGCTATTTGGAGGGAAGTCGCTGTGCACAGCCTACACTCAGGGAGAGGGGTGTTATGGTCCATGCCCTGGAGAGCAGAGTACTTACATAAATTATTTGGAATTCTTCCCGACAGGAACATTGTCTGTTTCCTCCCATAGGTGTATTGTTCAGAGTGATATATACTGTGTGGACTCACGGGTATTCATTTTGGGGGGTCTCTCTGTGGGCTCCTACGTCCCTTTGCCATAACCCCATCATGGAGGGTTTTTCCTTTTTCCTTGCTGCCTGGCGAGACTAGCAAGTTGGTCCAGGTTCAGCTCGTATACTTTCTGTTCCAGTCCCAGAATCAGCCATTTCTCCAGGGAGTCTTGGCCCTTTGGTTGGAGATGGGATTCGAACCCAGGATCTGGTGCTCTGTGTGCACTTTGCTGCTGGGGCATTGTTGCTCAGTCGAGAGAGCAACGAGATATGTGTGTGTAAACTGACACATGTATGTGCCCATTTCTATAAATATTTCTACCTGCAGCCATCTGTAGCTAGACAAAGCTAAACCTGGTTCATGCTGATGCCTCCAGCTCTAATTCACCGTCACACAAATCATTCTAGGCTCCTCCTGGCTTCTCCGTGAGCTCCCACGTCAGCAGTGAGAAGCCTCAGTCCACCACCGGCACAATCTGCTTCATTGTTCACCTCCCCTGTATGTGGGTCATGTTTTCAGAGATGACAGCCTACACCCCTCCAGGAAACACCTTTAGGGTGAAGCGTCTCTTTTTAGCTCCCTTTGCCTTTAGCCTGAGACTCCACTCATTTCCAAGGTACTTAGGTCCACATCTTTTTCTCCCAGCCCTGTCAGTTGAGTGTCCTTCACATGTCTGTGATGCGACAGTCTGCATTCCGACCTGGTGTAGGAAACCATGCCTGTAAGAGATCCAGTCAAGGTTCAGGACAGACCGATGGGTGTTCATGTGACAGTTAGCAAACATTGGTGTTTCAGATTCCATATTACCACTGTTAAGAAACTACCCCTGTGCAATTTCGATTTCAAAAAATAATGCTTTTATTTGAAAAGACGATGAAAACGCTCCTTTCCTTTCCAACTACAATCTATGTAAGGTGCGATTTCTTCATGTATTTCCATCAAAACAACATATTGCAATGCAGTGAATGCAAAAGTTCCGAGAATCTTGCTGCCTTCGATGAAGCCTGAGATTAAAGGGATTTGTGAAAATGTAAAACCATACACTTCTCAGTAATCCTAATTGTTCGAAGAATATTATTCCTTCATAAAAATGTTAGCATGTCATGTGCTTTTTGTGGTTATTTAAAAACGAATAAATATTTAAAATTTGTCAGTTTTAATATCTGAGATGGTACCTATCAATAAGAATGTGACACAGAGAAGGTCTTTGGGGTCTTCAATAAATGTTAAGAGTGTAAATGACTCTGAGAAGTTTCAGAATCACTGCCCGAGGGCAATTCTCCTGGTTCAGGCTGTATTTGCAATTAATTAGAGCCCGCAGGCTATGAAGATGCACGTTCATTTGTAGATTTTAGTCCAGCGGAGATGCAAAGCGTTTCTGCCCGCTGGAGTACCTAAGCCACGGTCGCGTCCTCCCGCGGGCCACGGCGGGCCACGGCCAGCTTTGCGCCCGAGCTGACGATGTCGCGGTTTCTCAAAGCGCTCATAAATGCCCAGCTCCTGCGCACGCTCCTGGAACCAGTCCTACCCTGCGCTACTTCCCGCAGGGTTCGGCCGTCGGAGGGCATCCCCGGCAGGTGCTCGTCCCGCGTCTGACCGGCGTCGCGGTCGGAGCTAGCCAAGGCCGCACTCGGGCGTACCCTGAGGACTCGGGGTCCGGCGCAGACGACGCGCCCACGAGGGCGCGTCATACAGCGTGCGTACGGGCATGGCACGACGAGGGCACGGCAGTGTGCGCGCCGCTCCGAGCTCCCGCCACTGGGCACTCGCGCACGCGCGTCTTCACGCGCTCACTCCCAGCGCTTCTAACGCCACACGCCGGCGGCGGGGACTCGGGCCGCCCGGTACCCGCTCTCTTCACGGAGAGGGGCGGTGCCCCCCTACCACGTGACAACACCGGTCTCACGTGACGCGGCCCGAGCCACACCCCTTCCGCCCGTTTGCAGCATGGCCGCTAGGCGCTCTCGGTCCCGCCATCCCGGGCCTTCTCGCGCCTAGGAGCCACTTCTGGGCTCGCGTGTGGTTCTCCGCGAGGCTGCCCCGGAAGGCCGGCCGGGAGGCGGGGGCGGGGCTCGCGGCGGGGACGCCCGGTGCGCCGCGGCCCGGCCTGACGAGCGGGGGCCGGGCGGGCGCGGACCGGAAGTGGCGCCGGCGGCGGAGCCGTTACCGCAGCGTGCCGGAAGTGGCCGTGGGCCGGCGTCCGGGCCGCGCCCGCAGTGAGCAGAGTCTCCGCGGCCGGCGACGCCATGGAGCCCGGGGCGGCCGAGCTGTACGACCAGGCCCTGCTGGGCATCCTGCAGCACGTGGGCAACGTCCAGGACTTCCTGCGCGTGCTCTTCGGCTTCCTCTACCGCAAGACCGACTTCTACCGGCTGCTGCGCCACCCGTCCGACCGCATGGGCTTCCCGCCCGGCGCGGCGCAGGCCCTGGTGCTGCAGGTAGCGCGCGGCGGGCGGTGGGGCGGCCTGGAGGGGGGAGCCCCCCCGCTCCCGGCCTCGGTTCCCCTCGGGCGCTTCCCCGGCCCCGCCCCCCGCGGCCGCGAGCTCGCAGGGACGCCGCTGGGCGCGGGAGTTACTGCGTGCGGGAGCCGAGCGCCCGGCGCGCCGGGGGTCGGGTGTGGGCGGGAGCGGTCGCGGGGCGGGGAGGCCAGGGGTCCGGCTGCGGCGCGGGCCCGGGTCGCCTCAGCGCTGGGCACCGGGGCCGGGGCGGGGCTGGCGCCAGAGCAGGTGTTACCGACGGAGCGTGCGTCGTCCGTCGAGCACCGGGCCCGGGGCCGGGCTCTGACTGGGACGCGCTCGCCGCCGTCCGGGGGGTGACAGAGCCGTGCGGGGTCGCCCGGGGTCAGAGCCCTTGCCGGGAACGGGGCAGGCGGCGGTTCGGAAGTCAGAGGACCGTCTTGCGGGCGAGGCGGGGTGCAGCTGCCGGCGGGCCCCGCAGAGGAGGGAGCTGCTGCCGGCGCCTCCCACAGCTCCCGCGGCGCTTTGCGGTTTGCGGGGCTCTGGCAGATGGTGCTCCTGGAGTCCCGCAAGCCGCCCGCGGCCGGCTGTCCTGCTCCGCGGTGCGCGTGTGGAGAGCAGAAGCTGGGTGTCGCGGGGCCCGCCAGAAAGGCCCCTCGGTCCTGGTGCTCCAGCGGCCCAGGGCCAGCCGAGTGGCGGGAAGGCTGCGGGATGGCTTCTCAAAGGCCGTGAGGGAGGTGCGGGTGGAAGAGCCGCGGTGCGGTGAGGGTGGCCGCCGAGGTGTCTGTCCAGCGGGCTCAGGTGATCTCACCGCACTCCTCCTGGAGCTGGTCCCGGAGCCCCGGGGCTCCGCGGTCGGCTTCCGGCTCCTTCCGCGCTCTTACTCGGTCCACTGCTGGGTGGGAGAGCCTCCGAGGTTTGCAGGAAGGGTGTTTGCTGAGCAGCTGGGGGGCAGCCCTTGCCGTCTTAGCTGTTCCTCTGTTTAATCCCACGGGGCGGAAGGTTGGTCTTTGCCCTTGTTCGACGGTGATGTGGTCGCAGTGTAGGGTAGACCCGTTTGCGCGCCTCCGACAGGGAGGGTGAGTGGGAGATGGCCTGTGGTTTCAAACCCGGGTGACGGGAGTAAGGACAGTGTGGTCGCTGAACTGGCCCTGCGTTGAGGGCGAGAAGCGTAGTTTTAGACAAGTCGGAACTGCAGACAGAAGTCCCCGCGCTGGCGCTGTTGGAAGCGCAGGACAGGGTGTAGAGGAGATGAGGAGCCAGAGCGGTGTGAGGGAAGAGCTGACCGTGGAGGGCAGCACCTTGCGGGAAGACCTCAGCGGAGGGACGGGAGATGCGGGGGGCTGCACGTGCGGTTGGGGGTGAAGGGAGTGGGCAGAGCGGAAGGTTCCGTAGAAACCCAGGGGCCGCTTCCCAGCGTTTCTGCAGTTGGCTCCCAGCAGTCTGCGGTGCCGGAGGACCTTTGAGAAAGCAGGTGTGCCCGGGTCTTTGTCGGGCCGCTGAGGGCCGGTCCTGAGCTGCTGTTCTCTGCCGGGTGCCCTGCGCTCGTCCTGGGTCCAGTCTGAGAAGCCGGTGAGGCCTGTTGCCCGAGCATCAGGAAGGCCGGCTCCTCCTGGGCCTCGCTGAACCTGCCGGGAGAGTCTCCTCCGTGTCAGCAGAGGGGCTGGCGGGAGGTCACCGCTGTCTGCGCCCTCCCCACGTGCTGCGCTTGCAGAGCGCGGCCGGGCCGGTGGCAGGTTGGATGAGTGTGGAGGGGCAGCGTGGGCAGAGGCCGCGGACTCCGCGAGGAGCGTCGGGCCCTGCGTCCGGGAGGTCCGGGGGCTGAGGGGACAGAGTCCTTGCTGTCGGTTTTTTACGTGGAGTCAGGATGAAGGGCTGGGACGTCAGGAGGATGAGTGGCTCTGAGGACGCAGTCAGGTGTCCTCAACACCGGCATGAGAGGTGCGGCCAGGGGCTCGGGTTCCCGGAGGGAGTAGAAATGGGTCTGGGTCGATGCCTGGTTTCTGCCTTAGCACGGCCCGTGTCTTCCTCTGCACGCATGGCCTTCCGCGGAGCGCCGCTTGCACGACCGCTCACTTGCCTCTTCGCTGGCAGGACCTCCGGCGAGTCCCTTAGCTTCTCTGGGCGTAGTTCTTCCTCGTCTTCGAAGCGCCAGTGCTGCCTGCCTTCCTCCCAGCATCTCCTGAAGGCTGTGAGAGAGGGTGAAAGCGCGTGGCGTAGTTCAGTAGTTAGCGACCTTCCGGTTTGTCTTCCTGCTCCGTGCAGGCAACGGGACGGTTTGATAGACAGGTGCGTTCTGGCTGCTTGGAACGGGGCCCCTACCGACCTGCCAGCACTTTCTGAGAGCAGCTTTACGTTCAGGGCCCAGCGGAGGGGCAGGTCCAGGGTTCCTGAGCGACTTCCGTCTCGCCGGCCCTTCCTGCTGGCAGCATCTCCACAGAGGGGCCCTTTGCTGTGTCCACGAACCCGCCCGCATTCCACCCCGGACACCCGCACCTTAGTTGGCATTAGGGTTCAGTGTTAGTGCTGCTCATTTTCCGGGGTTTGGACGAACACCTAAAGATAGGTGTCCGCCACACGGGGTGTGTTCACTGCCGGAGAAATCGCCCGTGCTCCCTGCTCATTCCTCCCTCCGCCCAGCCCCGCAACCGCCGCTCTTCAGCGTGTCTGTAGTTTTGCCTTTTCCAGAATATCCTGGAATTGGAATCATGCAGAACACGTATAGGCTTTTCTGATTGGCTTCTTTGACTTAGTATTATGATTTCAGTTTCCTTTAGGTCTTTTCGTGGCGTGATCGCTGGTTTCTTTTTGGGGCGGAGTGATAAGGCTGCCGTGGTCTTGGTGGACGGTTCGCCTGCTGGCAGACAGCTCGGTTGCTTCCGTGGCATTTAGGAGCGGCGCTGCTGCAGCAGTACCCGGGGCAGGTTTCTGTACGGATGTGTCTTCAGCTCCTCTGGGTGGGTAGCAGGGGGCAGGCTTGCTGAATGGACTGGAACAGCCCCCCGCCCCCCCACGCAGCCCCTCAAGGAGGCTCTCCCAGCCTTCCCTTCTCCAGCTCCCGCAGACGGCCCTACCTTTCAGCGCCGCAGCCTGCCCCCCGGTAGTCTGCTGGCCAGCGTGAGCTTTCCTTCGGGGTCTGCTGCAGAGTCCTTCCTCACAAGGAACTTCTGTAGGTTTCCAGGACTGGAGTGGGCGTCTGCGTGCTCGTCCTCCTCACGGCCCCTCCCGTTGGTGCTGCTGCGAGAGGGTCTGTGCCGTGAAAGGTGCACACAGAACGCGTGTTTCCCGTGTCCTTTGTGGGTGGAGAGTCCCAGGACGTGTATGGATGTCACTGTGTCCCGGGGAGGGCTGGTCCTCACACCGCAATGGCGAGTTCTTAGAGGGTGGGATTTTTTTGTGTTTCTCACTCATCGTAGGCACATGCGGTGGTTTCTGGAGTTGATTGCCACGTTCTCTTTCTTTCTTTTTTAAAGATTACATATTTATTTGTGAGACACACTGAGCACAAGCAGGGGGAGGGGTAAAAGCAGAGGGAGAAGCAGGCTCTGAGCAGGGAGCCTGACGCAGGGCTCGAGCCCAGGACCCCGGGATCCTGACCTGAGCCGAAGGTAGAGGCTTTGCCTGCTGAGCCCCCAGGCGCCCCCACTGCCAGGTTTTCTGAGAGCCACACCTCCTGTGCCATGTGGGAAGGCAGTGGCAGCTTGGTTATGCTGCTGACACTTTGTGTTCAACTCGATTCCCATCTTCTCTTCTCGAGTTTGAATTGCTGGCACCTTTGCAGCTCTTGGTACCAGGACAGTGTGTTCTTTCCCTGGCAGACAAGTCTTGCTGGGCACTATGACAGAAAGGACAGGGAGGCCACGTGGTGACGCCTCCTCTAGACCCCAGTGTCCGGCTCGTGGGCGCGTGGATACCGTGGCTTGCAGGGTTTTGCTTCTGTTGCTCTCGCAATGCCTGTCCGAGACTGCTTTGCGGCGGCTCCTGGTCAGGTTGAAGCGTCTGTGTTTTGCTCGTGGGAAAGCATCACAGTTTCCTGTTCGGTCACTCTGTTCTGAGCCGGAGTTCGGTACCTTCCTGCGGCGCGCGTGGTTCCGCCCTGGGCAGGCGGACTCATTGATGCGTTGCTGTTTGGTTCTAGGTGTTCACAGCCTTCGAGCACATGGCCCGGCAAGACGACGAGAAGAGGAGGAAGGAGCTGGAGGAGAAGGCCAGGAGGAAGGAGGCCGAGGAGGCCGTGGCGGCGGCTGCTGAGCAGGAGCCAGTCCCGGCCCCGGGACAGGAGGTGGAGGTCGGCCCCGGGGCAGACTCAGGCGGGCCTCCGGGTCCACTGGGCCCACGGGGTGCGGGGCTGGAGGTGGCCTCCGGCTCGGAGGAGGCGGAGCCCCCAGGAGCTCAGGCGGGCGCCGCGGGACTTCCGGAGGATGCCCTGGAGGATACCCCGGCTCTTCCCAGGTAAGAGTTCTCCTTCACAGCTGGTTGCTCTCGCGCTTGGTTTCTGCCGGCTCCGGGCGCCTGTGGTGCCCCACCCGCTCTGTCTCCGCGTTTGTGGCACAAACGGTGCTTTGGTTACACGGGGTGGGAGGTCACTTGGCTGTGGTCTTTTTTTCCTCCCTCGATGGCAAAGTAATGAGCCGCCTTTCGTATGGCCAGTTCAGAGCCGGGGTGAGCGAGAGCGCGGGTGCCCAGACGCTCTCCCTGCGACCTGCCCGCCGTGTGCGGCTGGGGCTCGGGGGCTCGGCTCCGTTCTTCTCAAGGGCGCGCTGCTGGGCTGTGGGCCCCGGACCTTTAGGTGGGATGGGGAACCGTGGCCCCAGAGTCCCCTTGGAGACTGCCACTTGGTAAACGGACTCCTTGGCACGCAGCGTTCCCTGTGGCTCAGTTTTCACCTCTGTAAAGCGAAGGTGAGCTTGCTGGCCCCTGCCTCAGGCTGCTGCGGCGGTCCGTGCGCCCGGGGTCGGTCTGTGAGCCCGGGGCCTTGCGGCTGGGGCTTGGCTGCTGCTGGCTTGCCTTGGATCCGGCCCTGTGGGGCTCCTGCCTCCCAGTGCCACGCCGAGTCGTTCGCGGGCCCACGTGGGCGTGAAGATCTGCTTGCTCCCGTGTGCGAGCTGTGGCGGTGTCTGAAAGGCAGCCGGCTGCTGTCCGCCTGCTCCGTTCTGGCACAGTCCGCCGTCTTCCCGCTCCCGCTGTGGTCCCTCCTCTGGCTTGGCTTCCTTGTGGTTCTCTGTGCGCGCTCTGACCTGTTTTAGTTCTCTGTGGTTCCTAGACAGTGAGGCAAAGCCGGCAAGCTGCGGGGTCCTAAAACGCAGGGGGGTGGGATACACTGGGTGAAGTTGATGTGGGGCAGGAGTACAGAGGCGGAAAGGCCAGGCTGAACAGTGTGGCTCAGAGACCGCAGGGGTCGTGTGCGCAAGCCCGGCTGGTGCAGAAGAGTGGGGCTTGGATATGGAGCTCGGGTCGAGAAGGGGCAAAATAGGGTCTGAGGCCTGGATGTGGGTGGGGTCTGGGTCAGAGGGCAGAGCTCGGATAGTTTCCCGGAGCCCGAAGAGCTCTCTGCAGCATTTCCTGTAGTGTGGTGCAGGTCTGCTGCTGGGAGTCTTTCAGCTTTGGGTTGTCTGAAAATCTTTATCGGAGGCTCGTTTCTGAGTGTCTGCTGTCTGTAGGGTTCCTGACGGATGCTTCTTCTTCAGTACTTTAAAGAATGTCATGCCCTATTCTGCTGTCTTCTGATAAGAAGTGAGTGTTCTTTGTTCCCCTCTGCGGGTCCCCGGGTGCTTGTGAGGTATTTATAAGTCTCAGCGATCTGGTGACCACCCGCTTCACGGTGGGGCTCTGAGTTTGTGCCACTGGGGTTTCTGCACTTTGTTCCGCCTCTGTGTTGTGAACCCCCGTCTAAGATGCTGTGTGCCTCCTTGGGAACCTGTTATTGCCGTCATCACCTTTATTGTCTTTTCTTCTTTAGTGTCTGATCCTTAGTTAAATTCATCCTGACTTTATTTCTTTTAAGATTTTTTTGGCTTTGCATTTCCTGTTGATTCTCTTTTATGGCTTTGATTTGTTACCCTCATTGTTTCTCTTGAAGTTGTTTAATATGTTTATAATAGCTTTTTATAGTCTTTTTCTGCTAATTCCATCATTTCTGTAATTTTTTATTTTGTTGGCGATTTTCTTCTGATTTTGGGTCGTATTTTCCTTCTCCTTTACATATCTGGTAATTGTTTTTTAAAGGTTTTATTAATGTGAGAGAACCAGAATGCATGTGCAAGTGAGGGGGAGAGGAGAGAGAGGAGCTCAGGCAGACTCTGTGCTGAGCGCAGATCCCTCGATCTCAGGCTTGATCTCAGGACCCCGAAATCACAACCTGAGCTGAAATCAAGAGTCAGACACTTAACTGACTGAGCTACCCAGGCGCCCCATATCTGGTAATTTTTTATGGGATGCCTGCCATTGTGGGTGTTATGTTGCTCCATCTCTGGGTTTTGTTTTTTTCCTTTAAAGAGTGTCGAGTTTTGATCTCGAAGGTAGTTATTCGCAGATCAGTATGATCTTTCAGAAGCTTGTTTCTGAGCTTCTTGGGGGGGTATGTCCAGAGCACCTTTGATTCTATAGCTAGTTCTCGTTGTTCTAGAACATGGCCCTTTTGGGCTCTCCAGAATGTTCTGTTGTTGCTGCTTGAAACAGGAACACCTCCCACCCCTTTGTTAGTTTTGGGGTCATGCGGGCTAGTTCCCAGGAATGTCTGCCCTTCCCGTTACATCGCACGTGGGGGCGGTTGAGGGCAAAGACTCAGAGACACTGCGCAGTTTTCTGAGTTCTCTCTGTGTGTAGCTGCCCTCTTCCAGGGCTCTTTGCATAAAATATTCGAGCATCAGAATGAAGACTGAGCATATACTTACTCACTTTAGCTTTATTTATTTTGGCATTACTCGTTTCAGCAAAATTTTGGAAGAGTGCCACATTTGCATTTGGGGAACAGTTATGGACGTTTATAAACTATTTTAAAAGCTGACCGTTGTGGGGATGTGATGGTCCATTTTCTGTGGCAGCCTGGCCGGGCCCCATCCCTGGGTATCACGGAGACGCTGACCTGGATGTTGCTGTGAGGGTGTTTGCTGGGGGTGCTCAGTGTCCGTGACCTGGTGGCTTCAGGTAAGGGACATCGTCCTAGGTGACTGAATGGGTCTTACCCATCAGTTGAAGGGCGCTGACAGCAGAGCCGGGGCTTCCCTGAAGCAGAAGAAATTGATGCTGTGGAGGCGGCTTAACCCCCTTCCTGGAGAGCTCCGCTGTGGCTTGCCTGTGGATTTGGGCGCGGCCCAGCTGGCCGCCACGGCTGCCTGAGCCTGTCCCTGGCATAACTTTCTGAACGTGCGTGTGGGGGTCCTGCTGGTTCTGTCTCTGGGTGAACCCTGATGTTGGCAGATACTCTTGTCCTGGAATGTTGTATGACAACAGCAGTTTTCAGAGTGGTAATAAATTTGAAAACGTTTGAGGTTGTAGACATGTAGAGGAGAAGGCTGGCAGGAGATGAGTGACGAGCAGTGGCTGTCAGGGACTGGTGGATTCGGGTCTCACTGTCCTCTGTGCCCTAATTTTCCTGCTGTGAACATACATTTTGTTTTATTAAATTTTTTTTTGCTTTTTGTTTTATTTTATTATTATTATTTTTAAAAAGATTTTATTTATTTATTTGACAGATCACAAGCAGGCAGAGAGGCAGGCGGAGAAAGAGGAGGAAGCAGGCTCCCCGCGGAGCAGAGCGCCCGATGCAGGGCTTGATCCCAGGACCCTGAGATCATGACCTGAGCCGAAGGCCGAGGCTTCAACCACTGAGCCACCTGGGCGCCCCCTGTTTTTCTATTCTTGAACCCACAAGTTGTGTCCTGGGCCAGAATGAGAGCGAGTTGCTGGAGTTTTGTGCCATGTGGGTCCAGCATGGCAGTGGGGCGTGTTCCGGGAGAGCCGGTGCCGCAGGGCTGGCCCTTCCCGGCGCGGGCATCTTCTTGGCCTTCGGGTACACACTGGCTTCCCATGAACAAAGCAGGAAGTTGTGGCCCCCCCTGTCTTGTTGCAGTGGGCGGGCAGTGTTGTGGATGGTCGGAAGGGCAGTGTGGAAGCCAGCCTTTTTCTCGTTCTCCCTTTAGTGGTACCCCTCGTGCCTCCCGTCGGTGCCAAAGACCGTGTGTCCCGTAACCGTAGTGCTCTGCGCTTCCCTTGATGGGGTGACACGAGGTGGGGCTCCGGCCTTGGGCGCGCGGAAGCACGCCTGTTCTGGGCCCCCGTTTGGAAGCCACTTACCAGTGGTCTGGGCCCGAGCTGGCTGATTTCTGCTGCTCCTGTTTGCCACCCCCTGCCGGTGGTCCTGCCCTGTCGGCCGGTAGGGTCACACGTGTGCTCCTTGAATCGAACAGAAGGAGCCTGGGCACTGGGGAACGAAGGAAGACAGCGCAGGCGCAGGCTCCCGCGTCCTCCGCACGCGCGCATGTCCTCGGCTGTCTGTCGTGTGCGGTGCGTGCTGGGATGCACTTACTAGAACGTGGCGGCTCGTCTCCAGACAGATGGCTCTGTCTGCCCGGGTCCCAGCTGCCTCTGTGGAGTCACCCTGTCCCCATCCAGGCCTTGCCAGCCACAGATCTGTTTTCTGCCCCAGAGTTGGTGCAGGATACACTTTCTTTTGTACATAATTACATACTGATTTTTATAATAAAGCCACATGAATGGTATTTTGGGGGTCACTGAGGGGATGTTTGAGGGAAACTTGAATTGGGTCTTGTTTTCCCATTGCTGTGAATTTCATTCTTTGTCCTGCCCTGCTGTCATTGTCCCTGGAAAAATTGGGAACGGGGCCCGCCCCACTGCTTCAAGTGCTTGGTTTTGTTCCTTAGAGAGGAGATTGAGTTCTGGCTCACAGAGTTCCTGTGCACACAGGGTGGCGTTTGAGAACGTGCCTGTGTCTGCACAGAGTCGTCCACAGCACACATTCGTCCGTCCCAGGGTTTACAGTGGGCTTGACTCCCGGGGTGCTGGGAAGCTTTAGAAACTGCGGCCCAGAATCACTGTACTGTGGAAGGAGAGGGGGACAGAAAGCGACAGCATCAGAGGCTTTGAGCCCCTCTCAGAGCTCGGTGGGGCTCCAGTTTTGCGTTTTGTGCCTGCGGTCTTGTTCTGCAGGGTGGTGGTGGCAGGGGTGGGCAGGCGGTGGCAGCGGCAAGGGTCCTCCCTGGCCTGGCGTCCCTCCGGCGCCGGCCTGCCGTGGTTCCTGCAGCCCCCTCTAGAGGCCCGCAGGTGTCGCTGCTGCTGCCGTAGTGATCCCTGCATTTGCTGGTGCTGGCATGCCGGCCAGAGTCCACAAACGCTGTTGTGCCTTGTCTGGCTTTTGCCTTCATAAGTCACAAACAGAATTCTTTAGAAGAGAAGAAAGGGAAAGGAGAGATAAGCAGAGAGTAAATAATGACGTGGAAATGGTGTCTCCCGGGAGCTGTGCCTGGATGGAGGACAGGTGCTCTGTGCGGCTGAGGTTGCGCGGCCGTGTGCGTGGGGAGCACCGAGGCCACCCGCCCCCTGCGTGCGAAGGGGTGTCAGGGAACCCCCGGCGTGCTGACCCGCCTCCTGGAGGCCTGGGAGAGCACGTGGTGCTGGGCAGCTGCTCTGGCTTCGGTGGCGTGGCCTTCGTGTGCAGCTGCTGGAGGGGCGGAGTCGGGGTGCTGCCTGGGCAGGGATGGCCTGGCTTGGAGGAGAGGTTGCAGCCTTCCTGCTCATACACTCGGCAGAGGCTCTGTCCTCGTCCTGCTTCTCCTCCGGGTTCGGCTGCCCCCAGAGCCAGGTGCCGCCCTGTTCCTCGGTGCTCCCATCCGTGCCCACCCCTCAGCAGAGTCTTGCAGTGCCTCTGTCCCTCCCTTCTCCTGCAGGTCACTGTGCCTTCTCAGAGCCCATGTCTCATCTCGCTGTCCGCTCATGCTGCTTGTTCCCCCGTGTTTCAGCGCTGGGGCCGAGAGCTGCGCTGCCCTGTGTGAGGGGAGCCCCCGATGTGTGCTCAGTACCTCTCCGTCGGTTCTGGGCCCTACGTGGCCTTGGGGAGGCTGCCGGGGGAGCAGAAGGTGCAGCTCCCTGCTGGGGTGTCTTCTCCCTGAGAGTTGGGGTCCTTGGGTTTGTTGCTCAGCGGCTCCTTTGCTTGTCGGTCCTGGCCTTTTCAGGTTCCTGTGGCAGGGGGCCCCTTGGCAGAAACATGTAAACATACTTGAATGGCACCCCTGATGCCCACTGTGTCCTCCGACGAGAGAGGATTGACTGGAGGGCTGTGCAGGGAGCACTCCTCTGGGTCCCGGCTGCTGTTAGCAATGTTACTTCTCTTAAAAACAAGCTGTCCGTTTTTCTTTCTAGTTACGCACAGCGTAGATTATTTGGAACATGAAGATGTGTCTAAAGAATAAGAACATAGCGCTGTTCCCGGTGTTCTGGGAGATTTTCTGGATTTTCTACCTTCTGTGCGTGTGAACGCATGTGTGCTGGTGTACACACATGCACACGCAGAAGTTTCTCCAGTCGTGTTATGCTGTGGCTTCTGTTTCGCTGAGTCTCTCCTGCCTCCCTGTTGCTGACTTTGAACCATGTCGCCCACTGTGGAGGGCTGTGTGCCTTGAGCTCTTGTGCTCACACAGGGGTGTTGGCTGTCATCCCGTATGCAGAGAGCCGTGGACAGAAGCTAGGCCTGGGGGGGATGTCTGCCGGCCTTCCCTGTGGATTCATTTGTGCCCGCTCAGGGCTGTGTCTGGGTGAGCAGCCTCGGGGTCCGTGTCCTGTGACCTCCGGGGCAGTAGCCGCTGCCTGGCCCTCTGACCCCTCGCTCCGAAACTGCCCCTCCTCTATGAACCTGGGACGCCGAGCCCTCCGCACGATATATCTAGATCCCGAGGCAGGAGATCTGATTTTGGTTGTTCGTTACGAGTACTTATTTCTTTCTAGAAGCTGCGTTTTGTCTTCATTTTGCAGTGCACTGACAGCCGACAGGCTTCGTTCTTAGAGGAGGCTGGCCTGCACATCTTACGACAGGGACTTCTCTTGACTGTTTTCAGCACTGGAAGTGTCTGGGCGCAACAACCGGGTGCCCTAGTATGCAGGGTGGAGGCTGCGGGAGCGCATGTGTGCATCGGGGGGAGGCATGTGGGGAACCTGGGGGCTCGTCCGTCTGAAGGGTGTGTGGAGACGGCGGACCCGGTGTGCTTGCTTTTTACAGGTGAAGAGATCTGCTTAAAGGTTAGAAGATGGGGTTGGGGGACTCAAGCAAGAGTCCGTGCACGCAGAGGCCTGAACTTGGATACGTTTGCTTCGTTGTGTTAAGAAAAATGCGACTGTTAACGGAACTGTCTGACAGATCCTTTTCAGAAGTAAAACAACCGGTTTCTAGTTAAATGTTTTTCTAGAACATTAAAGAATGTTAATTTTGTATGCTAGCTTTTTTTTTTTCATCGGAAAGGGCATATATGTCTCTTGCTGAAAATGCGTTAGGTAGAATTTAAATACAAAGGAGAGCAGACAGCAGGGAACCCGCCACGTGTGCTCCGGGACCCCGTGTGTGCGTGTGTGGGGTGCTCAGGTCAGCCTTAGCGCCTGATCCCTCCCGCGCCATGAAGCACGTCTGCCTCGTCATTTCATCTGTACATATCCGAAACCCTTGAAGCTTCCAGGTTTCTCTGTAGCCTACTTAACGATAAAGGTCTGTTGGAATCTACAAATAAGGCTTCAGCCACACACCGTTTATTTCTCTTTTCTTTTCTTACACTTTATTTGTTTAAAAAAGAGCCCGGGGTGTCTGGCCATGGAGCACATGACTCACCATCTTGGGTTCTTGAGTTCAGGCCCCACATTGGGCAGAGAGCTCGCCTGAACGCACATCGGACTGCGGTGCGTGCAGTTTCCCGTTGTCCGACCGTCGCACGATGAAGGAAATCGGCGAGTTACATACAGTAGGCGTGTGTACTGGAGGTGCGCACTCCCTAAGGGGACCGTTGTGCGTGCTTGCTTGTGTAAACGTTTCTGTCTTATACAGTTCCTGTGTGTCGTGTTTGTAGGTATACGCGTCTGCCTGTCTCCTGGCCCCCGTCTGTATGCTGTGTGTGGACTTCCTTCTACCCCCCGAGGGTGCTGGGGTCTCCCCACTCTCCTGGCGCAGGCGCCCCGGGTCAGGTCCCTGTGCCGCAGTGAAGGACCCAGGGAACGTTGGAGGTGAGCCGTGGAACCTGGGTTGGCCTTGACATCGCTGGGGCTTCAGAATGCCGATTACTGGGCCGGCCCGCAGCGATCTCCTTGAATTGCCCTGGGTGGGCCCCATGTTGCGATTTCCAGAAGCTTTCCAGGCCCCTCTGACTGTAGCCGAGATTCCTCCTCCTGACGGCCTCCAGCTCGCCCACCGTGAGGTGTAGCGCCATGGCTTAGAGTCCCCGCGGGGAGGGTCGCTAGGTGTTTCCGGTGTGCTGCTGTCGCGAAGGGTGCCGCACCGAGTGTGCTGTATGCGCGCCTGGGACAGTGTGTGAGTGTCCGCGGAGCGAATTCCTGGGGCAGGAGCGACTGGGTCAGAGGGTGCGGCGTGTGTGATTGTGATGGTGTTGCTAGATCGGCCCTGGGGGGGCGGGGTGTACCCGGTTTCTCACTGCCGGGGTGTCTGACCGTGGTGTCTGACCCAGCCCAGGTGCCAGCCGGTAGCCCCGGGCCCATTTCTTGGCTTCTCTTCACCTTTGCTGCGTCGGTTCGATTTGAAGTGCCATTTCCCTGTGACTTAGGTTGGATTCTGGTTGGCTTTGTGTTTGCTTCTGTGTTTTCCTTTCGCCATCTGCGTATTCTCAGATACTGAACCCTTTGTCCTCTTGGTTTGCTGGTGCTGGGCTGTCTGGTTCACCAGGGCTTTATTGTAATATGGTTGGTTTTCTTAAAAGATTTCATTTATTTATTTGGGAGAGAGGAGAGAGAGCATGGGCACGGGCAGGGAGAGGGGCAGACGGAGAGGGGGAAGCAGGCTCCCCGCTGAGCAAGGAGCCCGATGCGGGGCTTGATCCTGGGACCCTGAGATCATGACCTGAGCTGAAGGCAGACGCTTAAGGACTGAGCCACCCAGGCGCCCCTATTGTAATGTGTTTTTACACTTGGTAGGACTAGTGTTTCATCTCTCTGTCCCCTGTATCCACCCCCCAACTTTTCTGGAAAAATTTTCCATATGAAAATTCTTTTGAAATCTTCATTGGAATACATCATATTTATGTTTAAAATTAGAGGTAATTGGCATGTTTACATTACCGAGTCTTTGTCTAAGCACAGGCTAGGTCTTAGTTACTTGTCCTGTTTTACACTCTTCTAGAATTTCACCAGCATAGTACTTTATTACTGTGTTGGAAGAATACGGCAGGTACGACATACAACGTACAAAACATGCTCATTGTGTTCCTGCCGAGGCTTCCAGTCAGCGGTCGGCTTAGTCTTTAGGGTATCAGAAATCATACCTGGATTTTCTGGTGCAGGGGGCGGCTGGTGCCCTTAATGTCTGCGTTGTTCGGGGGTCATATCTTGTACTTACTATAGTATTTTAGTAACTGCGTAATACGTTCGATATATTTTTAACATTTAGAGTTTTCAAGGTACCTGCGTTTTTTCTGCCTCTCAAAATTTGCCCAGAGCGGCTGGAACGGTGGGGCTGATGTTAGCTGAGGAGGCAGGGGCAAGCGAGGGGCTGGTTCTTCGGGGCCTTGGATTTGGCCTTGGCTGCCTGGCGTCTGAGGAGCTGAGAGGTGTGTGTGTGGAGCGCAGGCCTGGGTGTGCTGATTCCCGGAATTCTGTGTAGTGCTCAGTGCTCAGCACGGCAGGTGTGCGCCTTCATCCCCACCACCTGTTTCCCAGCCCGTCACCTTCATTGTGTTCTTATAGTTAAGAGTCCGTTTCTTGGTACGTCTCTCTCTCTTTCTCCTTTTCCTTGTTTGTTTTGTTTCTTAAAATCCACATACGGGTGAAATCATGCTACGCATTTTTCTCTTACTTCGCTTTGCGTTACATTCTCGAGATATCCGTGTTGTTGTAAATAATAAGATTTCATTCTTTTTTGTGGCTGAGTAATATTCCAACTGTGTACGGGGGTTCCTTTTCCCCCATAGTCTTACCATATTTCTTTTCTTTTCAATTTTAGCCGTTCTCACCGATGTGAGGTGGTGCCTCATTGTGGTTTTGATTTGTATTTCCTTGATGCCGAGCGATGTGGAGCAACTTCTCATGTGTCCGTTGGCCGTCTGGATGTCTTCTTTGGAGAAACGTCTGTTCCATGTCTCCTGCCCATTTTTTGATAGGATTACTTGGTATTTGGGTGTTGACTTGTATAAATTCTTTATAGATTTTGGACACTAATACTTTGTTGGATATGTCATTTGCAAATATCTTCTCCCATTCTGTAGGTTGCCTTTTAGTTTTGTTCATTATTTCCTCCACTGTGCAGAAGCTTTTTTTTTTTTTTTTAAGATTTTATTTATTTGACAGACAGATCACAAGTAAGCAGAGAGGCAGGCGGAGAGAGAGGAGGAAGCAGGCTCCCCGCTGAGCAGAGAGCCCGATGCAGGGCTCGATCCCAGGACCCCGAGACCAGGACCTGAACCGAAGGCAGAGGCTTAACCCACGAGCCACCCAGGCGCCCCATGTGCAGAAGCTTTTTACTTTGATGAAGCCCCAATAGTTTATTTTGGTTTCATTTCCCTCGCCTCCAGAGACCTATCTAGAAAAATATTGCTATAGCTGATGTCAGACATTACTGCCTGTGTTCTCTTCGAGGATTTTTATGGTTTTAGGTCTCACGTGTAGGTGTTTCATCCGTTTTGAGTTTGATTTTGTGTGTGCTGTAAGAGACTGGTCCAGTTCTATTCTTCTGCATGTGGCTGTCCAGTTTTCCCAGCGTCATTTGTGGAAGAGACTGTCTTTTTCCCATTGGTTATTCTTTCCTGCTTTGTCGAAGATTAGCTGACCGTAGAATTGAGGGTCTGTTACCGGGCTCCGTATTCTGTTCCATCGATCTGTGTGTCTGTTTTTATGCCAGAACCATAATATTTTCATCACTATATCTTTATAATACAGTGTGAAGTCCAGAATCATGACGCCACCACTGTGCTTTCCTTTTTCAAGATTTTTCTGGTATTTGGGGTCTTTCCGGTTCTGTACAAATTTTAGGATTGTTTGTTCTAGCTCTGTGAAAAATGCTGTTGGTATTTTGATAGGGATTCCGTTAAATCTGTGGACTGTTTTGGATAGTGTAGAGATTTTAACAACATTTGTTCTTCCAGCCTGTGAGCATGGAGTGTCCTCCCATTTCTGGTGTCCTCTTCACGTTCTTTCATGAGTGTTTTACAGTTTTCAGAGCGCAGGTCTTTCACCTTTTTGGTTAAACTTACTCTGTGGGTATTTTATTTTTGCTGCGGTTGTAGATGGGATTGTTCTTAATTTCTCTTTCTGCTGCTTCATTGTTAGCGTATAGAAATGTAATGGATTCCTGTACATGGATTTTGTGTTGTGCGACTGTCCTGAATTGTCATTTCTAGTAGCTTTTTGGTGGCGTCTTGAGGGTTTTCAATATCTAGTGTCATGTCGTATGCCAATAGTAGAGGTTTTATTTCTTCCTTACCAATGTGAATGCCTTTATTTCCTTTTCTTATCTGATCGCTGTGGCTACAACCTCCAGTACTTCGTTGAATAAAAGTGTAGGGAGTGGACGTCCCTGTTTTTTTCCTAACATTAGGGAGAGAGCTCTCCGTTTTTCCCCATCGAGTAGGGCATTGTAGGTTTTTCACGTAAGGCCTTTGTTCTGTTGAGGTGTGTTTGCGCCAGACCTACTTTGTTGAGGGTCGTTACTGTGAACCGAAGTTGTACTTTGTCAGTTGCTTTTTCTGCATCTGCTGAAATCATCATACGGTCTTTATCCTTCCTGTCACGGATGTGATGAGTCACACTGATTGAGTGGCATACATCGAATCACCCTTGCATCCTGGGAATAAGTCCCTCTTGATCGTGGTGAATGATGCTTTTAATGAGTTGCTGGATTTGGTTTGCTAATTTTTTTTTTTTTTAAAGATTTTATTTATTTATTTGACAGAGAGATCACAAGTAGTCAGAGAGGCAGGCAGAGAGAGAGAGAGGAGGAAGCAGACTCCCTGCTGAGCAGAGAGCCCGATGTGGGGCTCGATCCCAGGACTCTGAGATCATGACCTGAACCGAAGGCAGCGGCTTAATCCACTGAGCCACCCAGGCGCCCCGGTTTGCTAATGTTTTATTGAGAAATTTTCTGCCCTTGCTCATCGGTGATACTGGCCAGTCCTCTTTTTAGTGGAGTCTTTGTCTGGATTTGATATCAGGGCAATGCTGTTGACCCTGTTTACTTGTGACCCTCCATCCCAGCGCCTGGAACGTGCCTGGCACGTAGTTGGCCCTCGGTACCAGCTGAGTGCATGAGCGGTTCAAGTTTAAAGTCAGGTCAAAAAACAACCCTTTGAGCTTGAGCGCATCTAGTGAAAGTTGTGACCTAGTAACGTTCTGTGTCTCTTGAGTTTTCAGAGTACCGCCCTTCACAGCGGCGTCTGTTCTGCTTGTCCCTCGTGCCTCTTAGGGCAACTAGGTGTTCTCCAGAAACCCTAGCCGGGTCCTGAGGCTGCTGTGTCCTCTCCCTGAGAGTTCAGGTGCTCAGCCTCCCTGGAGGCATGAGCCCCCGTGGGAGGGAGCCAGGACGGTGTGCCAGGGGCCTACTCCACACAGGCCTCAGGCTTGTGAGCCGGACCCCGGGCTACTCGCCTCACGCCTGGAAGTGGAACCTGGGACGCCCTCGGTGTACGACAGGTGGAGTTTGGGCGCCTGCCCGTTGGAGGGTCGGGGCCTCAAGCAGGGCCCGGGTGCACGGGCGGCCTCATCTGGAAGGTGAGTCCGGTCCGCCGCGCGCAGAGGAGCTGGCCGTGGAACCGGGTTCGACGGCCGAGCAGGGCCAGTGCGTGCTCCGTCCGCGCCTCTCAGCTTCTGCCTGTCCGCGCGCTCTTAAAAACTTCGCGTTTACGCCTAACTCAGGTCTGCGAAGTAAAACGTTGCCGAGATGGTACAGAGAATTCCTGCGTCTCCAGGCGTCCGTGTCTTCCGTAATCGTGGGTGGCTGAGAGCTCCCCTGAACCTTGTTCCATGCCGCCGTTTTTCCAGTGGTGTCCCTTATCCCAGCCCAGGGGGTGGCCCGTGGTCATCACTGCGTTTGGGGCCCAGTTCCTCCATCTTGTCTCTCAGGACCTGGACACTTTTCGGGAGGGCCGGTGTCTTTTTCTCCTGGCAGGGTGTCCCTCAGTGTGGCTTTGTCGTGCTGCCTGCGACCAGCTGAGGTGGTGGCAGTGGCCGCCGCGCTTCTCTGCTGAGGCGTTCCTCTGCCCCCCGTGTCACTGCGGAGGTGTGTTGTCGGAGGTGTGTTGCGGCGTGGTGTGCATCTTGTTCCCTGGGGAGTTTTCCCCACAAACAGCCATCGACCGTTGTCGCCTGACGCCGTGATCGCTGAGGTGGCCGCCAGGTTGTGACTCTGCTCCCGTCCTTGCTTCTGCAGTCCTCCCAGGAGGAGAGGCCGCTCTCTCTCCTCCCTCGCTCAGTCATGGGTGCGACTGTGTGTGTGCGTTTGTGCTCACTGATGATGTCCCCTCCCTGGTTTTGCTGCTCGCGGTGTCCCTTCCAGGGGATGCGTCCTTTTCACGTGTGGACGTTGTCTCTCAGCCTGGCTCTGTGTCCCCGCACCACATGACATGTGGGTCCTCCCACGGGCAGCCTGGGCCTGGGACCGGAGAACCGGGGTTTGGGGCTGGGCTCCAGGCCTGGTGTTTGATGTCTTTCCTGGTGTGTTTCTCGTCCCCCTCTGAAACCCTCCTGCTCGGCTTTCCCCTCCTGACTGCAGCCCTCTCTCCCCTTCTTTGAAATGTGGGGTACAGATGGGAGTAAAGCACCCTGCATTCACGTGCCGGCTCTGAGTCACTCAGCCGCTGGCCTTGGGGCCGCTGTTGCCCGCCTGGGAACAGGGGAGGCTCCGGGCTTCCAGGCCCTGCAGGGCTGTGTGCAGCGGTGCGGGGAGCGCGTCGCCTGGAGCTGAGCGCGGGGCTTCTGCTTCCGCTCGGTGGGGCCTGGGGCGTGAGTGTGTGGGTCCTTCGTCTCAGGGCCTGGGCGGCTGGTGGGCAGGGGTGCCAGCCTGCTTGGGCCTCTGACTGGAGGCCGTGGGGATGGAGGGCTGGGCGCTCCTCCATCACTGAGGATGCGAGCCGTGCTGCTTCCTGCGGCCGCACTGTCGCCTTGTGGGGTTGGAAGGAGCTTCTCCCCTCTGTGGGGCAGCTGTGGCTTACCGCAGGCCCAGCCTGGGGGTTGGTGGGGGGCCGTTGGCAGGAAGGCGGCCTGCGCCCTTCAGGGGTCCACAGGAGGGGCCCCCGTGCGCTCGGACAGCATCTTCTCTCCGGGTGGATGGGCGCGCTGGTCCCCCAGTGGGTCCCGGCCTCTCCCCCCACCCCCTGGGGCTGTCCTTCTCCGTGCACGGCATCCCAGTGCAGGCAGGCCCCCCGAGAGCCTTCTGTTCTGTTGCTGCCCGAGCTCCGCGGTAAGTGGGTGGTGGGACGAGCTGTGACCTAAAAACACTCGCACGCGTTCCAGGAGTCCCTGGGGAAGCGGAGTACAGTAGGAGGGATGTCATTTCAGATGCTCGTGTCCTCCCAGGAGAACACTCTTCCAGGTCCTTGTTTCCTCTCGCTGCGGAAGGCGGTGCTGCTGACGCCACGACCTGCTGCCTGCACCCCAGCTGGGGGGGGGCTGCACGGGGCGGGAGTGGGGATGACTGACTCCCCGACTTGCTCTGGGGCTCCCTGCCCATCCTGCCCCATCTCTTGGGTCCCGTGTAAGAGAAAAGAGAGAACCTTGCAGTACCCCCAGGAAAACAAGCCCCAGAATCCTCAGCGGAAGCAGCAGACCCCACCTCACAGGAAGGCGGGGCGCAGCCCCCCACGAGGGCCCACACACGCCCCTCCGCAGCTGGGGAGAGCTCGCTATAGCTTGCCATGCGTTTCAGGTTGAGGCTGCATCTGCTTGATGACGGGGACGCTTAGGGGGCCCCTGGACGATGCGCTCAGTGGGCCTGGAGGCCTGTCCCGGCTGCGGCCAGCGGCTGCCCCCCATGGCTGCCCCCCGCGGGTCCAGCGGTCACCGCCGCACTGCCTCTCCGTGCTGGCTCTCGTCCCCACGCCGTGTCTGCTTGGGCGCCTTGGGTTTTGCCCGTATTTAGATCGGTTTCCATGGTAGCCCTCCTGCCTCAGAGCTTCCTTCCCCCCAAATGTTTTTTTCCTGGCGTTTTGGATGTGCAGACATTTGAAGAGATCGTGGCAGTGAAAAAGAGGGTGCAGTGGATCTTCCGTCTCCTTGACCAGGACCCTGCCTCCGTGTCTCCACGGGGAGGCCTTTCGGGAGAGTTGTGCAGGCAGGAGGATCCTGCTTGCCGCGGGCTCCCAGCCAAGTGAGCGGGCACGGTTGTCGCACACCCTGGCCCGCACTCAGGGCCTCCCCCGCATGCCGCCCACACCCCTGCCGCCCACGGTCGGTTTCGCACGGTGGTGCCGTGCCCGCGCATCCACACCGGCCTCGCCAGTGCTGCGGATTCTCTGGGCCAGCTGCCCGGGGTGCCTTGCTCGTCTCTGCCCACGGCTGGGTGTCTGCTCTGCTGGCTTTGTTCTGGAGTCAGAGCTCGGCGTGGATGAAGCACTTGACCATGAGGTCTGCAGAAGGGGCACTTGTTCATTGAGGAAAACTAGGAAGTACACGTTCAACCAAGATGAAGGCATTAGGAGTGTCCCCCGAGGGCCACCCGGTGGCTCAGTCCGGCTCTTGGTTTTGGCCTAGGTGGTGATCTCGGGGCTGTGGGATCGAGCCCCACGTCAGGCTCCTTGCTCAGCAGGCTCGAGACTCTCTTCCCTCCGCCTTTCCCCCATGCTCACACGAGTTCTCGCTAAAATAAACAAGTAACATCGTTTTAATAAAGTGTGTGTCCTGACACTGAGGGAATGACCGTTGTGTGTCCTGTGGTCACCAAGTCCTGCCCTGCTAGGCCCCCACTGAGTCTGGGCCCCTCTTGTCCTGCAGACGCCTGGAGCCCACCTTCCGCGTAGCCACTATGACTTAGCTGCCGTGGCAGACGCGTGCCCTGCCGGCAGGGGTGGAGCCGCGCCGCCGGAAGGCGGTGGGGGGGGGCAGCCGGCGCTGTGCGGCTCTCCGCAGCCTGAGGGCCGAGGGTGGCCGTGAGTCCTTCCGAACGCCGGTGGGCGCGCAGGCAGGGCGTTGAGGGCCGGCGCGCACGTCTGGGCAGGCCCGTGGCGCAGGCGGCTGGGACCCTCCCCTCCGAGGGGCTGCCGCCCGGCAGCCGGGGTCCAGCCCCATGTGAGGTGAGCCCCATTTCCCACAGGAGCTGGATTGCGTGGCCTTCGCTTTGCCAGTTAGCCTGCTGTCGTCCTGCGGGACGGTTTTCTGGAGGAGCCTGAAAGGTCGGAAAGACCCAGATTTTCCCGATTTCATCTGGAGAGTGTGTTTTGTTGCGGTTTTTCCTTATTCTTTGGAGCAGTGGCAAGACCCTTGTGAGGAGCTGCAGAGCCACCGGAAATGACTCCCCGAGTTCAGCTTCAGAACGGCGCTGTTCCCTTTCAGCGAGCGCGGCTGGCCCGTGCACGGACAGCGGCTGTGGCGTTGGAGTCTGCGTCCCTCCCCGGCGTGTCCTGGGGACGTGAGCGCACCTACGTGGCATCCCGCGGCCTCAGCCTCTCCAGGAAGCTGGCTTTCCTCGGGGTCTGCTGAGCTGCGGCCGTGCGTTCCAGGTTCCGGTCGCCCGGCGAAGCCCGTCACCTTTCCATGGCTGTGCGCTCCAGCCCTGGGGCGCGGCCTGGGCTCCGAGCCGGCTGCCGCCCTGCGGGAGTGGAGCCCTGCTATCTGCCTCCCAGCTGTGCTCTGGGCTGTGTGTTGCCCGTTTGGGTGTGCGTGCGTGCGTGTGTGTACACGCGTGTGCGCAGAAGGGTATGTGCACGGAGCTGGGCTTGGAGTCTTTGCTCCCCCTGGAGCCTGCTCATTCACCTGAGCGTGCAAACAGGCCACCCCGTGCGTACGTGTGCACACACGAGAACACACGTGTGAGCCCCACAGCCCTGCCTTGTGTGTGGGGGTCGTTCTGCCTTCTCTCCAGGCCCCGTGCGGCCTGTGAGCGCTGGGGTCCAGCCCGTGTCTCTTGTGTGCCCGCCGGCCGAGGCTGTGGCCCTGTCGAGCGTATCACGTTGTCCTCGGGCGTCTTCTGACTCAGAGCTGCGCGGGAAGGGGGTGTAGGAAGACGGGCCCCCGCAGCCAAGATGACATGCCGCCCACGTCTGCTGTGGGTGTAGCTTCAGGTACAGCCTGGCGTGTTCTGCGAACTGAACATTGCCCTAAGTCGCCACCCAGAACAAGCTCTTCCCAGATGGGAGAGAACTGGAAGCTTCCCCAGGACCCCCCCATTTCCCCGGTTCCCTGTTGTTAGGCCACTCCAGCCCGTGTGGACGGCTCTGCACAACATGTGACAGCCTGTCCCCACAGCTGGGCCGGGGGCGCGCTACACTCTGTAGTCAAGCTTGCCCGGAAGAGGGGCGCGCTTAGCGCTTACCTGGATGATGTGTGATGTCGTAGTTCCACACCGTATCGTTTTCTGAGAACGCTGTGTCTTCTGCCCATTTTCTGTGAGACCGTGAGACCTTGTTGTTTTGTCCTTCGGTTTCTTAGAGCTCCCTGTGTATACTGGGAAAATTAGGTCTTTATCTGTAATACACTTTTTCCAATTTATTTGTCTTTTTTTGCTTGTTTTTGACGTTGCTTATGATTTTTTTCCAAGCAAAGGTGTTTAATATTTAAAATGTTTGTTATAAAATGCATTCGTCTTTTATTTTTTATTTATATTTATATTTTACATTTATATTTTTATTTATTTTTTGCATTGGGATTTTGAGTTAGAAAGGCCTCCCCTACAATGAGGTTATGAAGGATTTCGCCATTTCCTCGTTTGTACGCTTTGTAGTTCCATGGGAGCGACCTGCTGTGGTGACCTTGCCGTGTTCGCGCCTTAGTCCATCTGCTGCATCTGTGTGCGTGAGCCACAGTCGCCCTGGTCCCCCTGGCGTTTGTTACAAAACGCAGGGGCTGGGTTCAGGAAGAGGACTCGAGTTGTTGGCGTCAGCAAGCTGTGGGACTTCTCAGGACAGGCCCGGCTCGTGTGCCCCTCTGTTGGGACTGGGGCAGCAGGCAGACCCGCGTGCGTGTGGACCAGCGCGCTGCTCGGGTTCACGGGAGTGTCGTGCTCCCCCATCGGACCGTCTTAGCCTGGAGCTCTGTGGAGCCGCGCAAGGACGGGGCTGGGCCTTCATGAGCCCACCGCGTCCCCCGGAGCCAGGCGGAGCCCTGTGGATGCCCCTGCTGGCAGGTGGCAGTGTCCTGTCTCATGTCTTGTTTCACTCTTCAGACCCTTGCGTTTACTGCAGAGATGTCTCTGGCAGAGACGTCTCTCTGCCGGAGAGCAGCTTGGCGTCCATTTATATAAAACGTGGAAACTAGGTTTCCTTATAAGCTGTCCTCTAAACCCTGCCCGACCGGCGCTCGCTCCCTCTTTATAAGTGTTTTGCGGCCCTGCCCAGCACTACCTTGAGGTAGAGGCTGCTGCGTGGTCGCCTGAGCAGTGCTGCAGGGGCCGCGAGTTTCAGGAAGGCAGGAACTTGCCGTCGAGCTCAGAATCAAACGCGCTTACAGGGTTGTGTGCCTGGGACATGCGCACTGTACGGAGACCAGGTGAAAATGGGGTTTCTGTCTACACCAGAGCTGGGCTCCAGGCTTCCACCTGCTGGCGCCGGGTGGGGTGTGTGGAAGGTGTGGGGCCCAGAACCACCAGCCCCCACCAGGCCTTCTGCGCTGGGCAGCACCCCTGCCTCTGAGAGCCACCCCTCAGCTGGGACTTTCCTCTGCAAGGGTGGGGTGACCTGCTTCAGGGTTTCTTTAACCCATGGGGAGTTAAGGTCGTATCTGGATGAACTTTGGCTGGAGATTTTCCGGAGACAAAGCTGTCGGGTGATGGTGCGGGAGCAGCGAGTGTGCTGCTCTGCAGGTGACCTTGCCGTGGGCGTGCTGAGGACGCTTGGGAGGGTCATGTTTGTCCTCATGTTAACATTTTTGTATGAAATTTCACAGCAGTTTATGGTATATATATTTTTTTAAGATTTTATTTATTTATTTGACACACAGATCACACGTAGGCAGAGAGGCAGGTGAGGGGGGGAAACAGGCTCCCCGCTGAGCAGAGAGCCGATGCGGGGCTCGATCTCAGGACCCTGGGATCATGACCTAAGCTGAAGGCAGAGGCTTAACTCACTGAGCCACCCAGGCGCCCCTGGAATATGTTTTTTTAAGATTTTTAAAATTTATTTGACAGGGATCACAAGTGGGCAGAGACTCAGGCAGAGGGAGAGAGGAGGAAGCAGGCTCCCCACTGAGCAGAGAGCCCGATGCGGGGCTCGATCCCAGGACCCTGGAATCATGACCTGAGCCCAAGGCTGACGCTTAATCTGCTGAGCCACTTAGGCACCCCTGGAATATGTTGTTTGTAAGCAAAATATGTCCAGGTCTTTGATGAAATTGCTGGACATGTCCTCCAGGACACAGGCACCGTACAGTTCTCTGTGTCTCCCTCTCCCCGTGTGTGTACATAGGTCTGTGCAAGACTCCTGGCTCACGGGCGCCTGGGTGGCTCAGTGGGTTATAAGCCTCTGTCTACAGCTCGGGTCATGATCTCAGGGTCCTGAGATCGAGTCCCGCATGGGGCTCTCTGCTCAGCAGGGAGCCTGCTTCCTCCTCTCTCTCTCTCTCTCTGCCTGCCTCTCTGCCTACTTGTGATCTCTCTCTGTCAAATAAATAAATAAAATCTTTAAAAAAAAAAAAGACTCCTGGCTCAGGGCCACGGAAGAACTCTCTCTTTGTACCTGCGCTGGCTGTGTTCGCGCTCCGCAGTGCTGAGGCATCTGCCTGGGAGACTGCCTGCTCAGCCGGCAGGTCAGGGCACTGCACCATTTGCTGTAGAAGCCCCAGCATCACGTGCTCATCCCAGGTGGGGGCGCCTTCCTCGCAGGCCCCAGGAGCTGCCGTGACCCGTCTGTCTGGGCTTGGCTCCCAGGCTTCTCTCCGTCTCTCTTATAGGCACTGAGGGCTCCACGAGTGATACTTGAGGGGCCTGCTGTGTGTGAACACGGACAGACAGCTGCATCCCAGCGCCCAGGACACCCAGCATGCTTCTCTCCTGCAGGAGGTGTGCTGGGCAGGCCGTGGGACCCGTGCGGGGGCCGGTAGACAGGAGGGCCCTCCCTGGGGGGCTGGAGTCTGGAAGGAGCGTTGGCGGGGGGCACCTAGGGAATGTGGTGCTGGGAAAGAGGGCACAGTTCAAGCAGCTTTGAAGAGACAGAGTTCTTCCAGCAGAGGAAAGCTGAAAGCCCTCCATGCAGGGCTTGTGGGAAGGCTGGTGGCCACCGTTGGGTGGTGGAGTCAGTTCCCAGGGAGTGTACTGTGCCTTGTATGAATGCAGTGCAAAGTGCAAATTGGAGTTTCCTCTGCACCCGGCACTTAAACTCTAGATCTTTCTTTTCCCCACAGAGTTGAAGCACTGGGTCCTTCTGTCCTTTATGTCCATGCGGCACTCCTGCTCTCTTCTCCTCGTTTGAGGAGGCTGGTTCTCTAACGTCCTTTGGGGAGAGGACAAGGGTCACTAGGCATCAGGGCTGAAAGCTGTTTTGTGTGTTTTGTTTTTTTTTTTCCTCGGGTCGTCTAGCTTTGGTGTTGGTGACATTACGCGTACCGCTGGGTGTCAGAAAGGGCCTGTGGCTAAGGGTGGTGTGCTCCGCCGACTGCCTGTGGGTCGGGGGGCCACGTCCTGACCGCCCGTCCTGAAGATTTGCCGCTGGGCACGGAGAGTGGGTTTAGGTGGTACTGAGACCTGCATGACGTTACCTTCACTTAGGCTGTGCCACTGTGGTGAGAAGAGACATGAGGTTTCCGACACCGTGATTTACCCGTGGCGTTTGCCTCTGTTCGTTGCTCCGGCACCTGGATTCTGGCCACTGCCCCTCTCTTGGGTTTGTAAATAAAATTCGTGAGCCTTCTTGTGCACTGCTTTCCTCTGTTGATCCTGCCGGGGATTTCATCATGTGTCTTGTCTCTGGTGATTTCCTCTGGTGGATTTTAGGAAGTTCTGTCTCCCTTCATGCCACAGCGTGGATGCACCATTGTCTGTGAAAGGGACCAAGACTGCCCTTCGATGCTGTTTGATTCCTTTAAAATGAACATCACTTGACATGGGTAGCTTCTGCCGTACACCCTTGCGGTCTTCAGCAGACGTCACAGTGAAACTGCGTGTAACTGGAGGGTTATTGCTGGTTTCCTCTCATGAACTGTGCTGCGGGAAGCTGGCATGTCGCGCTGTCTCAGCTTCCCGCTCCTCTCCCGCTGTATTCGCGCGCAGAAAGTCATCCTGGAGAGTTGGACACGATTCCGTGTGTCCTGAGATCGGTGGACAAGCAGGTATTGATTATGTGTATTGCATTTAGGAATGGCATCTTCCCGCTGTGTGCTACAGCTCGTGGAATGGAAGTGGTTATTTAATTATAAGAGTAATAAATGCAAGGGCGAGAAAATTTGGGAAACAAAATTGTTCAGGTTTTATCATGATTAGTATCTTGTCGAATTTCCAGTTAAAAACTACATTTACAATTTGTTAGATCGTTTTAACGTTAGAAAATCTTTGGCCACTGTAACAGGTGAGTCACAAATATGTATGTGTAAAAATAAATTCTTCCCCCAGTTCCTTAGCTGATGGTGGATAGTGCAGAGAACCTGTTCGTGCGCCTTTCTCACACTCGCGTGCGTGCAGACGGCTGAAAGCGGACCCCAGAGCCCGCACCACAGGTCCCTTCAGCAGGTGCGGCGACGTCCCGAGCGTAGTTACAGTGGTGCGCAGCCGTCGCTGCTCTCCGTCTTGTGCGTCGTTAGTACCCCAAGAAGAGCTTCCCTCCCCATTTCTCCCCTAACTTCCCAGTTCTAGGAAACCTCCAGTCTACTTTGTGTGTCTATAGTTTTGCCATTTTTGACAAAATCGTGGCATTTTGTGTACTTGGAGTCACGCCAGCTGTGGGCGGGGGTCTGGCTGCTTTGGCTCTGTGCAGCACCTGCCAGTTCGCCCGTATTAGTGGGAGGCGTCAGCACCTTGTTCTTCGTGCTGAGTCCTACTCCGCTGTGTGGACGCGCCACCCGGCTGGTGAAGGCCTGCTTTGCGCACATGCGGCTTGTCTGTACGAGGAGCAGTGCTGTATTTGTGTCTGTGGGGACACATGGCTCTGTTTTCTTGGGCGCAGCCCTGGCAGTGCATGGCGGAGTCCGACAGTAGCTCTGTGTTTAGCCTTTTGAGACGCCCTGAGACTTCTCCAGAGCAGCTGCACCTGCGCACCAGCGCCCGGTGGGGTGCCGGTTCCTCTGCAGCCTTGCCCACACTTGTTACTGTCTGTCGTTTTGGTCATAACCATCCTCGTGGTTTAGATCGGCATTACCCAATGACTGAAAATGTCGTATATTTTTTTTCATGTACTTATTGACCATTTGTACATCTTCTTTGGAGAAATGCCTGTTTGGACCTGTCACTCAGTTTTTAATTGGATCGTCATTTTATCCGTAAATAGAAGAGTTCTTTATATATTCTGGATGTGAGACCCTTTTCAGATAAATGATTTGCCAGTATTTTCTCCCATTCCGTGGGTTCCCTTTTTTCTTTCTTGACATTGACAAGACGCACAAAAATCTTTAATTTTGATGAGGTCTTATTTATCTCGGTTTTCTTTGGTTGCATGTGCTTGTGGTAGCCCAAGATTACCATGATCTACTCTTGTATTTTTTCCTAGACTTTTATATGTAACCTTCTGAGTTCGTTTCTGTGTGTGTGAGGTCATGGTCCGTATGGATGTCCGGTTGTCCCAGCATCGGTTGTTGGAAAGACTGTCATTTCCGTGTCCAGTGGACCTGGTTTCCTTGCTGAGAAGCCATTGGCCATGAACCTCCGAGTTTCTTTTTGGACCCTCGGTTTTATTCTGCTGAATCCTGTGCCTGTTCTGTGCTAATGCTGTGCTGTCGCAACTACTGCAGGGGTCAGAAGGCTGTGAAATTGGGACGTGTGAGCCTTCTAATTGGCCTTCCTTTTTCAAGATTGTTTGGGCTTTTTCTTTTCTTTTTTTTCTTAAGAGAGCATGAAGACTGTAGCAGGGGCGGAGGCAGACTCCAGCAGACTCCCCATGGAGCACAGAGCCCGATGCGGGGCTCGATCCCAGCACCCGAGATGATGGCCTGAGCAGAAATGAAGGAGTCAGAGATGCGCACCTGACTGCGCCACCCAGGGTCCCCTGTTTGGCTGTTCTGTCCTTGCATGTCCACCTAGGTTTCGGGGTCAGCTTGTCTGTTCCTGCCCAGAAGCCAGTTGCAGTCCTGACGGGTGCTGCGCTGGCCGTGGACCCGTCTGGGGCGCATTGCTGCCTTAGTAATGCTTGTCTTCCTGTCCGTGACCTTGAGGTGCCTGTTCTACTTGTTCTTCTTTAGTTCTTTCTGCCATGTTTTATTGCTTTTGGAGACTCAGTTTTGTGGGGGGTTTTTTGGCCATTAAATTTTTCCTCAGTATTTTATTCTCTCTTTTTTTTAGTGAGTTTATTTATGTCCGTAAGCTGTGCACCCAGCACGGGGCTTGAACCCAGGGCCTCGAGAGCGAGCCCGCACGCTGCACGGGCTGAGCCACAGGCGCCCTGGGTGCCGCCGCAGGCGGGAGGTTGGAGCGGTCTGCTCAGGTCGTTTGTCGCGACGGCAGAGAGACACGGTTGAGTTCTGCGTTGGTTTTGTGAGCGGCAGCTTTGCTTAACTCAACGCACTACCTTGAGTTAAACATTTAATAGATTGTTGAGGATTGGTGTGTGCACACCAGGTCGTACTCTCTGTAGACAGTTTTGCTGCTTCCCTCTGGCGAGTGCCTTTTACTCGTTAATTCTCCTGCCTGGTTGCCCTGCCTGGTTCCTCTCACTGAGCAGAGGTGCGGAGAGCGGGCCCCTTGTCTGGCCCCTGGTCCTGGGCCAGGGCTCAGACCCACCCCTAGGCGCACAGGCAGTGGGTGGCGGCTTGGGTGTCCCGTCCCTGTCAGGAACGTCCTCTAGCGCCTTGCAGAGGAAGTAACCCTGAGGGGAGCCCCCCTGAGATCCCGGTTTCGGGGGTCGTGGGATGAGGACTTGCGCAGTCTGCCCGTGACCGGGTGGGCCTCTGGTGCTGCCTGGAGGAAAGCCTGGGACCCGGGACGCCTGTGCGCGGCGGGGACCCCTCGCGCGGTGGCCCTGGCTCTGGGAGGGCGCGCCGGTGCGGCTGCCGCTCGGACGCCCGTCCCGCACGTCCACGGACGTTGCTGCGGTTCTTTCTGGTTCTCGCCTCCCGTCTCCGGCTCCCGCTTCCAGCGTCCCAGCCACCTCCTTCTGTGCTCCCTCTCTGCTTCTGTTCCGTTTCCGGGGAGATGCCTGCGTCTTTCCTCAGCTGCATCTGCTGGTCCTCGTGTTGAGTTGGCGTTTTCTTTGCTGTCATTACTCATTTCCACAAGCTCGTTGTTTTCGAGAGGGATCGTTGCCGCGGATCTTCAAGTACCATGCTGTTCTCGTTTCTGGGCTCGGTGTCGTCTTGCTGTGAGAGCGTGGACGCCTGCAGATGCGTCTCTGCCGCCAGTGCCCTTGCTGTTGTGGAGTGGGACGGGCGCCTCCTTCCTGGACACAGGCTCGCTCCCTCCCCGCACTCAGCCCACCTTTCTTTTGAGGGGCTCGTGTCCCGATTCAGCAGCCTTTGGGGGTTCTGTGGTATAAACTGGTTGCTTCTTAAGTCTGTTTTTCAATTTAGAAAAGAGTTTTTGAAACTTATCTTTGTTTTAACTTTGTGGTAACAGAATTTGAACTAAGAGTTCTTGACTTAATTTTTTTTAAATTTTAAAGCCTGAATTAAACCTTTTTCCTACTCTTGAGTGTGTCTCGTCTCTATATTTGTTTCTAATGCTTTCGTGTCGAGAACACGTGTTGTTTGCAGAACAAGATCAAATCCAGGCAAATTTAAAAGCAGTAGAACTTATTTCAGGATAATTGATTCTTTTTCATCTTTGTGGGATTGTGTATGAAGGAGGTTTCTCTACCACTAAATATGGTGGTTGTTACCTTGTGCTGATCCTGGAGAAAAGTTCATTTAATAGAAACCTTGTAGTTCCTCGTGTGCTTCCAGAATGGTGATGGCAGGCGTGTGTGTGCGGTGAGGGAGGTGTGTGCCGGGTCCAGGTGGCGAGCCAGTCCAGTCCCGCACGGCTCGCGCTCATCGGTCTAGGTTATGGGGCTCGTGCAGATGAGGACCAGGTGACAGAGCTGCTAGGAGAGCACAGAGGCTTCCTGGGGGCACCGGTTGATCAGCACGGCCACCCTCTTCGTGCCAAGTGCTTGGGTCCCCGGGCCCCCTGCCCCCAACCTGCTGTGCTGAGATCCCGTCTGTCCAGAGCCTCCACCAGGGCTGCTCTTGGTAGGATGCATCCGTCTTCGGGGGATTCAGCTGCTGAGCCTGCGAGGCTGGGGGGAGCTGACCCCAGGGTGCAAAAGCTGTCGTTTTGACGCGCGTGGTAAAGGCCAGGTGGGAGGCACGGGGGCGTGCGTCTTGCGACGTGGGGGACATGCGCGCTCCGAGTCGTAGCACAGACACGCTGAGGAGGACAGCTCTTCACGTGTGTCCGGCAGTAGAGCTTGGTGTCAGGTGTGCGGTGATGGCTGGAGGCAGGGCTGCCGCAGACCTGAACCGCAGGGAGTCGTGCCCTGTGTGTGGGACGTGCAACGGACAGAAGTCCAGTGGGGCAACACGATGTGCCGGGGCCCGTGCCGAGTTCTTGCTCGCCCACGCGGCTCAGACCTGCCGGTGGCAGCCTTTCCGCAACCCCCGGAGCCCTGTGCCCCGCCTCATCCCCCGGCTCTCACGTCTTCCCTCCCACTGAGGCCTGGACCTCGGAAGACCCACCGCCCTTTCCAGCCTCTGCAGCATCCTTTCTCCAGCGTCTTCCACTTTACCTGTCATGGCAGTGACGCCTGCCCTGGCTCTGCCAGTGTGGCACTTTGCGGTTCTCGAAGCTCGGCCCACCTGCAGCAGGCTGGGGGGTCAGCGCCCTGCCGTGTCCGTCTGTGTGCGTGCAGGTGTGTGTACCTCGTGTGCTGGCACGTGGCAGCCCCAGAAACCGCTGCGTGCCCTGCTGGGCTGACACGGCTGGCAGTGGCTCGCCTCCAGGACAGCCCCCTAGAGGCCTTCCAGATGGCGGTGTGGGCTGGGGGCCCGCCCGGGTCTGGGCGCCACAAGGCTCCCGGTGCAAGGAGCGGTTTGGAGGCTACAAACCGCGGTCAGCGGACATCTGAGGGAGACTGGACGGCTCCGGGGACACCGCTGTCTGGAAGGTGGGGGAGGCCAGGGATGGAGCTGAGACACCCCACTGGTGTCCTGGGGGGTTTGGGGCAGCGCCGGCTCTCATACTGGGGCTCCATGGTTTGCGTGTCACCCGGACCGGGCCTCCTGCCGGCGGGGCTTCTCTGCATGTGCTGTGTGCGTTTGGCCCCGGGGCTGTGCTGTGGGCCGTGTCCCTTCGGCAGGGGATGTGGGGTCCGGTGGTGTCCCCCATGTGTGACCGTTTCTCCGATGGGCATTGTGTTCTGTCGAGCATTGCGATGGGAAGGCTGGTCGGGGCTCGTCTGAGCTTGCTAACGGGTAAGAGTCGAGCGTTCTGCACCTGACGCGCTCCTGGCGTGCGTTACCTCGTTTTGTTGGGAGGTAGGAGTTTTACACGCACGTGCTCGTGAAACGTTTGGAACGCTCTTTCCCTTGTTCAGGTAATTAATGTGATTTCAGAAAAAGTCTCACCTGACAAGCTTCCCCTTCAGGGAATGAGCACCGCGTGCAGTAAATACCGACGAGGTTTGTGTTGGCGACGGCTGCGCACGTGGTCACAGGTGCTCCTGTGATTCGCAGTAAACCTATCAGATTGGTCATGGTCATATTATGGCGGACATCACCTACCTTGCCTCATTTCTCTTAGGTAAAGAATCATCTGGGATTTTTAAATTGTTCTACAAAATTAAAATGTTAAAAGCAGATTATCGAAATATACTTGTTACTAGAATTTTGTATGAAGTCCTGACGGTGGTGGGCAGAGTCCCTGCCGGTCCTTCTGGACGTCTCAGCCTTAACACTGTCTCTGTCTTCACGTGGGCTTCTGGTACGCCTGGTCAGGGCTGAAGTGGGAGCAGGCGTGAGCAAGGATGGACACAGGCTGGTGACTGGGGGACCTAGGGATCAGAGCCCAGGAGGGGCCCTGGTAGGCCATGGGAGGGCCCCCAGCGAGGGAGGGCCCAGGAGCCGTTTGATTCCAGAGATGGGGCTTGTGTTAAACAGACATCATGAGGAACGTGTGAGGACCACTTACACACCGGGAGAAGATGTCTGTGAGCTGTGAAGCCGACAGAGTTCTCCTCCCGTGATTATAGAGTCCTGCTGCAAACCAGGGATAGCGCCAACAGAAGCCGTGGCAGCAGTGTCACAGAGGTGAGAGGACATGGCCAGGAAGCCTGGGCACACACAGGAACGTGAGTGCAGGTCGCACTGAGACACTGTTCTGTGCACTCGGTGGGCAGAGGCCCCAGGGGTCGGTGGGACCCCACACAGGCACACTGCAGGGGCTGTCTCATGGGGCGGCCTTGGAAATCCACAGGCGAGGTCTCTTGGCGGGGTGCTTCCCCCACCGCCCGGGTCTCTGGGTCCTCCGCTGGGTGCACAGCCAGGATAGACCCCCCCCACCCGGCCCCTGACTTTCACAATTCCGTGAAAAGAGAGAACCGCACCGTCCGTGCCCACGAAGCTTCCGTCTGCTTCCGCACCTGGCTTTCTCAGTACCTCATCCATCCTTATGTGCCCCGACTTGGTTTTGGTTTTGGTTTTGATAGGACAAATCCAGAAATCGTGAAACTTCACCCATCCAGACTTCAGTAAAGTAGGCCCGAAGCTTAATGTACTTGCTGTGACCTTCTGATGGTCGCCCACTGCCCAGGCTGTGTCCAGTCTTCCGTTGCCGCGTGGTGCCTCGTCAGTGGCTCTTCTCAGATGCGCTTTCTGGCAGCCCCAGCGTGCTGTGCGCTTGCTGCGTCTTCTGAGCCTCCGGGTTTAGAATACTTCCCCTCCCTCTTTAATCTCTTGCTGTTTGCTTGTAAAGAAACTTGGAGCTTGGGGCGTCCGGGTGGCTTAGTCGTTAAGCGTCTGCCTTTAGCTCAGGTCATGATCTCAGGGTCCTGGGATCGAGACCCACATGAGGCTCTCTGCGCGGCGGGAAGCCTTTTCTCGCTTTCCCACACCCCCTGCTTGTGTTCCCTCTCTCACGGTGTCTATCAGATAAATAAATAAAATCTTAAAAAAAAAAACAAAGAAACTTGGAACTTTTCTTAGATTTCCTGCGTTCTGGACTGGGCCACGAGTGCGTTCACAGTTCTGATGACCTTGTTCTCTGCTCCTGTCCCCGGACCCTGCCAGGGGTAGTGGGTTTTAGGCCCGGCGCTGGGGACTGTCACAAAGGTGGGGCCATCGCAGGAAGCGCCTGGTGTCTGGCATTGTGGACATGCGTGCTCTGGACCCTTCTTTGGGAAGACCCCTACCCCCCTCGTCAGCCCTTCAGCCGATGGCCCCCGAGCACGGCTGCGCAGAGTCAGGTTTCCAGTGCAGGCGACGAAATGGTGACTTTCTCATGCTGGTCTGCATTCTTCATTTGCTGTCTGGAATCCTTGTAGAGGGACAAGGCTTTCTGAAATTCTGGCCCCTGTAGAACGGTTTTATTAATTTTCAAATGGAGCTGTACTCTGGATGTCAAGGGGCTGATGGGGTTTTGTTTTAGGAGCTTATGGACCTTTGGAGACATCACATGTTTCAGTCTTCTGCGGACCTTGTTTTTTGGCGGGGGAGCAGAGAACCTTAAGCAGGCTCCACGTCCAGCGCGGAGCCCGCTGTGGGGCTCGGTCTCACAGCACTCAGGCGCCCTGACATTGTTCTCTTTAGATTTTCAAATGGTCTCATCTTTGCCAGCAGGAGCCCCTTGGGGGCTCATGTGTCCCTTTCTCGGGGCCTCCTCGTCTTGCGTGGTGTCCTCGCTCGGGCTCTGGTCCCGGTAGGACACAGGCCGCTCCTGCTGGGAAGACTGAGTGGTGCTGGATGCTGACCTGGCGATGCCAGGTGGAGAGAACAGAACTGAGGCTGGATTGTCGAGAGGGAAAGGGTAAAGCACGAGCATCTTAGGATGTGCAGTGTGTCTCCCCAAGTGCCCTAGAGGGCCAGGAGGCCTCCCTTCCTTGTGAAAGTGGCTGGGCCAGACGGTCTTTCCAGGCAGGAGTGCACTGAAGAGGATGGCAACAGAGTGTGAGGCCCTTGGTGACCCTTGCAAGAGGGGACAGTGGATGTCAGGGAGGCTCCTGGACCTCATGGAGCTGGGCCTGGAGTAGGGCACCCCACGCTGTGGGCTCTGCTGCCCCAGGAGCTGGGAAGAGGTGGCGGCTAGAGAGGCACCTGCAGGGGTTGGGGGAGGAGGGTGGGCGGGTGCTGCTGGGAAGGGAGGCTGTGAGCAGGGTGGGCCTTCCTGGAGCCCCCCAGGTTGGTCACTGTACACACTGCAGTCCGACCTTTCCTTTCCAAGCTGCACGGTGAGCCTGGTGGTCCCGTCTCAGGGCCACTTGCAGGAGGACGTGGCCGGCAAGGGTGGGCTCACCTCTTCCAGCTTGTGGAACGCAGACACCCAGAGAAGAATCCCTGGGTTCGCACGTGCTGTGGCTCCTGTCCGGGCGGTGGATGTGGTGGGAGAGATGGAGCTATCGGGGAAGGGAGAGATCTCACTGCTTAAACATGCACACGCTCCCCATGACCCCCCCCCCCACGTGTGTGCACGTGCACACGCTCAGGTCCCGGTCCCTCCCACTAGGTGCACTCCGGGGAGCCACCTGCACTCCCAGAAGCTGGGGACGGGCGTGAGGATGGCCCCCGGCTGCCCCGTTCATACAGCGGTCCCCATTCTCTGTGCGCGCTCGAGCCTCTGCTCAGACGCCTTCATGCTGGGTCTGCGGCCCCTTTCCCCACCGTGTCTCCTCCTGGCCACTGCTGTTCCCTCCTGGGGGAGGAAGGAGGCCCCCAGGTGCCTCCACGCACCGGAGCCCATGTGGAGGGAGGGGCTGAGCAGAGCTCCCACCTGTGCAGGCCAGGGAGCCTGGCCTCATTTTTCCTTTAACACCCGGTCAGAAGCCTGTCATGGGGCTGATGGGCTTCTCGGATGTGGGCGCTGTGGGGAGGCCTGCCTGCTGTCTGCACCCTGGCTGCTGACTCACTCTTCCCCTCCCCTCTCCCCACCCCCAGTGTACTCAGAGGCAGCTGCAGGGGTGTGGCTACAGGCCCAGTAGGGATGACAAGGCGAGTGGGGCCCAGAGCACCTGCACATGACAGGAGGCTTATTTTTACACATCGTTGGCTGGAAATAATCAACTTTATTTAAAGAGAATGTGGATTCCAAGTGTTAAAAAAAGCACCCAGCCGTGTGCCCGGCTCCGTGGGGAGGAGGCTGCAGGTCTGCTCAGGGCGAGCCGGCCAGGGGCCCGCCTAGCTGCCCGGCCTGCAGTGCTGCGTGGCCAGAGCCCCTGTGTGGGAGCCCGGCTCTGGGTCCACGCCTTCGGCACAGCCCCACTGGCAGGAGCCCGCTTGAGCAGGTGTGGCCCTGTGACGTCTCTGGTGGCATCTGCTGTCCTTACTCTTGAGGGGTCGTGGGGACCCCAGCCGGTGCAGGCTCTGCGCTGGGTGTGGGACGGAGCCTGCCCTCCACTGAGAGGTCCTGGGGTTTATGTCTGGATTTCTGCCAAGTACGAAGCCACGTTAGCCTTTATTTTGTGTGTATCTTCGGTATGTGTTTTAGTAGCGCTGGTGATTTTATTATTTGTACACGCAGTTGAAAAGGCCGTGTGGGAAGGCCGCGCGGGGAGGATGTCTGCCGGAGCTGTTCTCTGCACACTCGAGCACGTCTGCCTGATGCGAGCTTTCGAGCCGCAGCGGGCGCTAGAGCGGGTTGGGGTGCAGGTGCCGTCTCCTCGGCCCTGTTCCAGCTGCGGGGACGCCGGCAGGCTGATGCGAGAGCTGCCCGGTAGTGGGCTGCAGGGCGGGCGGCTGCCTGCCGTCTAAGAGAGCTGTTTTTCTCGCGATCAGACATCTGTGTTGCCAGGAGCTTGGGTGAGGCCTAAAGGTACGGAGAAGAAAGGCGGAGTGCTCGTGGCCTCCATGCCCAGCGTGCCTGGCCGTGACCTGTCCTGCCTCTTCCACTTTGCTCTCTACGGCTCCTTCCTGAGCTTCCTTCCAGGCTCTGGGGAGGGTCGTCCTGGTCTCTTTCAGCCCCGTGGCCTGCGGGGCTGACGTTCCCGCCGTCGTCCCTCTGTGTGCATCTTCGTGTCCTGGTGAGGCACAGGTCGGCTCAGGGCCCCGCTGTCCTCATTGTCGCTTGGAAGTGAGGTGCATCCTGAGGTGCTGGAAGTTAGGACAGCGTCGGATTTGAGGGGGTCACATTTCAGCCCCTAATGGGAGCCAGCTAGTAACCCCACGGGCTGGGCGGTGTTGGATGCCCAGGCTCGTGTATAAGGCGTGTGAGGCGTACCCACAGGAGGTAAACACGTTCTCGTCCTACAGCTGTGGCCTGAAAAAGTGCGTCCCTGTGAACCGCCACCTGGCAGAGGCGAGGGCCTGGCGGGGCGCGTGCGCTGAGCCTTTTCCACGTGTGCGCACGTGCACTGCCGAGACCCTCGCGATGCCGCGTCTCTCCGCGGGGCGTGGGGCTGCTGGCCGGGCTTCCTTCCGAAGGGCTGGGGACGGTGGCCAAGCCGCGCCGGTCGTCGGGATGGCCGCCTCTGTGACTGGGCTTCTGTCTCTCGCTGGGGCGTTAAACTCGCTGTGGTGGGCTCGTGAGTCCACACTTACTGTGAACGTGCTGTGTTTGCCGTGCTTAGCGCCGTTCGGTTTCACGGCAGGCTGTACTGTATTTTGTTGCACCTTGGCCGGGCCCGTGTGCGCGTGCGCTGGGCCGGCCCGGCAGATCCAGGGGCACAGTGGGTGGGTTTCTGGGCAGCCCGTGGCTCGGTATGTTGCCCTCGCTGCGTGCTCTTTCCCAGGAGAAAGCCGGGGCTGTGGTGGGTTAGGGCGGGAGCTGAGCAGCCGTGGGCTGAGGTGGTTGTGCTGTGCTGTGAAGAGAGGCCCTGCTGAGCAGGTGGCACGAAAGCAGGAGCCTGGACTGGTCACGGCGGCCCTTTGGTGAGCGGCGGGCCTGGTCGGGGAGCTTCGGGAAGCCCGGCAGGTGCGGCGTGCTGTGGGCTGTGGCTGCGGATGCTGTCCCCAGCCCTAGGGTGCTGCCCTCAGGGGCTTCTCTGCGGTGTCCCTCTGTCCCCACAGTTTCCTGGGAAGCCCGAGTAGGAGGGTCAGGACCTGTGCCGCTCAGGCGGAGCATCTCGGGAGCCGGAGACGGCGTGTGGTCGGGGCCTGCGGGACTCCCGCGGGTGGTGTGCGGCAGGGGCCGCTGGCGTGGGGCGGAGGCCGGGCGCATCTCACCTGTCGCTCTTCCGCAGGAGGCAGGAGCAGTTCCAGAGAAACCCCGACAGCTACAATGGAGCCGTGCGCGAGAACTACACCTGGTCACAGGACTACACCGACCTGGAGCTCAAGGTGCCGGTGCCCAAGCACGTGGTGAAGGGCAGGCAGGTAACCATGCGGCTCCTCCGGCTTCTCCGCGCGGCCTCTGTCTTCGGGCACAGGCATCGGGGGTGGCCGCCCTGTCTTCCAGACGCGCCCGCCAGCACTGCTGGGCTGCGTGGGTGCACCTGGTGGCGGGCGGTTTGGGGCCGCTGCTGTCCTGTGGGTCATTTGTTGCACGGGTCTTCGCGGGAAGCGCCCCAGAAGACGCAGGGTGGTCGTTACGCCCGTCTCACAGCGGGAGAAGATGATGTCCCGAGCAGGGACCCCTGGGCTCTGTGGTGGCATGTGGCCACCCGGTCCTGGCTCTGTGGGGCTCCCCCACGGACCGGTGGTGCTCACAGCTCGAGGTGGTCTCCCCACCTCCGGGAGCGAGAGTAGAAATGTGATCTTTCAGCGGGAGGCGCGTTTACTCGTAAGTAGGTGGGCTTCACTTTAAAGGGAGAAGCCCCCCGTGGTCTGTGGAGCAGGGTGAGCGGAGAGCGTTCTCACGCCCGTCGGCTGGGGCGCGTCCTTGCTGCAGGCGTCGCACGAGCCTGCGGCCTGCGAGGGGAGCGGCGCCTGCCACGTTCCATAGGCGGGACAGTGAGGCCGAGGGCCCGCTCAGCCTCCCGAGTTGACATCGGGAGCATACCATGTCCCCCACTCTGGCCTGGCCCGGACACTGAGCGTGCCAGAGCGTGTCTGGGTGGCCGTGGCTTGGGTGAGGCCGTGGTTGGCGCAGGGGTGCGCAGAGGCCTCCAAGCTCGTGCTGCTTTCCCACGTGTCCAAGCACCCCGGTGGCTTCGTTCCAAGGGATGGTCCCAGAGCACGTGAAACGGAGCTCCTGTGTGAGTTGCGTCTGTGTTTTCTGGAAACGACTGCCACGTGAAGTGGCACCAGCTCCTTCTGGTCTGGATGTGTGTGAACCAGGCTGGGCGGTGCGCGGCCCTCCAGTTCCCCCATCTCTGCGTGCCGACCCCACACTGCCGGGCTCCACCTGGAACGGGCCCGCCCTGGGTGCCGGAGTCTGCCTCCCGCCAGCGTCTGGTGAAGGCGGCCCGTTCTGCTGCACGGGCCTCGTGGCTCCATGTGGATGTGGCTGGCTGTCACGGCACTGTCCCTCGTTTCCCCCTTCACCCCTCTTCCCACCCTGTCCGAGGAGCTCTCACCAGGGTCAGTGACCCTGATCAGGTGGACTTTGGGATCCGAAGCAAGACCTGGCGACTGCGGGTCGCCTGCACGGGGTCTGGCTCTGCTGACCCTGTCCCCTCTGGTGCTGATAGGTCGTGCCGGCTGGTGCAGGCGGCCTTCCTGGGGAGCGCTTTGCCCGGCCTTTTCTGCGGGTGTGTGGGGGCAGTGCTGATCCAGGCTCGCTTTTCGGCGGGGCTGCTTCGCGCACGGGTGAAGGCACTGTGGAACGTGCTGCTGACTCCGCTGACTTACGGTCTCCTGACCCATCCGCGAGCCTCTGGCGCTTCTCCAAAAGAGTTTTTGTCAGACCTGGCCCAAAACTCGTGAATTTCTGTTGGCTCTCCCACCGTCCTTTCCACCAGGTGACGGCAGTGTGTCTTCCTGACTCTGCTCTGCCGCGAGCTGTGTATCGCGGGGTTCCTGCTGCCCTTTACCACGTCGCCCCAGGGACAGGCCATTGTACCTGGGGGTCACATCCACCCTTCCTGCCGTGGGGGTGGCCTGAGCTCTGGGATGGTGCACCCTCGCTCTCACCAAGGGCAGCCCCGGGCTTTGCTTGTTCCCGCAGGAGACACTCACAGGGCCCGTGGTGGCCCCCAGCACTCGGGCGACATGGCCGCTCTGCAGCTGACGTCCGTGGGGCTCGGGCGGCGACTGTCGGCAGCGGGGGGGGCCGTGCGGGGTGGTCTGCGCTGGCTCAGGACCGGACCCCTTCCTGCCGACGCTCTGTGGTGCCCAGGCCGTGCCCTGGAGGCCATGGTGGACGGTGACCCAGTGAAGGTGTCCCGGGCCGGCCGCGCTCCCGGTGCTGACGGCGCCGCACGGAGGGGCCGTGTCCGCGTGAGCGCGATGCCTGCTGCCAGCCTGTCTGGCGGCCCCTGTCTGATGTACGGGCAGCCGCCTCCTTCAGGGCCGTCCTGTCAGGTCAGTGGGGCGTCTGGTCTTAGCCGGGGTGCGGCTGACGCGTTGGGGTCAGACATGCCGCTCAGCGATTCGATCCCAGTCTGCGGCCAGTCTGGCGGATGCCTGTCGCCTTGCGCGGGCGCGGAGTCTCTCCTGAGACCAGGACGCTCGGGATTTCGTCTCTGAGTTACTCCCACGTGGCAACCTGCTCCTAAAACTCTGTGGTCTCTCATTGTTTTAGTGATCTGAGCTTTTTTTTTTAAAGATTTATTTATTTGACAGAGATCACAAGCAGGCAGAGAGGCCAGCAGAGAGAGAAGGGGAAGCAGACTCCCCGCTGAGCAGAGAGCCCGATGCGGGGCTCGGTCCCAGGACCCTGAGATCATGACCTGAGCCGAAGGCAGAGGCTCAACCCACTGAGCCACCCAGGCGCCCCTGATCTGAGCGCTTTTGCCATGACTCACTTTAAACTTGGGAATAGGTTTATTTTGTGTGTCTTGGCTTTTGCTGGTCTCAGGGTTTTTTCCTCTGAGTCCCGGCGTTCCTCCGGACTGGCTGCCTTCCCGCTCTCCCCTGAGGTGCCTGTCACAGCTACCTGGGAGCAGTGTTCATTTTGGGGTTTTGTCTGTGGCACCTGTCAGATGTCATCGTGACAGCAGCTGTGGTCACGGGCGCTCGGGGACGAAGTCACACTGGTGGGTGGGGGCGGCAGGGGGCGGACCACGTGCTCACGAAGGGCCCCCGCACCCATCCCCGCAGCAGCAGAGCGTCGTCTCTCCGGGCCGGGTTCTGTGGCAGTGGCGGACAGGAGAGAGCGTGTGCGGGAGGCGTCCCGCAGCCCGTCGCTGGCCACCCGGGGAAGAGCTCACGGTGAAGGTCTGGTTTCGTGTGGGAGAGAGACACAGTCTGCTGTGCTAAGGAAAGTGGCGTCCCTGTCCTCGGTGCAGAGCGGGGGAGAAGGAGCTGCGTGGACACCACAGGCGTCGCCGTGTCGCCCGTGTCGGCTGGGGCCGGGTGGGACCCTGGCCAGACCCTGGCCTGGCACCAAGTCCTACCATTGCGGTGCCTGGACGCCGGATCCCAGAGGTGGGGGGTCTAAACCTGTCCCGCTGGTGCCGAGGCCGCAGACCGTCTGGTAGAACGGTGGCAGAGTGGGGACTGGGACCCTGCCGGTCCGCCTGCGGCCTTTTGGGGGACAGTGTCACGGCGTTGCTGCAGAGTCACGGCCGAGTAGCCGAATGACGGGCAGATCCTGTCCTCCTCAGCGCACTGCTTCCTGCCGCAGTGGGGCTGGTCTTTGCCAGCGGGCGACGTCCTGCCAGCCGGGGGGGCTCACGGCTGTGCCTCACGCCGTCTGTGTCTTCGCAGGAACCTTCCAGAACAGCGCTCAGGCTTCTGGCATGTCTTGTACGGCACTGCTTTGCCCCTGAGCTCAGGGCAGCGGGTGGGGTTTGTCTGGAAGCTCCGAACCCCAGTTCCCGTCCTGGAGGGTGTCGGGAGAGCTGGCCTCAGGCGCGGAGGCTCCGGACTCCTGTCTGCTGCGCTGCGCTCGGCGCCCAGGATGTTCGTCTCTGCAGAGCGCTGGCACAGGTGGCCGAGCGTGTCTCCCCTGCGCCCGCCCTCTTGTCCTCTCCCAGGGCCCGCCCCGACCCCAGCATCATGTGTGAGCTGCTGGGACGTTCTGGCAAATGACACGCATGAGACCAAGTAGGAGCGTGTGCTGTCGCTCACTCCCCGCCCCCAGCGCGATGACGTGTTTCTGCCCCCGTTCCCATTGCAGGCCACGCTGGGCGGCTCCAGGCTCGGGCACCTGCTGCCATGTCCCCGTGCTTGAAGCAGGTCTGCTCAGGCTGCTGGAACCTCGCGGGTGCCCCGAGCCCACAGCCCCTCGCACCCAGGCTCCCGTCTGCCTCTGTCCCTTCTGGCAGCAAGCTGGGCACGAACCGAGTCCCCTGGTGATTGGCCCTGAGGCTGTTTCAGCCTTCCGCCGTTACAGACAACAACACAACGAATGCCCTTTAATGAATTTTATTTTGGGGGCTCCTGCGTGTTTTAGTCGGTTAAGTGTCTGACTCTTGGTTTCAGCTCAGTTCGTGATCTCAGAGTCGTGGGGTCAAGCCCTGGGTCGGGCTCTGCACCCAGCGGGGGTCTGCTCGAGATTCTTCCTCCCTCTTTCTCTGCCCCCTTCCCCCCAACTCACACATGCACACTTTCTTGCATTCTCTCTCTAAAACAAATCTTTTTATTTGTATTCCTATTTTTAAAAAAGATTTTATTTATTTATTTGAGAGAGAGCGCACAAGTGGAGTGAGGAACATAGGGAGAAGCAGGCTCCGTGCTGAGCAGGGAGCCCGATGCAGGGCTCGATCCTGGGATTCTAGGATCATGACCTGAGCTGAAGGCAGACGCTTCTCCAACTGAGCCGCCCATCACCCCATAAATAAATCTTTTTAAAAAAAATAGGTCTGTTCAAGTCCTTTGACTTTCTAAGAAATTGGATTGTCTTTCTGTTGAATTTTAAAAGTCCTTTTTAAGTGTAAATATTATACTGTTGTTAGATAATTTGCAAGTATTTTCTTAGTCTCCATGAGTTGTGTTTTTCCTTTTTTTTTTTTTAAGGATTTTATTTATTTATTTATTTGTTTATTTACTCACTTAGAGAGAGGGAGAGCATGCCCAAGTGGGGGGCAGAGGGAGAAGCAGGCTCCCCGCTGAGCAGAGAGCCCAACATGGGGCTCGATCCCAGGACCCCAGGATCACTGACCTGAACCAAAGGTGGACGCTTCACTGACTGGGCCCCCCAGGCGCCCCTCTTTTTACTTTCTTAAGAGATGGTGTTTTTTGAAGCACAAGAGAATTTTTAGTTTTGATAGGGTCTAGAATTTATTTATTCATTTATTTTTGGTTGCTCGTGCTTATCTAAGAAACCATTGGCTAATCCAAGGACATGGATGTTTACATTTTTGTTTTCTTCTAAGACTTTTATAGTTTTAGCTCTTACATACAGATTTTTGATTAATTTTGAGTTCAGTTTTAGACAAGGTTTAATGGAATTGTCTAACTTCACTCTTTGCATGTCAGTATCCATTTGTCATAGATGCATGTATTAGAAAGGATAGTCTTTCCCTCACTGAGTTGCCTTGCCACCCTTGCTTAGAATCAATTGACTGCGAATCTGTAGGGTTATTACTGAATTTTAAATTCTGTTCCGTTTATCTGTACGTCTATCCTTATGCCGTTGCCACACTGTTTTGATGATTGTTTCTTTGTAGTAAGTTTTGACATTTTTGTTCTTTTTTTTCCCCTCTCCATGAGTGCTTTCTTTTATGTTAAATAACAGTTTTCTAGTGTGGTATTTTATTTATTTTTATTATTACTTTTTAAGATTTTTTTTCTTTTTTTTAGAGTGAGAGAGCATGCCAGGGAGGGGCAGAGGGAGAGAGAGCATCTCCAGCAGATTCCCTGCGAGTGTGGAGCCCAAGTGGTGCTCAATCCCAGGACCCCTGAGGTCATGCTGTGAACTGAAATCAAGAGTTAGGCACTTTTTTTTTTTTTTTTTTAAGAGATTTTAGTTATTTATTTGACAGACAGAGATCACAAGTAGGCAGAGAGGCAGGCAGAGAGAGAGGGAAGCAGGCTCCCCGCTGAGCAGAGAGCCCAATGCAGGACCCCAGGACTATGACCTGAGCCTAAGGCAGAGGCTCTAACCCACTGAGCTACCCAGGTCCCAAGAGTTAGGCTTTCAACCGGTTGAGGCACCCAGGCACCCTGGAGAGTATTTTAATTCTCTCATCTTTTTTTTTTTTTTAACTATATTTTTTGGTTATTGTCTTAGTGTTTTCTCTGGGATTACAATCTATTTCATGTTTCAGATCAATACAACTTAATTTTAATGTGTACCCGGAATTGGCTTTTATATGATAACTTCTGTTCTCTGTTCCTGGTGGTACAGTTGTTTTAAATTAAACAGGAGAGAAAGAGTTAACACAAGGTACACTTACCCTGTCTTTTATATTTATCTTCACCAGCACTTTCTAGTTCTTCACATGGATTCAAGTTACTATCTAGTGTCCTTTCATTTCAGCCTGAAGAACTTGCTCTAGTTTCTTGCAGGGGTTACGTAAGAAAAGATAGGCTTGTTAGGGATGAATCCTCTCAGGGTTTTGTTGTTGTTGTTTGTTTGTTTTTTAAATCTGCAAATACTTAATTTTTCCTTCATCTTTGAAGGATAGTGTTGCCTTATGTAGAATTCTTTGCTGACATGCCTTCCCATCATCCTTTGAATACTCCGCCCACTGCTTTCTAGCCTGCATAGCTCGTTCCTTCCTTTTTTTTTTTTTTCCCATTCTTTTTTTCTCAGTCTCTTTCTTTAAAGATTTCATTTATGTATTTGAGAGGTAAAAAGAGAGAACATGAGAGGGGAGCAGGGGTGCACAGAGGGAGAGGGAGAAGCAGTCTCCCCGCTGAGTAGGGAGCCCCACGTGGGGTCATGACCTGAGCCAAAGGCGGATGCTTCACCAGCTGAGCCACCCGGACACCCTGGCCCATGTGCTTTCTCATGACAGGTCAGCTGTTACCCGTGTTGAGGAGCCCTGCTGTGTGAGAAGTTGCTTTTCATCCTACTTCAAAGATTCTTTCTTTGTCTTTAGCTTTTTTGACAGTTTGATTTTGATCGTCTAGGTCTTGATCTCTTTGAATTTATCCTACTTGGCATTCATTGAGCTTCATGAATGTGTGTTTTCAGTCATTTTTTTCATACATTCTTTCTACCCTTTCACTTTCCTCCCCATCTGTGGCTCCGTTGTGCGCGTTGTGCTTAGTGTGTCCCTCAGGTCTCTGAGGCTCTGTTCATTTTTTCTGTTCCTCAGATGGAGTAATCTCATTTGTCTGAACTTCTGATTTCCCGATTCTTTCTTCTGACTGCTGTGATTTACCTTTGAGACCCTCACGTAGATCTTCTGCTTCAGTTTTTTTACCCAGTTGCTTTTAAATTCCAGAATTTATATTTGGTTCTTTTAAAAAAAGTAGTGTCTATTGCTTTATTGATATTCTTCATGAGATGCTATTCTCATACTTTCTTTTAGTTATTTACACATGGTTTTCTTTAGTTTTTTGAGTATATTTATAATAGCTGATTTATAGACTTTCTACTAAGTCCAGATCTAGACTTCCTTGGGGACAGATTTTATTGTTTGCTTTTGTTTCATGTGTATGGGCTATCTTTTCTTATTTTAGTGACTCTTTTGTCATTTTTTTGTTGAAAATTAGCATTTTAAATAACAGCGTGGCAACTCTGGAACTCAGATTCTCCCTTTTCCTCATGGTTTGTTGCTGTTGGTACTTGATGTGATTGTTCTTGGTTTCTTTGATGACTCTTCTGAACTAATTTTATAAAGTCTGTATTCTTTATTGTGTGTGGTCAGTGAAGTCTCTACTTGTTGAACTTAGTGATCAGCAAATGATTGGACAGACTTTGTTAAACACCTAGAACCAGTGAATTTCTCTCCTAAGGGACTCCATTTACGTATTAGGGCCTGCCTTTAACACTTAGCCTAGCAGTTGAAAATTTTGCCTTAGCCTCCACTTGCGCATGCTGAGTCTCAAAGTTGGCCAGTGGTGAGAGGTTAGGACCTCACCGAAGGGCTTTTTCTAAGCCTACACATGGTCTGCACATTCATGTGTCTCAAGTTTTCAGAATCTCCATGGATATTATATTCCACAACTTTTCCTTTTATTTGCCTCAGCTGTTATCCACTATTTCAGTCAGCTGTGAAGTTAAAATACTTGCCTCTAATTGTTTTCAACAAACACTTCTTGGGGAAAAAGGCTTTTCTGAGTCCATTTAAAAATAGCCTAACAAGTGGGGTCTTCTAGGGAACCATCCCACAGCTCAGGTAATCAGAGTTCTTTGGGAATGAAGCTTTGAAGGAGCTCTAGGTCCTTTGTGCTCCCTCTGATGGCTGCCAGGCTGTACTGGGAATGTGGATTACCAAGGGGCTAGAGAGTGAGAATGGATCTAGGGCTAAGTTAAAATGTCATAAAGCTTGTTTTTCATGAATAAATGCTCTCTGGGTTCCTGCAAACCTTTGGTTAGTTTCCAAAGTTCAGAAAAAGTACATATTGACAGTTTTTGCCAATGTTCTTGTTGCTTTTTTGAAAGAGAGCTTTTTTGAAGGTGTTACTCTACTATTTTCATTTTTGGATCAGGAATTTCTTGGGTAGCTTTTTGTTTTCCTGGTGTTTCTTGCTTTCTTTTTAACTTGTAAAAAATAGTATCCTTTCATCGTAATGTCCAAATCACCCAGACTCACTAGTACAGTGTAGTTGTCTAGAATGGCTTGTCCTGAAGTCCTGTCACCTCTGATTCCAGTCTGGACCAGTTGTGTTTCAGTTCTGTTGTATAGCTCCCATCCTGGAGCTTCCATTCACTGTACTTCTAGATTAAATTCAGTGTTTTGGATCCCTTTTGGATCTTCCTTTCACACCCAGTTTTATTAAGATATAATTGACATATAACACTGTATTAGCTTTAGGGTATAACATAAGGCTTTAATATCTGTATTGCAGAATGGTCCTCATGGTAGGATTTGTTACACTTGTGACTGTACGTAGAGTTTTGTGTGTGTGCGATGAGAGTGTCGGAGTTCTTCTCTCTTAGCAGCTTCTGCATGCGTGGTGTACCGTGTTGTGAGCTGCTGTCACCATGCTGTGCAGGAGGTCCAGGCCCCACTGACCTTCTTACTGGGTGTTTGTGCCTTTGGCCCTCTTCTCCCCTGGTCTTGCTCTGGTTTGTTTTTTTCCCTCATTTTGCTGGGCTGTTGCCTCAAGGAACTTTTTCAAGGTACGTTGTAAGTAAGGGATTCTTGAATGTCTTAAATTGTAGTTATTTTAAACTTCCCCATATTTCATGGTTTGGGTGTGAATGCAAATCTAACTTCAAAAAAATTCTCCCCTTAGCAGATCGAAGGTATTGCCTGCCTTTCGTCCTGTGTCCGGTGTTACTGTTTCTAGAGATCTCTTCTGTTCAGGTTCTTGTGAGTAAACTTTTATCCTGGTCTTTGGAATTTTTAGGGCCATAGTTTGGATTCTTGGTGTTCTGAGCGCATGCACCTTGTGTGCGTCGTGTTTCGGTCCTTCTGCACAGCTCTTGGTGCGCTTTTGTCCTAAGGCACGTTTTCCTCCACTCGGGAGCATTGTCTTATTGCTGGATGGTTTCCTGCCACCCTCCCCACCCTCTCTGCCCGGATCGGTCCTTGTCTCTACCTTTATGTTTTTTGACTTTGTTTTCCAGTCTTTTTTATTTTTTAAGATTCTGTTTTAGCCTCTGTATATTTAATTCTAAGTGGTGTGTGTATGTGATTGTTCTATTTTCATATTTCATTTTAGTTCCATAGTCACACCTCTCACACCTCCCTGAGGATATATACTGGAAATACTTTAGAATTTCCTTTTTTCCTATTCATCCTGTAGTCTTTGTTTTTTGTTTTTTTTTTTTTAAGTCTTTGTTTTTTAATGTTGCTGGTTTAAGGATGCCTTTCTTAATTCCCTGGTAGTTTTTTTGTTTTTTTGTTTTTTTTTTAGTTAAAAAATATATCTTCTCTATTCTTTTGAGTAGGGGATGGTGTTGATGGTTTCTCCATTATGTATCCTGAGGTCTGCTACTCTACGGCTGCTGAGAGCTGAGGGGCCGACTGGCTAGCCTTATGTACAGCACATGGGGGCGACCACCCGCGCAGTCCCCTCAGACTGCTGGTTGGTGTCTCTGGAGCACAGCCCCCGTCAGTCTGTACCACAGTGGGGTACTATCCCTTCTGATGGGGCTGCGATAGCTGTCCCAGCGCTGACTCTGAGCGGGTCTGCTCCCGTCCTCCCTACCTGCCGACCGCCAGCCGGAAGCCCCTCGCAGCTGAGGCTTCCAGATGCAGACCAGCAGACCTTTCGCCCGTCCCTGCTCTTCTCCTTGTCTCATTTCCTCCTCCCTCTTCCTCCCTTGCATTGTCTGAGGGCGGTTTTCTCTTTGTGCCTTGTTCCTGTCGTTTCTGTGGGTCACAGAGGCTGGGACACACACGATCACCCTTCCCAGAGTGACATCTCGAACTGGAAGCGTCTCCTGTCTGGGCCCCCTTTGGTGCTTTGGCTCATCCCCTGTTGTGCAAGCCTTGCGGTGTGAGAAGCTTGCCCAAATTTGGAAATGACCGTGTTATGTAAAGTTGGCTGGGAGGATTTTATTAAAGTGAGCTTGCTTCTGGGGCGCCTCCACCGCACATCCAAGTTCATGGTCAGGGACACCGTCTGGGAGTGTGCCAGGCTGCTGTTGAGTTGGCCGTGGGATGCCGAGTAAGCTGCGTTGGGCCTGTGTCCTTACAGAGCCAGCCGAGTGAACGGGACACCCGCAGAGGTGGGGTGAGGGGGCAGCTGTGCCCACAGGACACCCCTGCCCCGGGTTTGGGCGCACTGTGGGCCGTGGGTCACTCCGCTCCATAGGAGCTCTTTCGTCCCCGCCCGCTCAGTCCAGGAGCTCCTGCTGTCTTGCCAGAGAGCCGCCTGACGGTGCCGACTCCAGAGCTGCAACCCTCCACGGCCCATCTTCCACGGGAGGGCATTTGCAGTGCAGTTAGGCTGCGGGAGCTGAGCTCCAGTCCTCCGGAACTTGGAGAGTTCCTGCTCAGTGCCGGACGAGCGTTCAGCGAGCACTTACCAAGCCACGTGGGAGGGTCGTCTCCAAACAAAAGCAGATGGAGTGCCCCCCCCCCCGCCCCATAGGCCTGAGTTCTCCCTTCCAGTGTCTGTTCGGGTAATGCACGCATTATGCAGATGCTGTCATAAAAAGATTCTGTGGTATAGACACACATTTTAGAGTTTAAAAAGAATTGAAATGGCGTAGCGACGAGTTCTGCGTTCTTTCCTCTTCCAGTTACTGACCTGACGGACCTCCAGGGGTTCACGAGCTTTGGACGCTGCCAGCCAGGGTCCCAGCAGGTCCCAGTGTGGTTGTGGAGACAGATGACAGGGAAGAAGGGAGAGACTGTCCAGGACAAGTGTCCCCAGTGAGAGGATGGTGAACTGAGAGGCTGGGTTTTTCAAGAACAGGGTGCCGGCCTCACTGTCCCCGGGGAGGGCACAGTGGCTCACGGCTGGAGACCGGGCAGGCATGTGGGGGTTCGGCCCTCCTGGGCATCCTCCGGGGCTGTGCTGCTGACGAGGCCTGACAGCAAGGTGGGGGTAGGAGGCACCCCCACACCTGCACCAGCCATGCTTGCTTTCCGCCATGGGCATTGGTCTCCCCTTTGGAGAAGGGATTTCCTTGGAAAACCAGCAGTTTTCCCTGTGTCGTCATTGCGCATGTTGAAACAGAACTTCCAGTAACATTCTCTTGAAGGAGACGGCGGTGTGCGGGCTGCTGCCGTGCTTCTGGGTGGGTGGGACGCTCTTCGTCCAGAATGCCCATGGGTCCCCAGGACGGCCTTGCCTCCCGCTCCTCTGTGGTATGCAGCCAGGTCCTGCTTGGGAATGTGCCGGGCGCCACCGTCCCAGCAGAGTGACTCCCTTCTGCTCCGTTCCAGGTCTCGGTGGCCCTGAGCAGCAGCTCCATCCGGGTGGCTGTGCTGGAGGAGGATGGGGAGCACGTCCTCATGGAAGGGAAGTTCACGCACAAGGTCAACACTGAGAGCTCCCTGTGGAGCTTGGAGCCCGGCAAGTGCGTCCTGGTGAGTATGGGCATCGGTGCTGGAGCTCAGGGAGGGGGTAGGGGCCGCACCACCGCGAGGCCTGGATTCTCGCTGTCTGGGGTACAGCTCGGAGGCGCCCTTGCTGGCCTCGGCCCCGTGGGGTCGCAGCAGGTGGTTCTCTGGAGTGGAGCCGTTGTTAAGGTGAAGTGCCTGGTCCTCCGTCCTTGCCCCCCATGGTGGCCATGCGTGGTGACCACGGCGGAGCTCCTGCGTGGTCACCCCCAGAGCGTGGCTGTGCCTGCGTGGGATGCCCCCTCAGTCCCAGAGGCTTCCGCTTGCCCGTGACCTGGTTACATCTGAGGCAGAACCAAATGAGTGAAAAATTGAAAGGCAGATCGGATTTCATGGACGTCCTCCCGGAGGGTGCAGAGCCGGCAGGTTCACGCAGACGGGCTCATTTGACAGAGGGGAGCTCAGCGACCCGCGCTCCTTGGGGCTGCAGAAGCCAAGCAGAGAGCTCTCTAGTGCTCCCGTTCCAGGCGTCTTCGGTGGCCCCGTGCCTCTCCTTAGGGCCTCACGCGCAGTCTGCTGAGAGGGTGCAGGTCGTCAGGGACAGACCAGGTCAGGTCCGTGACAGAACCTCAGGGTTTCACACAGACCCACTCCTCACATGCGCTGGAAGCAGGGAAAGGAAGTTTCAGTTTCACGTTCGCGGGCCGGGCGCCCGCGGGGAGGGGTCTGCCGTGCAGGGGTGCTGGGGAGTGCTCACGGGGCCCTCTGCGTGATGAGGACACCAGGTCGTGGGCACAGGCCAAGTCCACCTGCTCTTGTTCTCAACCTTGCTTTGTGCCCAGTCCTGCCCTCCGAGGCCCCTGGTCCTCTCTGGGGGAGTGGGACAGTCGTCGTCTCTCGCTATCACGCCATGCCTCCGTGTCCCCCAGTACACCTGAACCGTTCCCATGTTCCGGCCCTGTGGCCAGTCGTATCTCAGGGCCCTCCCGCCTGCAGAGTGCTTGCACAGGCCTGGCCTGCCTTGTGCTTCATGGGGTTGTGGGAGGTAAAGTCAGGGTCTCCTCACTGCCGCACCCCAGCCTCCCAGCGGCCAAAGGCTCATCCCATCCTAGTGGAGCTGCAAGACCCGAGATCCAGGGTGCTGCTGCCCGCGGACAGGGTGGGGGGTGGCTCCCGAGCAGCGCCCCCGAGGGAGGCCCAGGGGCACCCGGTCGCTGTGCGCCCATGAGGAGTACATCTGGGAAGCCAGCAGCACGCTGTCTGCTGTGGCACCACTGCCAGGATGTGTGAGGCGGCAGCCCTGCGCACATGGGCTGGCCGCGCGCTCGCTGGTGCTTGAGGCTCCCGGCCGTTGCCCTGGTGGCCGTCAGGGTCGCCGCCCGCTTACTGTCTGTTACCGCTGTGGGATCCCTGAGCTCGTCTGGTCCAGCCTTCGGTTGGTAGAGATGACTTGTGACTTCGTCACGGCCGTGTTGCCATTTTCTGTGTTTTGCGTGTGAGTGCCTGGACACGGCTGTGGCTCGTGGCAGATGGTGAGCTCCTTGTCACCTGGCTGCCACTTCTGAGTGCACTTGGGGCCCGTTTAACTTCCCAGAAGCTCGCCTCACAGACGGGGACACGGAGGCACCACAGGATTGTGACTCACCCGAGGCGGAGCCCAACCTTTGCCCCAAAGCCCACCTGTTCCCTCCCTCTCTGCCTCCGGCTGTGGCTGCAGGGTGCCCCGGGGGTGGGGGGGAGCGCATGTGCGGCCGGCCCAGGGAGGCCTTCCTCCCGTCCGCCTGCATGGTGTCCTGATGCCACCGGCCTTCCTAGTTTGCTAGTTCAGCCAAGCGGAGCTGGCCGTGGGCAGAGGCCACTTGGCACTGCCCATGAATGTGACTTCTGGGAGTGTTCCCCACTGACAGGGTCCCCGTGTGGGAGCCCTCGGGGGCACGGGTGCTGGACGGGTTCCTTCTTGCAGGCCCCAGAGCAGCTTGACTGTCAGCAGCTGGCACTGTGTGTGCAAGGGCCTCACCACTTGCCTGTGCTCCCCCCGAGCTTGCCCGTCGGCACAGCCCCGGCATAGTGGGTGTGCTCTGTGCATGGGATGTGGGGCTTCTCCCTGCTTCCCCTCCCGACCACGGGCCATATTCTGGGCTTCTTGGCTCATTTGTTGGTGGTGTTTGGGGTCACATATCTGAGATGGTACCGCAGCTGAGCAAGCACGTTGCTCTGACGTGTGAAGACCCTCACTGCTTTTGCTGCTGGGGGCATGTGCCACGTCCCTGGGGCCTCGGGGGCGGGCGGTGGAGCTGCCACACCTGCCACAAACCTCAGCTCCACTTGGCACTGCCTGGCTTTGGTAGTCCCGTGAGCTGCACGGGACCTCTGCTCCTGACCGTTAGGGTGAGGCTGAGAGCCTTGGTTGGTCCATCCGCTGACATCTCTAGATTGCTGACGGTTCAGGGCCAGGCCCTGTGATGGGCACGAGGGCTGCTGAGGAACATGTCAAGGGCCAAGGGCTGTAGCGGGCCGCGACGAGCTCCAGTGTCCTCGCCAGAGCCTGGAATCTGCGAATGGGACCTTATGAGAGAACAAGAGGGAGGCTGGGGACAGAGGAGGATGCGCAGGAGGACTGGCGTGAAGACAGGCAGACGCTGGGGAGATGCAGCCACCGCCTGTCCCTGGAGACCTCGGGAGGGAGTCCAGCTCTGCAACACCTCGATGTTGGACTTCTGCCCTCTGGACTCAGAGAATACGGGGCCCCGAGGGACAAGACTGCCTTGAGGGCCTCGTGGACCACTAGGGGTGACCCAGAGTCTATGGACCCTGGGCCTCTGACCTCCCAGCGGCCGAGGCCCTCGTCCCCGAGTGGATGCGCATCAGACACGCCCGGCAGGCTTCCCAGCAGGCAGGGGTGGCAGCTAAAACCGGATGACAGCTCTTGCCTCCCTCCCTCCCACACTCAGGAATGTTAAACAAGGCTCCTTGCCTCTCAGGCAGGCTCCTTTCTCGGCTCAGAGACGTGGAGTCAGCGCCTCCCCCGTGCCATGCTGTCCCAGAGGCGCCCCGGCGCCCTGTCCTTGTTTCCCCCCAGGTGGTGCCAGCGGCCCCCTCTGCTAGGGCGGGACCCTGCCCGGCTTATCTCTCGCCGAGCATGTGTGTGCCGTGGACCCCGAGTGTGCGCGTGCGGGCTGTGCCCCCACATTCTCAGATGACTTAGGTCGTCCCCTCAAGTTCGGTTCTCGGCAGTGGAGCTATTGGCTCACCATAGTCTTTGGCCATGTGCCAGCGGACGCGCTCCTGCGCCGTGTGTGGGGTCGCCAGTCCCTGCGCAACCCTAACTTACCGTGGCTAGGCTGCCCGCCCTCCTTCCTCTGTCCCGCTTGGTCTCCTGGTGAGAAGTGCTGTCCTGTCGCTTGTCTCCTCGGTGGCTGGCAAGGTCACAGAGCGTGCATCATCCGTCCCGGCGATGGGCTTGGGGACCTCTGCGTTTTGGCGAGCGCTGGAAGCCTGGAAACCCGTCCACCTAAAGGCCTTCGGCACTCGGGATGGTCAACACCGTGGCTCTTCCCGATCAGCTATTCCGGAAAACACTGGGAAACGGGCACGCGGAAGGATGGCGGCATCTTTGGGCGCGGAACCATGAGCCAGCACCACAGCAGTGCACCCCTTCCTGCCTGCGACCGTGGCTGCTGGGTGGGGCGGACCGACCGCGGGGATAGCATGCTGAGTGCAAGCGGCGGGGCGGGGGGTGCGCAGGGCACCTGGTGTGCGTGGTGGGGGAGGGGAGCGTGATGACACGGTGGCGTGGGGCTCCTTTCGGGGTGAGGACGGTGTTCTGAAGCAGACAGCGGCGGTGTTTGCCCCACACCGAGCGCTCAGCGCACTGAATTGCTCGTGTTGGAACCATCAGCTGATTTCATCTCGAAACGTGGTGTTTTTAAAGGTCATGCTTGGCTTCTCTTGGATTTTGTTGGGTTTGCGAAGTGCCCGTGCAGGCAGCAGGGCCCAGGAGGTCCTTGTTGGCAGAGTCGGCCTGTCCTGCCCGGGAACCGTGTGGTTCTCCGTCCATGTGGAAGGGCCGGCGGCGGAGCTCCTGGCAGTGTGGGGCTAACCCCCGCCGTGGCCTTGGGAGAGGGGAGCTGATGGCCACAGCGCAGCTCTGCCCTTAGCCCTGCACATTTGGGTGTGTGAGGTGCTAACTCTGGGGTGTGTGCGGTGCCCTCGACAGGGTGACGACAAGGGGGCCTGCAGGTGGGAAGAGCCTGAGGGTCTCTGTCCCCCAGAGGGAGAGCGGCCTGGAAGCGCCTCGGAGTGCCGTCCAGGAACAGAGGACCAGTGAGGCCTCTCCCCCAGGGGGCTCTCGCGCGTTGGAACGCAGATCTGCGTTCGGTGGAGGTGGGCTGCGTCCTCGACACTGGGCTCTCAGCGGGCCGGGTCAGGGCCCCGCACACAAACTGGGGAGCAGAATCCGGGAGAAGCGGCTAAACGGAGCACTGCAGACGCCGGCCGTGGCATTGGCAGGGAGCAGTCCCTCGTCTCCGAGCCTGCGGCCTCATGCTCCCGTCTTCAGGCGCCACACCTGCTGGGGTGCTCGGCAAGGGGGAGGCGTATTCCATCCTCGGACGTTGACACCCTGCTGTTACCCGGACTCCCTCTCGTCGTGTGGCCTGCCCTGTGTCTGTGCCTGCACCCTGAGTCCTTCTGCAGGACTGGGATGGAGCCCTGCTTTGGTGGCCGGGGCCCGACGTTCGGGGGGGCTGGGCTCAGGCACATGGCGTTCTCACAGCCATCCCTGGTACGGGCCAGTTCTGGACCTGTGGTGTCACAGTTGCCCTCTGGCCAAGAACCCTCTCCTTGGGGTGCTGCTCTGAGTGACAGCTAACCCGGCGCAGGCCCGTCTTACCCGCCCTGCCTTCAGGGTGTGATTGGGGGTTTTGTGCTTTTGGAGACTATGTGGACAGTGGGCCACCCGCCAGCCCTTTTTGGCCCCTGAGGAGCTCTGCCACCAGCCCACAGGGAAGCGTGCTGTCTGGGTCCTGCCTGTGCGCTACCCTGGCTTTGGGGTTGTGCTGGAAGCAAGGGAGGTCCTTGGGGCGTGTGGTGGGTGAGCTGGAAGGACGAGGGAGAAGGATGTGGATGGAGGCCCCTGTCCCTGGCCATGTAGGGAGGCTGGGGTGGGGGCCAGGCTGGGGTCCCGGCCACCGAGCAGGTGCAGGGCGCTCACGCCCGCGGGTCCTCCGCCTCCGGGAGAACCTGGGGTGGGGGGCGACGAGAGCCTCCCTCACACGGAGCGCTGTGTGCCTGCTTGTCCCAGGTGAGCCTGAGCAAGGTGGGCGAGTACTGGTGGAGCGCCGTCCTGGAGGGCGAGGAGCACATCGACATCGACAAGATCAACAAGGAGCGCTCCATGGCCACGGTGGACGAGGAGGAGCACGCCGTGCTGGACAGGCTCACCTTCGACTACCACCAGAAGCTGCAGGGCAAGCCGCAGAGCCACGAGCTGGTGAGGGGCGTGTGGGTGGGGGCGCTGGGGGCCGCTGCGGGGGGGTCTGCCGCAGGGTCCTCTCCGGGGCTGTGGGGCGGGGTGCCGTTTCCACCGTGCTCAGAGCCCGAGGGGGCGGGGCTGGGACGCGCAGCTGGTCCACACAGACGTGGGACCGCGCACGTGAGGCCGGCTCTCTGGGGTTGCGGGGGTGTGGGGTGCCCAGACAGCCCCTCCCTGAGCCCCGGGAGGACCCTCCGCAGAGTTGCGGGGAGCCAGGCCCAGCCTTGCCGCAGGGCCCTCGGGAAGAAAGAAAGAATCCTTCCGAGTCACCTTGGAACGCCGGAGGAGGGGCAGGAGGGGTCTGCGTGGGCAGAGGGCAGAGGTCGTCCACACTGTGCGCAGGCAGAGGTCCACGGCGCGCAGCACGTGCCGGGGGTGGGAACGCAGGTTGGCCGGGCGCGCTCGCTCTTCTTGTGTGGCGCTCCCACAAGTGGCCGCCTCAGCGAGGAAGGGTCGCTTCCCTCCGGCTCGTGTGCGCCCCTCAGTGTGACGGGCAGTGGCCAGGGCCCGTCTCGCGGGGGCCGGGTTCCTCGTTTGTCCCACCTGTGTCGACGCAGGGCCCCCCCCCATGCCACTCAGGGTTGAGGCGTCCTCACTGGTCCTCCCTGTGTCGCTCCTGCCGCCCTTTCCTCAAGGCCCCCACGCAGACAGCCTCGTTCCTGCGACGGTCACTCAGGGAGTGCGACTGCACGCTGGTCGGGCAGGGCTGGCTGGGTCATGGACTGCAGTGCCCCTGAGAGGAGCGTCAGGTGCTGGTGCCAGCTCGTGTCCAAGGTGGCCGGGTGGCTCAGGCACCAGGGCTGTGGCACGGATCCCGAGTTGGCTCCTGCTTCAGTCCTCCTGCCCCGAGTCTCCGAACCTTCCCCTGGTCGTGCTCCCTGACCACCTGGGCCTATAGGTGATCTCCCACTGTCGCAGCCAAGCTCCCAGGTGGGGGCCTTGCCCTCGTGGGCATTGGTGGCCGCCTCGGGCCGTTACGGGACTGCTGCCTGTGGCCACCGGAAGAAAGCCGTGTGCACTCGGGGCCATGGAGGGGCCCCGAGCACCGCCGCCTGCAAGTGGCCGGGCTCCCAGGCCCACATACGCCTGCGTGGGGAGCAGGAGGCTCTCGCCGACGGGCCCAGGGACAGACACTCGATGGGGACGTATCTGAAGAAGAGCTTTAGCGGTGCTGCCATCTCACGGACAGGTCTCTGTGCCTCGAGTCAGAAGGGGGCCCCGCGAGGACTTGACGTGTGCCAGGGGCAGCGTGCGGCCCTGGGGCACGTGCGTGCTAGGCACTCTGAGCCCACACGGGGGATCCGGGGGCTGCTGTACCCCTTGCCCAGGAGACCCGCTCTCGAATGGCTGGCACCACTACTGCCGTCCAGGATTCCTCTGGGCTCAGCAGGGATTTGGGGAGGGTGTGTGCACACGTGGACTGTCCTCGCACGTGGCTGTGAGGGACGCATCGTGTGGGGAGCGGGTTCGGACCACGAGCACGAAGGCAGGAGCACTGTGCCGGGAGCTGGTGGTGAGGGAGCCAGATCTGGGGAAGCTTATGGCCATGGACGTTTGAACTGGAGGAAGCAGGTCCCCGGGAGAAGTAGGAAATGTGGGGGCAGGGGGTCAACAGGACTGGCTGGTGGCTCCCAAGGAGATAGGGCCTGGGGATGTAGTGGGGGGGGAGCAGGAGTTGGACGACCCTGGGTGGCCCCAGTACACAGTCCTCACCAGTGGTCAGGGCTCACGTGGGGCTCCTGTCCCGAGAGTGGCTGGCGGGTAAGGGGCTTGGAAGGGGGCAGCAGGAGCTGGAGAGGAGGGTTGGTTGGGCCTGTGAGGGGCTGGGGTGCTTTCCAGGCCCTCGGTGCGGTTGTGTACCCCAGGTCGGCAGAGGTCCGTTAACCTTGGCACGTGTCGGCCGTGCTCGCGGCTGCACCACTGAGCTTAATGCCGAGGGAGAGGGGCCGTGGGCAGGAGGCACGGCAGATCCTCGTGTGCAGGATGGGAGTGAGTGCCGTTCTGGGCCCTGCGTTAACCTCTGTGTCTGTTTTCTGTTTGTAGAAAGTCCATGAGATGCTGAAGAAGGGCTGGGATGCTGAAGGCTCCCCCTTCCGAGGCCAGCGATTCGACCCGGCCATGTTCAACATCTCCCCGGGGGCCGTGCAGTTCTAGTGCCCGGAGGAGAGGGAGCGCGCCCCGGGCTCCCTCCTGCCAGGGACTTGCTGGCGGGTTTGCCCTCGCCGTCGTTGCTCTCCAGGGTGGACCCGCGGCGCCCGGCGCTGCATCTCTGGACTGTTGGGAGCAGCACGGGGCGAGCGGGACGCCGCCACCCACTCTCCTCTGGCTGCTGTGCGCACGCTCTGCTTGCTTTCCTCGTGCTGGGGGCTGGGCGTGGGTGCCGGGCCAGCTGCTGACCTGCGGGGGGTGGGGGGCGCCCTGGCCGTGACCTCTTCCTGCACCTGTGCGCGTGTGGTGTCGCTTGGCGTTTGTATGCGTCCGCTGCCTGCTCAGCCCCGTCACAGAGCAGCAGAAGGTGGGTCCTGGTCGCTGCTTCTGAACCTGGGGACACAGCCCTGAGTGGCCACAGGCGCAGCAGGAACTGTCCTCCACATCTTCTCATGGGACCCAGTTCTCGTCAGAGAGCCAACCTGGTGTCCTCGGGAGAGCAGAGCGCGGCGCCCCTCCTCCTGTGTCCGCTGTGCCCCTGCTCCGCCAGCTGGGACCGTGGCATGTTGGGCTGTCGGCCAGCGGGTCTCTCGAGGCCTCCCCTCGTGGCTCTGTCCTTCCGGCTGACAGGGACTCCTTTTTGGGTGATGGTCCTTTTGGGAACAGCCCCCGTCACCCGAGTAGGTGGGAGCTGGCTCGTCAGTCCTGTGGGGGCAGGTGTGTGGCTCGCGGAGGCCAGAAATGGGTGGGGATTCCTGAATGCCTCCTTCCCAGTATCCCTGGGAAGCCTCGGGTGGCTCTGGTGCTGTCAGGGGAGGTGCAGACACCAGGTCGCTGGCGGGGAGCATTGTCGGGGATGCGGAGCCCTGTCCCCTGTAGTCGGCTCTGCGGCCGGTCATGGAGCTGCTGAGACTCGTCCTCGGGGCCTCTGGGATGTGCACGCCTGTCCCACGTCACCGGCACCTTGTGTGAGAACTGTTCTGGGTGGTCTCGGGCCCTGGGCCGCACCGTGAGGGTCTTCTGGCATGACGAGGCGTGGCGTGCGCCTGCACCCCAGCTGCTTGGGAGACTGGGGAGCCATGGACTCTGTGGTCCCTTGTCTCCCCCGTCTCACATTATTGTCAGTGTTGGTTTCTGCCCGTCCTGCCTGTCGTGACAGTGGCTCCCCGGCGTCTGGGAGTGGTGGGCCGGGCTGAGGTGCTGGTCCGCGCGGCGGAGGGCGGGCTGTCCTCATGGGCGTCCTCTGACCCTTGCTGCTGGCCTGGGCCCTGGAGCCGGTGCAGCCTGCGTGTTTTCTCTCTCCAGACGCGGCCGCCGCCGATCGGCCACTGAGTTCTGTCAGCCGAGGTCCGCGGAGAGCAGGGTGCCCGTCTGTGAAGTCCCTCTCCAGTGTCGGTTTGCAATAAATCTGTGTTTAAGCACCGTGGTGTCCGTGTGTGTCATTTGTTGCTGAGACTTCTGTGTGTGCGTGTGGCTGTTTCCGGAACTCCAGCCCGCTCCATACAAAGCAGACCCCAGAGTGGGGGATTTCTGTGTCTTTGGAACATCACTTGTCTCTGACGTGTGATTTTCAGAAGATCAGAGGTTTTGATCTAGAAAAAAGGATTGCGGCTGCAGAGCTCACACGGGTTTCCAGCAGGTCCTGAAAACCCAAGGTGAGCACAGGGTTCCGAAGCCTCCACCAGAGGACCCCTCCCCCCGCACCCCGTGGAACAGCGCTGGCCCCGCTGTGCTGGGCTCTCTCTGCCTGCACCCTCGCGGGCACCGTGGGATCGTGTCACCCCCATCCCTGGGGACCGTGCTCAGTGGGCAGGACCTGGTGGTGCTTCTTGAATGAGTGGAGGGAGTATGCATGGTTCGTTAGCACGCAGATGTCCAGGCCTAGGCATAACTCACCGGGGACGAGTGGCCCCATCTTTCAACAGTTTGCTCCAAAGTGTGTGGGAGGGTGAACAGTACGTGTTCCGTGTGGAAATGCGTCTGGGAAGCGGCAGCGGCCGTGCCAGGGTGCCCACCTGTGTGCCTGGTACTGCCCGCCTAGGGACAGACCCGAGGCCACCCGACCCGGGTCTGCTGCACGGGCAGGCTGGTGCTCTCATGGACGTGGTTGGACACTCATCCCAGCTTCTGGTACCGTCTGCCTCCACCCCGCTGTCTGCTCAAGCTGGTGGTCTTCTCGCTCGCTCTGACTCCTTGCACCTGGCCTGCCGTCAGAGGTCTGCTTGGTGCGGGGCCCCAGAGCTGCCCAGGCCTCGGCCACTGAGTGCAAAGCCGGTGCCGCCTCGTGTCCTCTCCCGCTACGGACAGCAACAGCCCTTGCCCCCAGCATGCTTTGAGGGGTTGGGCTGCTGCTGCCTGCCTGGACGGTGTTGGGGGGCAGGACCAGTTCATGGACACTAGCCGACGTGGGACAGAGTCATGCCCCGGCTGTGGACAGGAGCCCCGGCAGCCTGGTGTGGTTGTCTGGGGTAGGTGCTGTCCTGCTGGGCTGGCCCGAGACTGCTTTCCCTGAAGGAGGAAACCAGGCCAGGCCTCTGACTTTCTCTGTCCTGCTGCTTCCCATGCTTTCTTGCCAGAGGCGGATGGACTTTTGGGGACATTCTGATCCAAACGCTGTATGATGGCCACAGAGAAGTGATGCCCTGAGGCTTGAGTTGGACCCACTCCTGCCCCACACCCTGTGGCGCCTGCTGGCTCCTTGCTCCAGCCCCACGGCGCTCCCCTGCTTCTGCCGTCCATGCAGCACAGGCCTGGCACTGAAGGACGCTCTGCAGGTGGGGGGTAGGCCCCCGATGTCATTTGCCAAGTGAACCAATGGCCCAGGCGCCCCTCTCCAAGGAGGGGTCCCAGTGTGGCTATGGAGATCGAGTAGCTGGAGGCTTCTCCCGCAGGGCAGGGGGTTTGAGAAGCTGCCCAGGTGGTAACCTTCCAGGGGTTGGGGCCAGGACGGTCCTGTGGCCTGGGGAATGTCTCCTGGTGGGCTGCAGCAGGGGCCTAAGGAGCCGTCCAGCACGTGCCGGGCCCGAGGAGGGCTTGGCTTCACTGGCACCTGTGTGTGAGGCGGGGAAGGTGCCGCCGCCCTGCGGATCACCTGTCAGCCTCCAGGGCTGAGCGGGCCACAGAGGGGCCGCCGGAGGCAGAGGCTGGGACATGGAGTAGGGAACTATCTTGAGCCGCGCTGTGAGAGCAGCCACAGGGCTGGGGGAGAGGTCTCATCCTGCCACACAGCTCCGTGGGCTCCTCCTCCCCCAGACAGGGTGCTCCAGACCCCTCCCTGTCTAAACCCCCAGGCACTTGGGCGCCTTGCCCACCCTGTGTCCAGACCACCCTCCTGCCAAGACATCAGATGTAGAGTTTGGGGGCACACCGCTGGAGACCACCTCTGGTGGGGAAAGTGGTGGGGCTCAACCTGGCCCCCTGGGGCCCCTGACTCTGCCCTCCAAGCAGCGGCTTCCTTGAAGACTCCCTTGGGGATACCTGGCTGGCTCAGGACTGCCCCATGAGCCAGGTGCGTCCCTGCTTTTGTCTCTAGACGGCTGTGTCAACCCCCTTGGTTAAGGCGAGGCAGGCGGTGTTTCTGGAGCACCAGACGCATCATCAGAGGCCACGAAGGGCATCCTGGGTACCCGTCGGTCTCAGCGGGGATTGTCAACGCCCCGATGCCAGCCACAAGGTGGTGTGCACCCCGTGTTTACAGGTGAGGTAAGTGGCTCATCAGAACTCCAGGTGATCGGGGCCAGTGACGGGACTGGGGAGGGTTCAGCAGGTCACGCGGAGCACCGCTCCCCTCAGGGCCAGGAGGGGGGATGGAGAGGTCCCACCAGCTCAGGACTTGAAGGTGAGGGTCAGGCCTTAGCTTTGACCCCAATTTCTGAAGTCTGGGGCAGGGAGCAGCTTCTGATGTGCACTGGAGAGGAGAGGCCCTTGCCTGGCAGAAAGGTGCAGGCCGGTGCCCGGGTGTGCAGGATGGCAGGTCCTGCAGGGGCACCTGTCAGCCCCTCCAGGGCCCCCCCTGTGGGCGCTGTGACCACACAGACGTCCACCCCGGAAGCTGTGTGCACCTGAGGGGCTCCTGACCCCACCCCAAGCCAGAGGGCACCATGGAGGTGTGGATGGGCCTTCTGCTCCTCCGTGTCCTTGGCTGCAAGATCGTCCCACACAGAGGCCTCATCACCGGGGGGTGCACTGTCACTGGGGGTGGGATGCTGCCCCCTTGCCTCCAGGAACCCCCTGAACCCCACAGACCCTTGGTCCAGCCACCAGAGTGTGGTGCAGCTGTCACTACTACCCCCTCCTTCAGAGAGGGCCGCCCCTCCCCACTCGCTCAGGGCTGCCTTCCTCCCCGACCTCTAGGCACCCACGCCCTTAATGATACTGTGCCTCGGGGCCAGTTCCCTACCGTCGTAACTATGTTCAGGTGCATGGAGCACGTTGCCCTGGTGTAGCCGCCACCGTCCGTCCATCTCCAGAACCTTCTCATCTTCCCAGAGGGAAACTCCATACCCATTACAGTGTCTTTTCATTTGTTGCTGGTGTTGAAGATGAGGTTTTTCCAAAAGTTCCGATTTCTGGGTTCTCGTAAACTTGGGAGCCAGCCAGGTCCGGGCAGCTGTGGCTGTGGTGGAGGCAGAGCTGACCCCACGGCCCCACCACGCCGCCTGCTTACCACGGGCTCCCCTGTGACCCACCTATGGAAGGGCGGCCTCTCCCCCACCAGCCTGGCCCTGTGTGGGGCCCAGCTGGGCGCCCTGGCCTAGGGGATGGCCCAGGTAGGTTCCGGGGACAGGGATGTGCTTAGGGCACAGGGGCCAGAGGGAGGGGCCTTGGGTGCTGTGCGGACAGGGCTCTGGGGTTCGGTTGCAGGCAGAGGGAGGGGCTGGACCAGATGCAGCACAGGAGGCACACGGTGGCAGGTCCCCTCTGTGGCCACAGAGGCTGGAGCTCCATTTCAGGTGCCATCGGTCCTAGCCTATGACCCAGGACAGGTGAGGGGCCACCCAGAATGGAGAAGTGGCCAGGCCCTGCGTCTCGGCCCCCACGAGGGGGCAGTAGGGGCATTGGGTCTGTAGGAGGTGGCAGGCTGTGAGAGGCAGACCTGTGAGAGGGTCTCCCCCGCCCCTGAACCTGGGTCGTGTCCCCTTACGTGGTAATGGCAGGCCAGGGGTCCTCGCTGACCCCTCTTCAAAGGGGCCGGAGGCTCAGGGTTGGAGAAGGGAACGTGACCTCGAAACGGGGGGTGGGATGATGCGTCCCTAAGTGGAGCAGGCAAGGGGGTGCTCCCGCCTTGATGTCAGACGTCCTTCTTCCAGAGCTAAGGCCAAACCTGTGTGAGGTCCCTGAGCCTGTTGGTTACAGCAGTCCCAGAAACTCCTCTGCGCCAGGCTGTTGCCTTGGGCACGAGGGCCCTGGTCATGGAGGGATTGCTCCCGATGGCTGTGGCTTCTGCCCTGTACCCTGTGTTGCCCAGTCCCCAGCCGGCATGGCTCGGCCGGGGGTCGCCCAGCACCATGACCAAGGTCCAGACCTACGCCTGCCCCACAGTCCTGGCAGGTCTGAGTCTGGCAGAGCCTCTGTCAGTCTAGTCAGGTCCTGAGAGCCTGGGGGTGTTGAGGGGGGTGGTGGTGTGGGAAGGGGCGGCCCCAGCAGAGCCTGTGTAGGGGTCCCAGGATGGCAGAGGGGTGGATTCTGACCACCCCACCCCCCTCCTACTGGCCGATGCCTCAGAAAAGCAGGATCCCAGCGTTCGCGCTGGCCAGCGGGATGGGGAGCGCAGGGGGGAGCTCCACACACAGCTAGGGGCTGTCTTCCTCACTTGAGCAGATGGGGTCTGGGGCAGCTTCTGGGTCAACTTCTAACTTCTGATTTGGAGATAGAGTTGGGGCTCCAGCAGCACAGGGGGTCCCAGCCACACAACTTTGGACCCCCTCAAGCCACCACACCACCTGGCTGTTGTCCGAAGCCATGTTGATAGCGTAGCCATCGGTGAACACGCACTTTGTGTGTCATGTAGTGCATGCTGCGTTCTCGCCGTGCGGGAAGCCGGGAGACCAGCACTAAGGAATCATCCATTTTGAGTCTATTTTTGTGTGTGTTGTAAGGAAATGATCCAGTTTTATCCTTCTGCATGTGGCTGTCCAATTTTCCCAACACCATTTGTTGAAGAGACCGTCTTTTTCCATTGGACATTCTTTCTTGCTTGTCGAAGATTAGTTGACCATAGAGTTGAGGGTCCATTTCTGGGCTCTCTCTTCTGTTCCATTGATCTATGTGTGTTTTTGTGCCAGTACCATGCTGTCTTGATGACGACAGCTTTGTAATAGAGCTTAAGTCCCAGCACCATTTATTGAAAAGACTCTCTCTTTTCCACTGAATAGTTTTTGCCCCTTTTTCGTAAATTAATTGGACACATTTTTGTGGATCTGCTTCTGGGTTTTCATCTCTGCTCCATGGATCTACATGTCTGCCCCCCGCAGCACCACCCTGTCTTCATTCCTTGCGCCGAGTGGTCAGCCATGACACTGCATGTTATTCTTATTCATTGTTTCAGTTATTCTGGGGTGTTTCCCTTTTCATTACAGCTTAGAATAAGCCCCTCCGTGTCTGCAAAACATCTCACTGGGCTTTTGGTAAGAATTGCATCAAACTTGTGGATCAATTTGGGAGGAACCAACACCTTTGCTATGTTAAGTCTTCCAATCCATGAACATGGTATGTCTCTCCCAAACATTTCAGTCTTTCATCTCTTCCATGAGTGTTGTGTAACTGTCTTCAGGTAGACGCTGTACATGTTCTGTTAGATTTATACCTAAGTATTTTGTGTTCTTTGGGCCAATTGTAAGTCATACTGCATCTTTAGTATTGGTTTCTTCTTGTTTGTTGTTACCACATATAAATGAAGTTGACTTTTGTCGATCTTATATCCTGTCACCTTACTAAATTTATTTATTAGTTATAGGAGTTTTTTGTAGATTCCTTAAGATTCTATTTTCTTTGTAGTCAGTCATCTACAAATAAAGATAGTTCTGTTTATTTATTTCCAATCTGGGTGCCTTTGATTTATTTTTACTTCCTTTTTGCATTGTCTGTGCTGGCTAGTACTATGCTGGCTAAGGGTGGTGAGTGCAGACTTCCTTGCCTCATACCAGAACTTAGAAAAACGTCCAGTTTCACCAGTAAGTATGATGTTAGCTTTAGATTTTTGGTAGATGCTCTTTATGAGGTTGAAGAAATTCATTTTTGTTTCTAGTGCTCTGAGAGTCTTTTCATGAATGTGTTGTGAATTTTGTCAAATGTTTTTTTCTGCATAAGTTTATATGATACGATTTCTTTTCTCTTTAACCTGTTGATATGGTGTGTTACAATGATTGATTTTTGAATATTGAACTTGCCTTGCATCCTTGGAATAAATCACATTTGATTTATATGCTGTTGGATTCAACTTGCTAATATTTTACTGAGGATTCTGTTTACATATAGAAGTTCATGAGAGATTTTCCTGTGATTTTCTTGTGTGTGTGTGTTCAGTTTTTTAAATAGTTATAAGTCTGTTTGGGTTGTCTATTTGATCTGAGTTTTGGTGGTTTGTGATTTTTTTAAGAAATTGATCTATTTCTTCTAAGTTGTCCAATTTCTGAGGATAAAACTGCTCACACCACCCTCTTATTCTCCTTTTAATGGCTTCAGGCTCTGTCATTATATCCAAGTTCATTCCTAACACTGATGATTTGTGTCTTCTCTTTCTGTCTTTGTCAGTCTTGAGAGAGACTAATTAATCCTTTTGTTTTTATTAGCTTTTCATTTCATTATTTTTTTTCCTACAGTTTCTGTTTTCTGTTTCATCAATTTCTGCTATCTTTTGTATCTTCTTCCTTCTGCTTTTTTTGGGCTTGTTTTGCACTTTTTCTAGTTTCTTGAGGTGGGAACTTAGGTAATTGATTTATGATCTTCTTTTCTGATGTAAGTGTGATGCTATAAATTTCCCTTTCAGCACTGCTTTAGCTGCATCCAGCAACTTTTGATTTTTTTTTTCCATTCAATCATATATATCTTAATTTCCTTTGAGATTTACTCTTTCAGAAATGTGTTAAATTTCCAAGCAAGTGTTTGGAGATTTTTCTGTTGTCTTTCTCTAATGGGTTTCTACTTCAATTCCATTATTGCCTGTGTGACTGCAGTTCTTTTAAATTTGTTAATGTTTGTTTTAGGACCCAGCATATTGTCTGTGTCAGTGAGTGTCAGTGGGCACTTAAGAACTTTTGTATATCCGGCTGCTGGGTGGAGAGAATGTTCCACAGAATTAATTGAGTCCTGATAATTGATGTTGGTATTCCAGTTCTGCTATATTCTGGTTCATTCTTGATTTAGTAGTACCGTCAAGTTGCCGGAGGTCCCCAGCTTTAACTGCACATTTGTCAGCTTCTGCTTTCCGCTGTCCCCGTTTTGCTTCATGGATTCGGGAGCTCTGTTGTTTGGTGCACACACATTTAGGACTGTTCTACCTGTTGGGCAGTTTGGTCATTTTATCTTTACATAATGTCCTTCTTTGTCCAAGGTAGTTTTCTTTGCTCTGGAGTCCGCTTTACCTCAATGTAATGTGACCACTCCTGCCACATTAACAGAAATAGTATTTGTGATCAGTGATTACATGATGTGTATTTCCCCAACATTTTACCCTTAGCCTTTCTGTGAACTGAGTTCCTCCGAGGTGGCACATAGTTAGGACATGTTTTTATCCATCCTGCCAACCTCTCTTTTGATTGGGATGCTTAGACCACATGCGTTTAAAGTAATCATTGCTGTGTTGGGCTTTATTCCGCTTCGTTATTTGCTTCCTGTTTGTTCTCTTCACATCATTCCTGTTTGGTTTTCTTTGCCTTCCTGCGGATTTCCTGAGCCTCTTCCATAATTCCCTTCTGGTTTATCGGTCATGTTTTTAGTAAATCGCCTCATGTCGTTATTTGGGGGTTTCTGTACGCATCTCCGTGTACACATATGACTGCTGTCGCTTTGAGCAGGTGTAGAAACCTTACTTCTGTTAATGTCTCTTTATCCTCCAAAATTTTACTTCTATAGTTGTCTTTGTTCTCTTTTAGGAGCCCCATCAGATGGCGTGAGAACTTCAGCCATAGGACAGATGACAGAAACTCATCAAGTGAAGTTGTCTGTTATGTCTGCCCTTAATTTCACCCTTCGATCATTCTTCTCCCAAAGAAGATTTGTCTGGGGACCCGTCCTCAGCCATACTCTAAAGACAGGCCCCAGCGTCTTCATCTGGGACTATCTTTGTTTCCCTGCACTCCCGAGGGATACTTTCACTGGCTGTGGAGTGTGCGATTGTGACATTTCCTTTCTGTTGACACTTGAGGCGTGTTGGGCTACTCACTTCTCCCGTCCAAGTAAGCAGGCCCCACCCTGCTTAGCTTCCGAGATGGGCTGAGACTGGGCGTGTTCGCGGTGATGTGGCGTAGACCAGGTTGCTCACGTCTGCCCACCGTGACTGCAGGGGATAAGCCTGCCATCTTGTCAGTGGTGCTCTTCTGCCAGACATACGTCACCTCTGTCCAGCTGCTTTTAAGATGTTTCTCTTCTTTGTCTTCAGTTTTCAGAAGTTCTTTCGTTTTGTTGTTGTTGTTTTGTTGTTGTTGTTGTTTGTTTTTTCAGGAGGAGGAGGGACAGAGAGGAGAGAGAGGGAATCTCAAGCAGGCTCCACACCCAGCAGGGAGCCAGATTCTGGGCTCGATCTCATGACCCTGAGATCATGACTATAGCTGAAATCAAGAGTTGGACTTGTAACCACCTGAGCCACCCAGGTGCCCCTGGTTTTCAGAACTTCAGTCATAACGTGTCTTGGTGAGGATCTTTTTAGGGTTCCCAGAACTTCAGTCATAACATGTCCTGGTGAGGATCTTTTTAGGGTTCCCAGAACTTCAGTCATAACGTGTCTTTATGAGGATCTTTTTAGGGTTCCTGCGGGGGCTTGCTTAGCTTCTTGAATGTGTAGGTTTATGTCTTTTGTCAAAATTGGGGCATTTTCAGATGTTACTCCTTTAATTATTTTTCTGCCCCCCCCCCGCCATTTTTTCTGTCTTCTTTTTCTGACTCCACTGACGTGAATGTTGGATCTTGTGGTGTTGTCCCACAGATCCCGGAGGCTTTGTTCGTTCTGTTTCCTAGCCTGTCCTCTCTTTGTTGTTTCAGACGCGTGCCAGTCAGTCTGTCTTCAGGTGTACTGGTTCGGTCTTCCGTGGTCTCTACTCTGCTGTTGGGGCTCCTGGCAGTGTGCTTAACTTCGTTAGTGTATTTTTCCTTTCCATTAATTTTTACTTTATAGAACATTTCTTTTTAGAGAGAAGAAGCATACAACTTCTTAACTGAGATTTTCTGTTTTTATTTGTTTCCAGAGAGTTTGTAATTGCTTGTTGAGGCGTGTTTGTGATGACTGCTGTAGAACCCTTGTCTGGTCCTCGCAGCATCTGCTTCATCTTGGTCTGGGCACCCGTGCACTGTCTTTCCTCATTCTCACTGTGCTTCCCCAGTTCTGGTGGGGTACAGGACTTCCTCCTGTAGCCTGGATGGGTCGATTGGTCGGTGAGGACAGTCTTCACTATTTTAGCAAAGAGCCCCCCTTCTTAGCTTCTGCATGTGGCTTCTGACCTCCTTTTGTGGACTGTGATCTTGCCGTTTGGTTCTCAGAGTCCTTGCCGTGCTTCTGCCTGCGAGGGCGGGTGAGGTCCCCCTGGGCTGAGCCCAGGGCATCTGGATGCTGCCTCCCCTGCCCCACTTAGCCCAGAGCAGCTTCTCCTGTCCTCTGGACACCTGGTGGCAGCTCGGGGCGCAGGCCTCTGTGCCCAGCACCACATGGCACCTGGTTTTCAAGTCCTGAGGCCCTTGGCCTGTCTGCCTTCTCTTTTCCATGACAGGGTCCATTTGTAGTGTCTGTTGGATTGTGTCCAGGGAGGAGGAGCTGGGAGACGTGTCTGTAGCACCCTCTTCTAGAGCTGGACGTTCACAGGATTTTCTCTGTAAAAGCAGGGACCATAATAGGATCACTCCTGCGGGACGGCTTGGCCGATTCAGGCCACATCAGCAGCAAGAAGGCAGATAGTGGGTGAGGAAGTTCTCCAGGGCATCCTGCAGCGAGAAAGGGACCCCAGCCCCACAGACCCCTTGTCCGTGGAACACAAAGTCCGGGACTATTGTTACCCAGCATGGGATGGGCAGTGCAGGAGGCTCTGGGGTGTGGACACGGGAGGGGAGCAGGGCGGGGACAGGGGGGCTGGCATTCCTCTCTGGAGGCTCTTGGGATCCCCCTGCTCCACATCCTGGGACTCACAGATCCCCACCAGCGAGGAAGGGAGGCAAGCAGGCCTTGGGCCAGGAGTGTCGGGGGGGGGTCCCCAGGTGGTACAAGAGGAGGCCACTTTTTTCAGCTGTGCCAGTCCCAGAGATGAAAATAGCAGTTTGCAAAGTCAGCTGCTAATCTTGCTGCTAGGTAGAATTCAACCCCCGAGCTGCCGCTTTGTGTGAAGTGTGGCTGAACGGTTTTCCTGGGAGTCAGACTCTCAGCTGTGGGCCCAGGCCCTAGAGGGGGCACAGGGAGACTGGCATTTGGCTCATCCCCTTTCAAAAGGACATCCTGGTTATTATCCTCAGACGGGCAAGTGTCATACCCAGACTGGCTGGGTGGGCTAGGGGCAGGGGACATCACACTGAGCACCCCTGGGGGCTGTGTCCCAGCAGAGGTCCTGGGGTCAGAGGGACGAGGCAGACAGGTGCACGCCACTGAGGGAACCTTCTAGAAGACAGTGCTCATGCCCTTCAACCACTCACTATGGCCTCTGCACAGGGCCTGACCCCTGAGATGTTCAGGGTGAACACAGACAGGGAAGGTGCACCAGGCCCCTCTGCCTGAGGACCCAGGCTGTGCCCTGTGCAGCAGTGTGTCGGGAGCCCTGGGGGAGGCCACTGAGGTTAAGGTGCTCGCAGCTTCTGCACAAAAAGGCCAGGAACTGCTGACCCGGCCACAGCGAGGGGAGGCATCTTAATGACAGCAATGAAAATGCCAAGGCAGGCCTATAGCAGTCGCTGAGTCCAGATGAAGAGCGGCAGGTGCCTCGAGACCAAAGCCACAGAGCCAACCTGGGCCTGTGGCTGGGGATGGGAAGGACGTGGGCAGCCCTCCCAGCTTCTTCGTTGTGACCTCGCACACCTTCAGAGGCGGTGTTAGGGCCTCCTCTGAGCCCCACCCTGCTGAGAGGCAGGGCCTGGGAGGATTCAGTGCCCTTGGGGCCCAGTGGGGACAGCCCAGTCAGACTGGCTCAGGTCCTCAGCTCTCACCCCGGGGCCTCTGCCACACAAAGGGGGCCAGTGTGTGTCTCGGACCATACGCAGTCTCTCGACCACCGTCTTCACCCAGCGCCCTACCTCCTCCTTTCTAGCCCTTGTACGCATCCTCTTCCCAGGAAGGCCACTGATGTCATCTCTCCTGGGCTCTGCTGAGTGCCGGGCGAGGATGTTGACTCCTGCCCAAGCCCCTGCCCCTCCGAGTGCAGGAAGACAGTGTGTTGTCCATGGCTGTGATGTCCGGGGGCCGTGCTGTGCTCTGCACAGAGGGAACTTCCATACTCCCACCCCAAAACCAGCCACAAAGAGGCCTCATGCAACTGACCAGTGACCACTCTGGGCTCTTGAGAAGCTGCCCACGAATCCAAATGCTTAGATCCTGTCTGGACCCCCGATGGCCTGGTCACAGTCTGAGTCCATGCCCGGTCCCAGGCTGGCCTGGCAGCAGGTAGACAGATAGCTCGCCAGCTCTGTTCACGGCAGGGGACAGACTGAGTGCAGGCCCACCTTCCACAGATGGGACACGGGGCCCAGCCAAACCTCCACCTCACCCAGGAATCCAGTGGGACCACCAGGGCCTGTCTGTCCTTTGGGGCTCTGTCCCCACCTCAGGAAGAAAGGCGGGCACAGGAGCAGCTGCTTGTGGCGTCTCAGTCTCTGGACTGAGTCACTAGGGTAATGGGCTGACAGCGTCGGGCTTGGGGCCAAAGTGGGAGGAACGTTTATGAAAGGAGACCCTTTATTACCTGACATGTCGCACTGAGGGGAAGGAAGGCTCTGGTCTGGGCCACATGTCTGATGTAGGCAGGAGCCTGGCCGGCAGCCACGGGGGCCACAGGAGGGCAGCATGCCTACTCCCCTGGAAGCAGGAGGTGGGGCTGCCAGGCCTGTCCCCTCCCACGGGCCACCAGCTGCTCTTTTTGTTTGTTTTAATAACAGCTTTATTGAGGTATAATTCACATGGCGTAAAATTCACCCTTTTAAAGTGTACAATTCGGTGGTTTTTAATGTATTCACAGAGTTATGCAACCATCAGCTAAGTTTAGAATATTTTCATCCCCCCACCCAAAAGCTGCACACCCATCAGCAGTCACTTCCCATCACCCCACATACCTACAGGCCCACTCACTAATCTAATTCCTGTCCCTGTGAACCCACCTGTTTCATAGGGTGAAGTCAGACCCCTACCTCACACCACACACAAAAATTAACTCCAAGTAGATCAACCACCTGTATGTAAGAGTTAGACCATGAATCTCCTAAAAGGAAACATAATTCTTCCTAACTTTGGATTTGATAATGGCTTCTTACATATGGCAACAAAAGCACAAGCCACAGCAACAAATAGATAAAACAGACTTTATTAAAATTAAAATTCTTGTGCATCAAAAGGCCTGTTCAAGAAAGTGAAAATACAGGAGCAACTGGGCGGTGGGGGGGGGGGGGGCTCAGTCCACTAAGCATCTGCCTTCGGCTCAGGTCATGATCTCAGGGTCCTGGGATCAAGCCCCGCATCGGGCTCCCTGCTCAGTGGGGAGTGTGCTTCTCCCTCTCCCACTCTCCCTGCTTGTGTGCTGTCTCTCTCTCTCAAATAAATACATAAATAAAATCTTTTTTTTAAAAAGATTTGTTTCTTTTGGGGGCATAGAGGGAGGGAATCTTCAAGCAAACTCCGCCCCCCCCTCACAAGGAGCCCGACTCAGGGCTCCACCTCACGACCCTAAGATCACAACCTGAGCCAAAAACAAGAGTCAGACGCTCTACCAGCTGAGCCACCCAGGCACCTCTGTCATTATTTTTATTATTTTTACCTCTAGACAGACATTCAGTTTTGTGCCATCTATAAAATGACCCTTCCTTGAGTTTCCACTTCCAGTTTTGGTGGAGTGGTGGAGCAGATCACAGTTTCCACAGAGAACAACTAGTAAACGTAGATGAGAAAAAAAAGAAAGAAAATTGGTTTAGGTAACCTGCTGCTGCAGATGACCAGGAGTTGAGGAGGCCAGTCCTCAAAGAGAAGAGAATCGTAGATTGGTGAGTGGACGTTTTGCACACTATAACCCTCCGGGTGTTTACAGACTCTTCAAGAGGTGGGAAACTGGGGATAGAGTTGCCACTGCTAAGAGGGAAAGAAGCCAGCAGAGCTTCAGCATGTTCTTGGTGGTGTGGGGTGGGGGGAGTGCTGAAATGGCCAGTACTGAAGAGGCTGGGGGCCCCAAACTCAGGCATTTACCCCCCAAATCCTTCACCTGCATATCAAATACACATGGTAAGAAGCTAAGATAGCAGTGAAAAGCTCAGTGGTGTTTTCAACGATTTCGTGGTTATGAAGAGATAAAAATGGGAGCTCAGGTTCTGAGTTGGGACCTGGGGACAGCTACATATTAGGGATGAGCATGACCCACGGATGGACAGATATCAGGACAGCAGTCCTGCCTCATGTACCAGGATTGAGGGAGTCTGCCCACACCCAGCTGCTCCCGGAGAATAAGGTGGACCTTTTCTGGAGAAATCCTCTGTCATTTCTCATGGACAGTGTCCACCTTTCAATTATGAATTACTAGACACACCAAGAGAAAAACAGGGAAAAAATTCTCAGATGACACAGATACTGAAGTTACCAGACTTTAAAGTAATTGCTATTAGTGTGTTAAAACAATAAGATGAAGAATTTCAATGACATAGTCTAGAGCTGAAAACACAATAATTTGTACTTAGAATGCAATGAGTGGTTTTAAGATGGGACTAGAGGAAATCTCAAAGCTGATGCATAGAGATGGAAGAGAGAGAGAAAATACAGAGAAGAGTGTGACAGATCGTAGAACATGTTAAAAAATTCTGGGGTCCCAGAAAGAAGCAAGAAAAGAAAAATTTCTTCCTGAAGCAGAAGAAATGTTGGAGGACATAGTGGCTGAGAATTCTGAAAATCAGAGAATGCCATGAGTTATTGATTCAAGAAACTCCATGAACCCCACCAGGAGAAGCACAAAGATTGTCTCAAACAAGCTAGAGTGACAAGAAGTACTACAAAGCAGTAACAATCAGTGCAGACTCTCCAACACAAACACATAGAAGGCAATAAAGTTACACTCTTCAAGGATGGGCGGAAAGCCCTGACAACATAGAATTCTGCAGCAAAAATATTCTTCAAAAGTGGAGGCAGAAGTTCAGGAGTGAATAAAGAGCAACGGACAGAAAGGGTTAACAGAGATGAATATCGACTCCGTAACAATAACAATTCTGCCTGTGGTGGAAAATATGTAAAAATAAAACGTGTGACAGTAACAACAACAGAAGTGAAGAGGATGGAAATGCAGCAAATAGAATGTTACAGGGCCTGGGACGAGGTTTAAAAAAAAAAAGTATGCCAGGAGCACCTGGGTGGCTCAGTTTGTTGAGCGGCTGCCTTCGGCTCAGATCATGATCCCAGGGTCCTGGAATCAAGTCCGGCATCGGGCTCTCTGCTCAGTAGGAAGCCGGCTTCTCCCTCTCTCACTCTCCCTGCTTGTGCTCCCTCTCTTGCTGTGTCTCTCTCTGTCAAATAAATAAATAAAATCTTTAAAAAAAAAAGCATGCTGGCTTGTGGCAGATCCTAATAAATTAGTAAAGGGGGCATGTTCTATTCTACCACTAAGCAGTAGGAGAGTGTGTAGTAAATAGTGAAATAATAGCAAAGGGGTGGATAGCTATTAGGCTACTAGATGGGGGGATGGGATAATAAATAATCCAAGAAGAGTCAGGAAAGAGGATTAAAATCATATAACACAGGTGAGATAAACAGAAAACAAGCACTCGCATGGTAGGTGTAAGTTCACATGTATGAGAAACCACACTAAATGTAAGTGGACTAATTTCTTCCAGTGAAAGGCTGGGACAGACTGAATTGGAACAAAACTGAACAGTACACTGTGCTTTGCTACAAGGGGCATCTTAAATAGAAGGACACATGAACCACATGTACCATGTATGTCTCGTGAAATTCTGAAAACGTTCCCCCTGAGAATCACAGTAAGATTCTCACCATGACTACTCAACATTGTTTTAGGGCATGTAGCCAGCACAAAAGAAAATGTAGGAAAAGACCAAAAGTCTAGAAAGGAAGAAATAAAATCACCATTATTTGCAGGTGATATTATTGTGTACATGGAATACCCCCTAAAATTTTAGGCAATTTACTAGAATATGTGAAATTAGCAAGATCTCTGAATATAATGTCAGTCTTTTGAAAAATTTTTTACACATACCAGCAACAATTATAAATATGCTAAGAATTATTTACAATAATGGGGTGCTGGTCTGGCTTGGTTGGTAAGAGTGTGCAGCTCTTGATCTTGGGGTCATGAGTTCGAACCCCGTGTTGGGTGTGGAGTTTACTTAAGTAAAAAAAACTGAAGAGGAATTATTTACAATACTATTTTCAAACCATCACATACCTAGTAATAAATCTAATAAAGACATGCAGAAGGTCTACACAGGAAATTAGGAACTTTACTGAGGTAAAGTGCAGTTCACCTAAATAATGGAAGGGTACATGTCATGCTTATGGATCGGAAGATTCAGAATGGAAATAATTTTAATTCTGTATGACCTGAGCTGATTTAGTGCATATTACTTCCCCAGAATGCTGGTGTGTGTGTGTGTACATGACAAGCTGATTCTGGGAGCTACCTGATATTGCAAGGGACAAAGAACAAGTAAGATGAATTGGAGGATGAGGAAGAATAAGAGCAGCTTAGCTGAAGGCCGTGGGCTGGCAGGCATCACCCAGCAAAGCCACAGTGATTCACGAGGTGGCACTGGTCCTTGGTCAAGGAGAGACAATAGACCATTGGAATGGAACCCAGACATGGCCAAAGTTGACACTTGATTATAATCGGGAGAAGAAGTGTTTTTCGCAAAATTATGGAGTACATATGTGGGGAACAATTCTTGAGGCCCACTCTTACTACACGTGTGTGTGCATACCCACGCACATACACATGCGGGCACACACCTCATTCCCAACAGTCTTAGAAGTCAAAAGGGGGCACAAACAACAAAGTGGTAGGGAAAACACATAGGAGAGCGTCTTTATGACCTAGAGGGCAGACAGTAGGTCCGTACAGAGAATATACAAGCACAGTGCCAGTGAAGAAAACATTTGTGAATTTGATCATGTTGAGATGAAGAACTTATGTATGTCAAAAGACGACCGATCGTGTGCAAGCTGGTGAAAGGGCCAGCCACAGAGCTGGGAGAACCATCTGCAGTAAACACATCAGACAAAGGTCTCTGAGCCACACTATAGAAAGAACTTGTACCCATCAATAAGAAAAAGGGAAATGGGTGCCTGGGTGGCCCATTAGGTAGAATGTTCGACTCTCGATCTCAGTTCAGGTCTTGATGTCAGGGCCAGGGCCTCGAGCTGGCGTGGAGCCCACTTACAAATAAGAAAAAAAAAAAAAAAAAAAAAAGAAAGAAAGAAAGAAAGAGAAACAGCCGGTAGTAACTTCATAAAAAGGCTCAAACGGTCCAAAACTGTGAGAAGGTGCTCACCCTTGAGTTACCGGGGAAATGGAAGCTGAAACCACCATGGGACATATACTTGGCTGGATATCCCAACCTGGCACAGTGCCAGGGCTCACGGGTCAGGCGGTGGGGCAGCTGGGACACCCACACTGTGTTGTGGGAACATAGCCCCATGCTGCTGCTTGGGAAACTTTCTGCTGGGTCCCTGAAAGGGGAGCAGACTTGTGCTCAGTGACCCTGAAATCCCACTCCTAGGTGTTTGCACAGGTGTGCTCCCTAAGACATGAGCAACGATGTTCTCAGCAGCGTGGGACGGATGAATATAGTCACACGATCGGACACTTTGCACCAACAAAAATGCTGCTGCTCCTAAACGCAGAAACACGTTTGCATATCACAGCATAACTTTGAGGAGGGAAAGCCAGACAAGGGAAAATGCAGTTCCAACTGTTTAGCTCGGCCAGACTGGACCAGTGGGAGGAGGGTCAGTGACTTGTGCCCTCGTCTGTGGGGACTTAGACCTCAGCAAAAATACTTCCTTTTCTGTGGCCCCTATCCATTCTTTTGCTTTCTCTTCTTTCTTCTTGCCCCAAGGAAGCTGCTGTCTTCTTTTGAAATAATTTCAAATATATAGAAAAGCTGCAAATGCAGACGAGCTTTCATATGTTCTTCTCCCAACCCCCCAATTGTCAACATCTCCCCACATTTGCCCTACAAATCTTTCTCTCTATAGGTGAGCATTTCTCTGACTCATCTGACTGATGAGCTGGGGGCACAATGCCCCATTATTCCCTCATGCCCTTGTGCGGGCCAAGGGTCCCTTCCCTTATAAACACAGTACAAGTGCCGAAATCGGGAACAAATCTGGCTCTGTTCTCACCATTGGCTCCGCAGACCCCACACCAGGATCTCTGTTGCCTTCACTGTGACCTTGACCCGCTCAGCATGCAGCCCAGGACCCCGAGCTGCAAGCGGCTGTCCTGTGAGTCAGCAGCTGTCCCGGCCTCCTGGGCCTCACGGGCTTTGAGGGATGGAGCTCAGCTGCCTAATGAATGAGTCCTGTTTCACGTCCCCTGTGTTTCCGCCTGGTCAGTGGTGGTGACGTCCATCTGTCCTGCTCCCAGTGGAGTTCCTTCCTACAGGTGTACCTCGAGCCAGGGCCATCCACAGTGTGGACTGCACTGCTGGGTCTGTGCCTTTCTCTTAGTTTCCTTTATGTCAGCCTTGCTTCTGGGGGACATTTTTACTGGATGAGGACTTGGGGGGCACTGGGAAGATGCCATGTCGTCGCCATCTGGCCCTGGCAGCTTCTGGTGGGAAGTCCGTTCTGACTGCTACGGCTCCCCTGGGAGCGATGCGTCTGTACTCTCTGGCGGTCTCCAGGATCTCCTCTGGTTTTCGGAACTTTGTGTGACTGTTGTTCTTTTATATTTATCCTCACTGGGGCTTGTGGGGTTATTGGAAACGTAAATTCATGTTTTCCATTAAATTGGGGACGTTTTCTGGACATGATGTCTTCAAACATTTATTCTGCCTCAATTTCACACTTAGTCTGGAGACTCCAGGGTCCCATGCAAGGGACTGGGTGACCTTGTTTTTCAAGGTCAGGCTGTGTGCTGGTCCCGTGCAGGTTGCGTCATTCCCACTCATCCGTGTGGTCGCCGAGACTCCCGTCCGTTCCCTAAGTCCGCAGCTTCTCCAGTCTTCGAATGTGTTCGTAACAGTGACCTTAAATTCAGCCAAGTCCAACATCTGGGTCATCTTGGGTTAATGTCTCCGTTTCTGTAGACGACTTTTTTCTTGCCTGGGGCTCCCATCCTCCTCTATCTTTGTATTCCTAAATGGTTTTTTTTTTTTGTTTTTTTTTTTTATAAATTGAACAGTGGATGGTTGGGGCGGCTAAGATGTGAAGTTCAAGGTTCTGTTAACTTCCTCTGAGGAATGTTGACTCTTGCACAGACCTTGAACTAGGCTCTGTGCTTTGTTAGCACAGATCCGAGAGAATCTGAGGTGCTCCCTGGGCCCTGTAACGGGGCACAACCCAGAGCTGCCCCGTGTGTGGGCCCCGAGGACCCGCGGGTCCCTGCCCACAGCCACTCTTTCTTTGGCGTCCTGTCCCGCACATCCCAATGGCTGCGGAGGCCCCTCGTCCGGGTCACACGACCTCTGACCTCCAGCGCTCCGAGCCACTGTCAGGGACTGCCCCCAGGTGACAGCCGAGGCTTTGTAAGTTGTACCCCCCACCTCAGGGCCCCCAGCCTGGCATGGTCTGGCGTTCACATCTGAAAGCAGGTGTCTTCCGCATTCTGCCCAGGCGGGGGATCCCTCCTGCCAGAGGGTGGTCTGCTGCCCGGAATCCACGTCTGTAAGCCAAAGTCACATGTCCGCTTTGTGTCCGAGGGGCAGTGCTCCGTGTCAAGCCCTGTCCCTAAGTGCTGCACCCCAGCACCCCACTGCACGCCAGCAACGGCCCCACTGCCCGGAGATGCCTCTGCCTGGGATCCCAGTGCGTGTCCATGCTGGTTCCTTCATCCTCTGTTTGCCGCTTCCTGTGGTTCCAGTCAGCCCTCCTGCGGCCTCCCCTGCACACCAGCTTCCCCGAGAGCCCCCCTCTTTTCTCTCCTCCTGGTAGCACTCACCGCTGTGGCTCCTGCCCCCTGCTGATGGTCCTGTCTGTCCCTTCGGGTCCCGTCTTCGCTGCTCTCACCACCCGGCTGTGCAGAGCAGCACCCCACACTCACTGCTCACCTGCATGGCCCCCAAGGTCTGCTTCCAAAGTGCCCTTCCGGTTGAATCCTTCTAGGCGCCCCCCCGCCCCGTTATTAGTCTTAATATCAACACCATGAAGGGGGTAGTATGTGCAGTTTCCAGGCTGGGACCTCTGCCTGCCGGTTTCTCTCGGGCAGGGGAGGGTTAGGGAAGGTGGGGAGCAGTCAGGAGGCCCTGGGTCCCACAGAGGTCAACAGCCTGGCAGAGAGCCCTGGCTACAGGTGCTCTGATGGGGGCCTGACCAGGCCCGCCAAGCCCAGGAGTTGGGGTGTTCCGACGGCTGCTGGCTTGGGGGTGACGGCAGGTGGGGTGGCCCACAGGATGGTCACCCCCGGCTCAGGTCCTGCCCTCCAAGGGAGGCCCTCCTCCTGCAGCAGTGCTGTGTGGGACCTGTGGGTTGGAGGGGGTGCAGCTGGGGCAGGGTCTGGGGACGGGACAGGAGGGCCGTGTCCATGTGGGAAGCGTCCGCCAAACCCACGGGGAGGCTGACTGCAGGCAGCAGCTAGCAGAGGCTGAGACACCTTGGCTGGGGTGCTCCTGCCACCCCTTCTCCACCACTGCCCTCAGGGCCCCTGGGAGAACGTGGGTCCAGAAGCCGGGAGTCCCTGTGGGGAGATCGGCAGAGCTAGAACTCCGAGGGTGGGGAGCACCTCAGAGGAGGGGCAGTTCCAGCAGGATGTGCGTCGGGGGAGGACTCCCCAGGGGAGCTTTAAGTCTTACCTCCCCTCCTGCTCCTGCGGACCTGCCACCCCCATTGCCAGTGGAGGCGGCAGGGAGCTCAGAGGTGGCCATTGCCTCCCTGGGCCAAAGCCCAAGATCTTTAAGTCTGTTTCCGTCGTTTGGAGCCCTGGCCGATGGCACTCTGCGCGAACGGCTTGGTGGCCTGCCCGCGGGCCCTGCTGGGGGTGCCCAGGGCAGACTGCCAGCCTCTCACACCCACCGACTCTGCCTCAGAGCTCTGTGTCCATGTTGGCCAAGCGATGAGGGGACAAGGTCCCTGCGGGCCAAGGGCTGCCCCTGGGGCTGCTCTGGCTGTTTTCCGCTAAGCCTTGGCCTGACACCTGTAAGTCAGTGCGAGCCCGCAGTGTCCCGTAATTATGGTCGCTGTGTGCAAACTGCATTATATTTGGCTCCCCCCACGCACGGAGCTCCTGTTGCCACTGAGCTCCCCCTCCCCATGTGTCACGTGGCCAGCATCTCCTTCCCCTCCTCTGTGGATCTGCCAGGCCGGTCCCTGTGGGGGCGATTTGGGTTGATTCCAGTTTTCTTGGTTATAAATAGCACCTCTGTTCATGTCTTTATTACAAATCCTTCTTTCCTCTGAAACCCTGAATAACTGAGCCCCAGTGCCCAGGACTCAGCGAGCGCGCGCAGCTGACAAGACCCAGCTTGCTTCCTGGCCCGGCTGTCCCTTCTGGCCGTAGGGACCCCTCACTCTGCTGGACCGCGGGGGGTGGGGCCAGAGTGCAGATTCATGGGCGTATGTGACCCTGAATCAACAGGGAGGGAGAAGCACCCAGTGTGTGCTGACTCGTCCGCTCAGGAGAGGGTCACGGCGCACGCTCCCTCATCCGCACTCTCCCCTTCCTACAGATGTAACACGTGAAAACGTTCTCGTGCAAACTTCAAAGCTTCTACATTCTTCTATGGCATTTTACTTTTTTTTTGAGTCGATATGAGTATATTTTCCTAGAAAAGTGTCCATTTCCACTGTATTTTCCCCATTTTTTGGCAAAATGCTGTGCATACTGTTCTTTTATAATCTTTGTCTCTTTGTTTTGCTTTTATCGCCCTTTTCATACCTACTTTTGGGGCTGACCCGACTTGTCAAAGATCTGTCTGTTTTACTGCTAGAAACATCTCTTTTCAGGGGCGCCCGGCCGGCTCATTCGGAGGAGTGTGCAACTCTTAATCTCAGGGTCGTGAGTTCAAGCTCCAGGTTGCAGGTGGAGATGAATTTAAAAAAAAAAAAGAAAGAAATCTTAAAAAAAAAAACAACAAAACTTTTTTCTCCAAAGATCTAGCTTTTGTCTCACTGATTGGTTGTGCTATTTGTTATTTTTCATTTCATTAATTTCTGTTTGGTTTTATGAAACTCCTCCCTTTAGCTTTCTTGGGGTCCTTTTGTTATATGTTCCCAGTTTCTTCAGCTGTAAACCTTGGTGTGTTTTTAGTCGTGCTTGTTTGCTGCTAAGTCGAGCTGGCTTGTCGCCCTGAGCCGGGCGTGGCTGCGTCCCCATCGCGCATGATCCTGGTGGTCTCACTCCAGTCCGTTCCTAAGCTACATCTGGAGAGCTTCCAAAGTTGGAAATTTAAATTTCCTGTTGAGTGGGTTTCTTTGGCTTCCTTTGGCTATTTATTTTTTATTTTACTGCATGGTTGTCACCAATGCCTGCTTTTGTAGGGTTTTGTGAGATTGCCTTTGTCTCCTGATGCCGGGCCAAGCTCACAGCCTCCCCCGCGAGACTGCGGGCAGGGGTCCCCAACACCGGCGTGCGTGGCGTGGAAGCGCACCCATTGTGCCTGCGTGGTGCGCTGGGGATTTGACAAACGCGTCCACCTCAGAAACACAGCACATTTCCTCCCTTGTAGGGGAGTCAATCCCGGCACAGCCTGAGCCCCTGGTGGGCGCGGCCACTGCTCCCGTATCAGCAGCCATGGTCTGTCGTGGAATTCCGTGGCAGTGGGAGCCTGCAGCGTGTGGTCTTTGTGTCTGCATGCTTCGAAGGCTCACCCGTGCTGTGGGGTAAGCCGGGAGCCTCTCTCTCACGTCCGCACGCCGATCTGTTGAACCGCAACAAATGTCCCTGACTTCCGCGTGGAGCTATGTGATGTTTTTATACAAATTCCATTTTTTCTTTTTTTGGATATATGTTTTTACTTCTTTCGGGTAAATTCTTAAGAGAGGAATTAGTGGGTCTCAGGGAAGGTATTTGTTTAGTTTTCTAAGACACAAGCGAGGGGCTCCCCAGAGTGGCATCCCATATTGATTGATGCACGTTTTCCTTACCGTGTTTTCCGTCTGTCCACAAGAGTCGGTCCTGACGACGTGGGGTCTCCTAACTCGGGTCAGAGTCAGAGCCCAGCCCGCTGTGCCACCCTGCCTGATCAATGAGAGGGCAGCACATGTGTGTCTGATCAGCACGGGCGTCTGTGTTGGTGCTGGGACCCCCAGGCCCATGGCCTATGCCCACAAAGCTTGAGGGGGGACGGTGAGCAGGTGGGCACAGGGGCCTCATTCATGCCTGGAGACCATTCCCACAACAAGTCCTGGTGTTCATGGTGAGGGAAACAGTAGCTGGGGATGACTCCCTGGCCCCTTCTGGCCATCGGGGGCACCAGTGCCATCCTGCCTGTCCCTGCTGGCCTGAGTGGCTCTGCTTGTTGGGGATAATTGTGCAAGCCGGACGCTGGGTCAGGGTGCTGAGCAGGGAGCATGCTGGCCCTTCTGGGCCCCGGGGCCTGAATTTCCAGGAGGCTGGCAATGCCACCCACCAGAAGGAAGTTGGACAGGAAGGGCCACTTGCTGGGGGCCAGCCAGAGGCCTGGGCGGGGTGCTGGGGAGCGGCAGGAGCAGGGCCAGCCCCGGGCCTGGGAGTGGGCTCAGCAGGAGCCCCCACAGGTGTCTGGCAGAGGGACGCCCTCTGGCCAGAGAGGGAGCCCCTCTTGGACATGCAGTGCCATGCACCTTGTGCTCGGCTGCCTCTTGAGAGAGAAGGAGCTCTGCAGGTTCTGTGCTCTCCTGGCCTCGGGCAGGATATTTGCACAGGCCCATGGGCACCGCCGGCTTGCTGGCTAGCTTTGTTTCCTTGTTTGTCAGTCGCTCAGACAGCTCACACTCCCTTGCAGAACTCAGGTGCTGAGCAGAACGTGCAGACGGACAAATGGCGGCACGTGGGCTACCTTTGCAGCCCCCTCCTTCACCTTCTTCATTCCTGGTTCCAGCCACAGGGCCTTTGCTCAGCTGCTGCTTCTGCCTGCAGTGCTCTTTCCTCTCATCCCTTCTCTGTCACTCAGATCTGAGCTGAAATGTCACCTCCTCAGAGAGCACCCCCCCGCAGCACCCACTCTGAAGTTGCTGCCCTGTCAGAATCGAGCCAATCACTTCGTTTTAAATCTGTATAGAACAAAAATGACTGCTCGATGGCTTCTGGTTTGTGTCTTGCTGGTCTTGGGCATAAGCCCTGCAAAGGCAGCAACCCTGTCCACCTCTGTCCCCAGTGTGACCCAATGCCAGGGCAGCGCTGAGCACAGAGGTGCTACATGGTGGCCACACCAACAAGGCCAGTGGTCACCCACGAGCAGAGCACAGTGGTTAAAGCACTGGCTATAAAGTCATGTGGATCTGAATGGCAATATTGGCTTTACAGAATCCTTTTGTGCCTCAGTTTCCTCACTTGTAAAAGGAGGATAACAATAACCCGTATCTTGCCTGGTTGCTATGAGGTTTATATGAAGTGGTGGGTGTAGAAACTTTAGAAGTTTCCAGCATGTAGCGGGTACACTGTGAATTGTAGCTATGGCTTTCATCATCACCATCACCATCACCATCACCACTATCACCACCATCATAATCACCCTCATCACCATCATCACCATCTCCCTCATCACCATCATCACCATCACCACCATCACCACTATCACCCTCATCACCATCATCACCATCACCTCATCACCATCATCACCATCATCACCATCACCCTCATCACCATCACCATCACCCTCATCACCATCATAATCATCCTCATCACCATCATCGCTATCACCGCTATCACCATCATCATCATCATAATCATCATCACCAACATCACCATCACCCTCATCACCATCATAATCACCCTCATCACCATCATAATCATCCTCATCACCATCATCGCTATCACCTCATCACCATCATCATCATCACCATCATAATCATCATCACCATCATCACTATCACCATCACCACCATCACCCTCATCACCCTCATCACCATCACCATCACCACCATCACCATCACCCTCATCACCATCATCATCATCATAATCGTCATCACCATCATCACCATCATCACCCTCATCACCATCATAATCACCCTCATCACCAGCATCGCTATCACTGCTATCACCATCATCATCACCGTCATCACCATCACCATCATCACCATCATAATCATCATCACCATCATCACTATCACCATCATCACCATCACCTTCATCACCATCATGATCATCACCCTCATCACCTTCATCATCATCAGAATCATCACCCTCATCACTATCATTACCATCATCATCAATATCACCACCATCAGTATCACCATCACCACATTCATCATCCCTATTATCGTCACCATCACCATCATCATCACCATCTCCACCATCACCATCATCATCACCATCACCATCATCACCTTCATCATCATCACCATCATCATTACCAACACCACTACTGTCATCTCTCCACATACCTGCCATGATGTCTTGCTGCCGTGTCAAGGGCCAGGTGATTGGAGACTGATGGATTAGGGTCTTCCTGTTTTGGGGAACCACAGCCTGCTCCTCCAGGCAGATAGCTGGGTCTGGGAGAGGTGGTGGCACTGACATCCGTTCCTGGAGGTGAGGGGGACAGGAAAGGCTGTGTCTTTCCTTGGGAGAATGAGCCCCACGTGCAGCACTTTTGGCTCTGCAGATGTGATGCTTGTTGCCATGGTGACTGTCCTAACAATAACCTCCCAGAACTGATATTCCCCACACCCGCCCCAGCTGCCACCTGGGAGGGAGAGCCCTCCTTGCTGATGAAAGCCAGCTAGAGAGGATAAGGTGGGAGGCAGAGATGATGTGGGGGTGCGGGTGGAAGAGGGCCCTTCCTGAAGGAGGGTTGGGGGGATGGAGCCAGATGACAGGGCTTCTGGGGCCTGGGACTCCCGAAAGAGTCATGGCTGGCAGCCCTTCTCCCTTCCAGCTTTCTACTCTGCTGGGGAGGAGTTCTTGGAGTCTGGAGGTGGAGAGTAGGTTGTTCTGTGAGTGGGGTGCAGGAGCAGTCTGAGCCCCCTCAGGAGCTCAGCCTGCCCTGCCGGCCTTCCTCTGATTCCTTCTACATCATACCTTGAACATTCCAGCCCAGACGAGGGGCTGCTTGGGCGAACCTCAGTTCCTGACAAGAGTAGAACAAGGGCCTTAAATCAAACCCTTTAGTGATCCTGACTTCTTGGGGAAACTTGGTCTTGGGCAGCCTCCCCAAGCAGAGAAAAGAGGGACTTCAACACAGGTTACCCAGAATGCTGCTCTGTCCTTGCCAAGGGCTGCAGGAAGTGTGTGTGTGTGTGTGTGTATTCTCTGTGTGTGTGCGTGCCCACATGTGCATGCATGGGTGTGAAAATAAACAAGACAAGGGAGGGTCTCTGGGGCAGGGGGGTTGGAGTCCCAGCCACCTCTTGGCCATGTGACTTTACCTCTGTCTCTCCATTGTCCCATCTAGTGAAATGGGGAGAATAATAGTATATGCCTTGTGGGGTTGAGAATTAAATGAGGTAGTACATGTAAAATGCAAGTAAGCAAATCAATGCCAGCTGTCTCCATGATTTTGATACCACTTTATCCTGGCCTGGACTCATCCTGGCAGGAGTGTGTTTGACCTTGGAAGCACACAGGGTCTAGCGGCAGCCTCAGGAGAGGCAGGCTGGTGGAGAGGTGCAATTTCGTTTTGTTTGTTTTGCTAATTGTATTCTATTGTGAGGGACTCTCCGAAGGATGCGGATGGCCCAGCAGCCCGTGAGGTTGAACACCATGGCGCCTGCTGCCCCAGGTGGGTGGCCATCTGCCTGTTACCAGAAGCCAGGCATGCTCCGTCCTGGTTTGAGGCATGAGAGGGGTCTCCCCTCTGGCCTGGCACCGCTGAGGTCAAGGTCAGACCCTCCTTCCCCATGGGTGCCCCTGCTCCAAGCCAGCGTAGTCCTCAGCCTCTGGTCACCTCCTGGGTGCCCATCGGTTCTGTAAAACCAGCCAGAACCAGAACTGGTTGCCACCCGCTCTGCTCCCCTGCCTGACAGCCTGGTGCCGGAGGCCCCTGGGGTCAAGGAGGCCCCGGCTGCCCTACCCCAGAGCGCCTTCATTTGACCTTTGGCTCAAGAGGCACTTGCTGTGGCTTCTGGGGTGAGCCACAGACCAAGGTGACCGAGATGTGCAGGTCAGGCCCACACCCTACGCCTGGGGAGCCCACGGTACAGTAAGTAGCTCACATCAGGGCCACTGCACGACCTAAATCAGGAGCTGGCTGCTGGAAACTTCTGTCCTCAGGGCCTGCCCAGGACAGACCCCGGCCCTGTCCCCTCAGAAGAGTGTGGTTGCCAGAGCCCAGGGAGTCCTCTGCCAGCTCTCAAGTCCTGCTTCTAGATGGCAGCCTGGGTGTGGCCCTAGGGGAAGGCTCTTTTGTGGGAAATGGGGTCAGCCCAGCCTCTCCTGCCCCTCCCTCCTGCTCTCTCCTCCTCCTCTGCTCCAGGGTCACTTTCAGGATGGACCCTCTTCTAGGCCAGAGCAGGGGCAGACAGGTGGACTAGGCCTGAGAGGAGAGAACGTGTCCCCTTAGCGGGGCACAGGGCTGGGCATTTGGACTCCTGACTTACCGTAGCTGGAGCAGGCCTGTTCCCCTGACTCAAGGGCTCTCTGCCTTTCCGCCTGCACCGGGGCACCCCAGCGCGGAGTGTTCAGGGATCCAGGGAGAGGGCCCTGGGACCATGGGGAACAGGCCGTCCCCACCCTCTCATCCTGCTACCCACTGTCCCCAGTGTGTATACTGGTCTGGAAGGCCCCTGGGCAACTCTGCCAGGGGGGACAAGGCTGTGCAGTGTGTGGAGTACTGGAGACAGGACAGGAGGGTCCCAGCTGCATCTCCTCCTGGTGGTGTGAGGAATGTCCTCTGGAGGGTGACAAACGTGCCCCATCCACCCATGTGTGCCTGAGTGTCCTCTTGCGGTTGGGGTGAGGTGGGCATTCAGGGGACTGGGGGCGGGGTTCATTGTGTGCAGTCCCCTGTGCCCAAGGGGTCTCCAGCAGGGAACAGAGAAATTGACTTAGGTGGCTTCTGGTGCCTGGGTGTGTGTGTGTGCGTGCGCCCAGGCACGGGTGCGGGTCCCGGCACAGTGTGAGCAGGGAGAGGACCTGGGTGCAGGACACGTGTGCGGGCGCGTTTTCGGGAGTGGTGCAGGTGATGTGACCCGTGTGTGTGTCAGTGTAGGGTGCGGGTGCGTGTGCATGTGCGGGAGAGGTGTGGGTGCGTGTGCAGGGCGAGGGCGCGTGTGCGGGTGCAGGGTAGGGGTGCAGGAGTCGTGCGGGTGCGTGTGCAGGGCGCGGGAGCGGTGCGGTGCAGGGCGCGTGCAGGGCGCGTGCAGGGGCGGCGGGCGCGGCGGCGGCGGCGGCGGCGGCGGTGACAGCCGAGCCCGCGTTCCCCGCGCGTAGGTGTGCGGCGCGCTCCTGGCGGGGACGGAGCGCGCAGATCTCGCGTGCGCTCGCCGCCCGGCGCAGCCCAGCCCGGCCCCCGCCCGGCGCCGCGAGCCGAGGTGTCGCCCGCGCCCGCGCCCGTGTCGCCGCCGTGCCCGCGAGCGGGAGCCGGAGTCGCCGCCGCCCGAGCGCAGCAGAGCGCAAGCCGAGCCCGTCTGTCGCCGCCATGGCCACCACGGTGACCTGCACCCGCTTCACCGACGAGTACCAGCTCTACGAGGATATTGGCAAGTAAGAGCCACGGCGCGTGCGGGCCGGGCGGGGACTCGGGAGGGCGCCGCGCGCGGAGGGCTGGGACCCCGGAGACCAAGACCCTCCGCGACGCTGGTTCCGGGCGCACTGCGGCCCCGCGCGCCCCCGGCTCCTCCGGGCTCGGGGCCCGAAGCGCACGGCCCCGCGCGGCCCCGACCCCCGGGCCCTGGGCCAGGCTGCTGGACCTCGGCGCGCGCAGCTCTGCCGGGCCCTGTTCAGCGTGGCCGCCGGGCCAGAGGCCGGGACTCGGGACTCGGGGCTCGGCGCCGCGGGGGCGGCAGCAGGTGTCCCCGGAGCGCCGGGCAGACGTGACGCATTTGGCGGCGGGAGGTCAGAAAGGAGCGGCGCGCGGGGGCGGCCGCGGGGCCTAGAGCGCGGGGGAGGGGGCGGCTCTGGCCCGAGGGTCGCTCCTGGCGCGGGCCGCGCTGTCCCCACCCCCACCCCAGCGGCCAGGCGCGGGGGCGGCGGGACCTGCTAGGCGCCTGCTCCTCCGCGTGGCTCCATCCGCGCCGGGGGTGCCCGCTGCGCTCCCGGCCGCGTGGGAACAGCCTCTGCTGCGGGTCCCCAGTGGAATCAGGGTTTTGGAGGATTTTCCCCCAGATTCTTCTGGAAACACGAGTCAGGAGAGCTGAGGGGCTGAGGTCAGGAAGCTTGGCAGGTCCCTGGGGGTGGAGATAAGGGGGTGAGATGGGGAGCCAAATGGGCTCCTGATTTCAGGGTCATCGAAGTAGGCGGGGGGGGGGGGGGGGGGGGGGGGTTTGGGTGGGTTATTGACGCGCCTGGGGGGAGGGGGGAGGGTGGGAGATTAAATGGGGAGGAGCTTCAAAGGCTCCGTTCAGGTAGGGCCTCACCCCTGGGGAACAGGTGGCTCTTGGGCTCTGTGTCTGCAACGTGCTCTTGTGGGGCGCCCGGACTCCGAGTCTGCCAGGGGCTGCTCTCTGACCCCGGGGTGAATCAGGGTGGCTGCCCCCGGCATCCCTTGGTCGGGCTCCAGAACTCCTGAATCCCTGGGCTCCATCCTGGCGCGGCCAGAGCCCCGCTGTCCTCACTCCTCCTCCAGCCCTCCGGCGTGGTGGGGGCGCTGGCGAGGTTTCCTCGTACACATCCAGCCACTGAGCCTTATTTTTCTTTTTCTAAAAATCGTTTGTGATAGTGCTTGTGTTGGTGAGATGGGTCCTGATCTGGGAAGACTGAGATGCCCTGCGGATTCCCCCGTTCTCCCTGATGTGGGGGAGGATGCGGGTCAGGCTCGAGGGCTGGGGAGCTGGGCTAGGCGGAGTGGAGGAGTCCCTTGGCCTGGGGTTCTGGGCAAGGCCGTGCCCTGCAGGCCCAGAAACTCCCTTCCATTCCTTGGGTGCTCTTTTGATGCCTGGCTTTGAGGCTGGGGGCCTGGAGAGCTGAGCAGAGGAATGGGGAGGGTCCAGCACACCAGCTGTGTGTCCCCCTGAGGCCCTGAACACAGCCTGAAAGAAGCTAGAAGGGGTAGTGGGCTGGGGTCCTCAGAGGGAGGAGGTAGTTCTCCTAGGCAGAGGGTGGCCGTGGGAGGAAGTCACCCTTCCTAGGAGACCTTCTTGTCCTTTCTGTGCTTGCTCAGGAGCACACAGACCCTCAACCAGGCACCCCTTCCCTCAAGCTGATGCTGCCTCTGCTCACACCCCTACACTTTTCTGGGAGGTTCTGTGGGTCCCGTAGGGCACAGGGAGGCCCACCCAACTGGGGGCCTCTGGTTCCAGCAGCAACTGTTCATCCTGGCCACTGGCACCCACATCCATACTGGGGAGTGGAGGTCTCAGCTGCCCTGGGGAGGGGCTGAGAGGGGTCCGCACAGCAGAGGCCAGATTCCTCCTGGGCAGCAAGAGCGGGAGCAGCTTCCAGAAGGGAGCCACGTGGTTGCCTGCCCTGCGGCTGGAGCTAGGGCCCGGAGTGGGAGTGGGGGAGACATTCGTGGTGGGCAGGGGCCTGGGAGGGGAAGGGAACACACCCCAGGACCTGGGGCCCACCCTCTGGAGCCAGGAAGCTTTCTGCTAGGCCCAGCACACCTTTGTGGAGCCCCCCAGGTAGTGGGTCCAGGGAATGACCTGAGGAGCCTGTCACAGCCCTGCTGGGGTGTTCTGGGTAGGGGAAGCCAAGCAAGTGCAGGGTGAGCTGTGGCGGGGCAGGCAGCAGAAGGCCCGCACCTCTGCTCAGGGCTGGGTTCCAGGTGGCCATGGTGCCCGCTTGCCGCTTGTTGACAGCGCCTGCCCGAGGCAGTGGGTGTCCCTTCCCTGGCCCCAGGTGCATGCGTCCAAGTTTATTTAAAGCTGCAGCCCCTGGCACCAGTCAGAGGACGCTGAGCTCTCTGCCCGGGAAGGGCCGGGCCATGGGCCCACAGCTGCCCGCGTGACATGGCCTCCACCGCTCCTCTCCCTGTCCCGCTCGGAATCCTTCCCTGGGGAGCAGGGTCTGAGGGCCAAGAGGGGCTCTTGTCCGGGGCTCTGCCCTTTCCGGCCTGGTGGGGCACGCCCGCTGGAAGGCCCACGTGCCGGGTCGGGAGCCGCCCGGAGCGGGAGGTCCCCAGCCGGGCGCCCAGCAGCGGAGCGAGGCGCGACCCCGCGTGCCCTGGGCAGCCGTGCGCTCTCCGCGGCGTTCGCGGCGGACGGCTTCCAGAGCCGAAGAGCAGCTCCGGGAGTAACCCTTCCGCCGAGCATTTAGAACTCCGACTCTTCCGTCCTCTGGTTTCGGTTGTTTGTTCTCAGTGAGAAGAAAGCATTACAAGCGGACGGTCGGTACCCCAGGGGCGGCCAGCGCCGCGGTGCTGGGGAACTGGCCCACGCGCTGCCCTTGGAACCTGCTAAGGGAGCGGGTCTTCGACGTTCGCAGGGCGCACGCGCCAGCACACCCCTGCGCACGCGCTCATGCTCGTACGCACGCAGGCACGCACGCACGCACGCACGCACGCGGCCCTGACCCCGTGAGGCGGCGGACCGGTTGGTGGTGATGGGGTAGTCGTCAGCTCTTCGCGCCGCGCACCTCGTGCTCTGGGTCGTGCCGCGCGTCCCCGCGAAGCCGGAGGGAGCGCTGGGGAACCCCCGCAGCCGCGGCCGCTGTTTGCCAGTTCCTTCCAGACTCTCCGCTTTCTCTATCCACGGGCGCGCCCGGAGCCGGCGGGTAGGAGCCTCTGGCCGGACTCGTCGTCACTTTCCAGAACGCTGGGACCGCGTGTGCACGCGGCTGCGGGCCAAGCGCACCTGCCATCTGTGGCCCACCTGTCACCTGTGGCGCCCTGGCCTTGACGCCGTGGCTGCTGGCCTGGGACCCGTGGTGCCGCCCCCCCACCCCGTGGAGGCCTGGGGGCTCCCGGGTGCCGTGCTCTCTGGTCGTGCGGGAGCTCGGGGCGCCCAGGCGCGAGGCCTTCTGCAGGGTTGGTCCCGGGTGGAGGGGCTGCTGGCCGGCCCGTGACTCCGTGTGCGTGCGGCGGCTCCCGGCGCGCTGCCCCTCGGTGCTGGCAGACCGCCGCCGCTGGACAGTCGGTTGGGTAGGGAGGTCTTCGTGTCGGGCTCCCGAGCTGGCCACTTGTGGGGCTCCTCTCTCTCCTTTAAAACGCGGGTGATGTCCCCAGAAGAAAGCTCCCACGAGGGCCGGGTTTCAGGGGTTCTGGACGCTCCCCGGGGGTAAGGTGGCCCCGTTGGAGCCACCTCTGAAGTGCAGGTCACTTGATTCGAGTTGACCAGGAAGCTGCCCTCCCGTCCCACTTTACAGACCCAGAACCATGGCTCAGGGAGGTTGCGCCTTGGGCACCCCACCCCGTCAGCTCCCCCTGAACTTTGCCAGGCCCAGGGCTGACCTTGGTGTGTCCTTGACTGCATCCCGTGTCCACCGGTCAGACGGGAGCAGGCCCTGCGGGGGGCGCGAGCCCTCACTGGCCATGGGCTTTTCCGCCGTGAGTGACCTGCTAGGAAGTTAATAGATAAACAGGATATTCAGAGCAAATTGATGGTTGAGTCTCCTGATCGAGGGAGCGGCAAAGCCAGGTTGCCAGGGAAGGAAGAGAGGGCTGGGGGGAGGAGTCATCAGCTGTTTGCTCTCTCGCCCCCTCCAGCGAGCGCTTCCCTCCCCAGAGCCTTATGCCAACACTGCCTGCTGCCCCGGCTGCTCCCCCAGATGCCCCCCATCCGCCCAGGGCCCATCCCTCCCTTGTCCCGCTTTTGGCTGGCCCTAGCGCTCGGCCCCTCTGACATGGAGGCAGCCACCCGCTCGCCTGCGGGCGGGGTGTAGGCCCCTTCGGGGCCGCGTGGGGCTGCACGTTTGAGGGAGGGGTGAGCAAACTGGCCCCAGAGCTGGAGTCCCATCTTTAGTGGAGGGTGTTTGGGGAAGAAGTCACACACGCGAGGCTGCGGTAGGATGCACGTGAAGGTGACGCTCCTTTAGTTACTACTGAGCAGTATTTTTATACCATAACCTACTTTGCCGGGAGCTAAGAATATACCTCGCGCTTGCTACCTGCACTCTTTCTCTCCTGGTAGCGGTCCCAGCAGTTAAGTGGTGCTTATTACATCAGCACGCTCCATCCCTGAGATCCACACTGTGACCATTCCCAGTTCACGGCACAGGTGGACGGAGGAGGCGCCGAGGAGCTCCATTTGGGGCCAAGGCCGCGTGGACCCGGATTCGAATCCGGGTAGTGGGCTCCAGCATCTGCCTTCTGCTCCTCGCGGCGGCTCATGCCCCCACTCTGTTCTTTCCACCTTCTGACTCACGGCCTGCTTGTGGTCGACTCTGACCCTCGGCTTTTCGGGACCCGCCTGCCCTCAGCAGGCAGCTCGCCATGCCCGCTGTGCTACCCCGGCCCGCACCCCGTTCCTCTCTGTAAAAGCCTCGTTTCCTTGGGTTGTCCTTCCACGACAGCCAACACTCTGCCCCTGTTTGGACCAGCAAGGCTTGGGATTTTATTGCATTAATTAAACAAATTGCAAGGACAGTATCCTCTCATAAAGGGAAGTAAATACACATTTGTGTGCAGTGAAAGTGACTCTTCAACGGGTTCCTCAGCCGGAGGAGCCCGGGCAGACCAGCGTCGGCATGAGGACACGCGTGCTCATGTACACACAAGCAGTATGTGTCATGCATGTATCTGATTTTAAAAACACAGATGGAATCACCATACATGTGATTCTGTACTTTGTTTGCTCCCAGCACCTGTTCACACCCATCCCTCCAGTCTGAGTGTTTTCCTGCAGCTCAGGGCCCATCCGTGCCCGTCCATTGCACACAGGGTGAGCTGGCTGCTGTTTTTAAGCTGAAGATGGGACCCGTCCTCTGATAAGCATGATGGGGGATGATACGCAGGCTCCCACACTTTCTCGGAGGGCGTGATCCCTATGCAGGAAGGAGGATGGGTTTCGTCTGTTGTTGCCTGGGCACAGAGACCCCTTTCAGAAAGAACCCAAGACCAGATTCCTCCCCTCTTTTATCTCATCTAACGGAGAGAGATTTTTTTCTTACACCTAAAAAGACACTGTTCCCATGAGGGTCCGGGTTGGCTACACTGGGGTTTAACAGGTGCTGAACAGGACCCACCGGGTGGAGGTGACAGGAACGGTGTCTGCTCCTTGGGTGCATCCCATCCCTCCCTCTGCTCTCCAAGGCCACCTCCCTGGTTCAAGGCATGAGATGTGGTCTTTCTGGAGATTTCAAATATATTTTCAAAAAATTTAATTCCCTTTTTCTCTCCCACAAAAATGGAATCTGATTTTTAAAGCATCTTTCACAGCTGCGAGTCACTTTGTTAGTGTAGAAACATAAAAATGCATTATGTATCAACTTGGTTTTCCAAAAATTATCATATTGGCATATTACATAGAAATGTATACTTTATTCCTATAAAAGTCTGAATCTATTTAAAATAAAAACATCCTTGTATGTTAAAGTGGCAGGACTCGCCGCCCAGTCCCGGGGGCCCCTTGTCCCCTGGCATGTGGCAGGCTGCTAGCTTGGCCAGTGGCTCTGCCCCCGCCACACGTCATTCTTCTGCGTGGACATAATGATCCTGACAGAACTAAGGCTGCGATTCTTTGTTAGGCCAGATACAGGCGTTCGTTGAATTCTGCAACAGATTGGCAATAGCTGGGCAAAGATTTAAGAAAATTCTATGGAGGAAGCATAAACCGCTCTGTTCCATGGGGGGTGGGGCAGGGGACTAATTTCAGAGCCACCACCTTTCCCACTTGACGAGCAGCCTGACCTCAAACAGCAGAGTCACTGGGTCCCCCCGGAGGTAACGCCCTCCATGGGGGCCAGTTTCCTGGCTGGTGCCCATTTCCGGCGGGAGCCGTGGGGCCGCCCCGCCTCTCCGTTCCCCAGCCCACCCTGAATTCCAGGGTTTGGAGCTAGGCACGTGATTGGTGCCCAGCACAGTGGCCTCGAAGGCTGCACGTTGGCACCTTCGCCCTTTGGGTGGGGGGAGGCGGGAGGTGCTGCTGGTCCCAGGGACACTCAGACACCTGGCTTGCGGGGCCACCGTCTTGTTACCTGGTGAGGTGTGGCTGCAGGGCAGGCTTCTCAGAGGCACCTGCTGTGGATTTGACACCAAGGGTTTGCAACATTCTTTCTGTGTCTAATAAAGTTCTTCATGTAGCTCCTGTTCTTGTATATTAAGGTGCAGCCTGGTTCTCAGTTGTTGGTTTGAGCCAGGCCATCTGTTTCTGTTTTCTTTCTTTTAAAAAAAAAAAAGATTTTATTTATTTATTTGACACAGACAGAGATCACAAGTAGGCAGAGAGGCAGGCAGAGAGAGAGAGGGGGAAGCAGGCTCCCTGCTGAGCAGAGAGCCAGATGTGGGACTCAATCCCAGGACCCTGAGATCATGACCTGAGCCGAAGGCAGAGGCTTAACCCACTGAGCCACCAAGGCGCCCCTGTTTTCTTTTTTTTAAATTAGGGTCCACACCCAGTGTGGAGCTTAACACGGGGCTTGAACTCAAGACCCCGAGATCAAGACCTGAGCAGAGATCAAGAGTCAGATGCTTAACCAGCTGAGCCATCCAGGTGCCCATGCCATGCCATCTGTTAAGGGCTTTCTGGGTAAAGAGTGCTTGTCTAGTGAGGAGTGGACCTGCCAAAGAAGTGGCCAACACAGCGGTTCCCAGCCCCGGCTGCACAGTGGGGACCCTGCCCCAGACCCGCTGGGTCAGACACAAGGGGCATGAGGTCTCCGGTGCTGCAGCAGACACAGGCTCGAGGCCTGGCCCAGGCTCCTTCCCCCTCCCTGGGCTCTGTGTGAGCCTCCCCTGACCACGGGTGGGGAATTGGCCTCCTTTTTCTGAACACGCAGCCATGTCACTCCTGATCCTGTTTGCCTAGAGCAGCACTGTCCAGTAGAGACACAGATGTGAGTCACACGTGTCTTTAAAATTTTTCTACTAAAAGTAAATAGAAACAGATGAAAGGAAGTTTAATAAGCAGATGTATTTAGTTCAGTGTATCCAGAGTATTATTTCAACACTAAATCAATGCAAACGTTATTGTTAAGTATTTTATATTTTAAAAAATATTACATATTTGAAGTCTGTTGTGCATGTTATAGCACATCTCTAGACCAATCTCAGGTCATTACAGCTGCTTGTAGGCTGTGCTCACACACTGAACAGGGCATGTCTAGGGCATCAAGGCCATCATTTATTTATTTACTTATTTATTTGGCAACTTTTCTGGTTTCTTTTGCTTTTCTGCAGACTTCCTCAACCTGTAAGTCTGCTAGCACACTTAACTGTTTACGAGACTCTAGGTGCGGGGGAAAAATCATGAAAAAAGGTACTTGCTCCCAAGGAGCTTATACTGGTGGGGGAGGCAAGTCACAGACATAAACACCAAACACATTTTATGATGGGGTAGAAGGTGATTAATACCTCTGCTCCAGGAAGAAGTACAGAGACTCAGGAGTGCCGTTTAGGAGGAAGGCTACAGCTGTAAAAGGGGTGGTTGGGGCATGTCAAAGGAGAGGAAACTCTAACTGCTAAAATCAGGAATGAAAAAGGGACAATACAACTGACCCTACAGAAATGAAAAGATGATAGGGAGTCCGTGCAGAAGTGTGTGCCAAGGCAGATAACCTAGATGAAACAGACAAATTCTTGGAAGGACACAAGCAACTGAAAATGACTCAAGAAGAAACAGAAAATCTGAATAGACCTATAACAATGACAGACTCATTGATGAGCAAGAAATTTTGAAATCTCCTACTAAGAGAAGCCCAGGCTTCTGGTCAATTCTGTCAGACATTTAAAGAAGAATTAATAGCAGTCCTTCACAAAGTCATTCAAAAAAATAGAGGAGGAAGGAATTTTTTTCCAACTCATTCTGTGGAAACAGTAATACCCTAATACCAACACCAGAAAAGGACCCCATAAGAAAGAAAACTATGGACCAATATGGATATAGATGTAACATCCTCAAGAAAATATTAACAAAATGAATCTAGCAACATAGAAAAAAGGTTATAGATTATGAACAAGGAAAGTTTATCTCTGGAATAATGGGAAGTTGGTTCAACATACAAAATTCAGTCACCATCATACAGTATATTAATAGAATAAGCAGATTATCTGATTATCTCAATAGATGCAGAAAAGTATTTGACAAGATCTAATATTTTTTCCTGGTGAAAATACTCAACAAACTAGGAATAGAAAGGAATGTTCTCAACTTGATAAGGGTCGTCTATGAAAAACCCACAGCTGACACATTGCACGATGAAAGCTGAATGCTTTCTCCCAAGGTCAATGTCAGGTCAGGACAAGACAAGGATATCTGCTCTTTCCACCTCTGTTAACACGTGCAGGACGTTCTAGCCAGGACAGCTGGGCAAGAAAAATGAAAGCACCTGTACTGGAGAAGAATGGGTAAACCTATCTCTGGGTTTGCAGTTGACATGGTCTTATATGTAGATTATCCTAAGGAAGTTCCAGGAGGATGATCAGAACTAAAAATGAATTCAGCAAAGTTGCAAGACACAAGATGAAGATATAAAATTCCATTATATTTTGTTACACTAGCAACGTTTGATCCCAAGATAAAATTAGGAATTAGGATAATTCCATTCACAATAATATCTAAAAGAATAAAATAGTAATAAATCGATAAAAGGAGTGTAAGAACTTGAACACTGAAAACCACAAACTACTGTTGGAAGAAATTCAAAACCTAAGGAAATGGAAAGACATCCCATGTTCATGAACTGGAAGATTGAATGTTAAGACAGCTGTACACTGCAAACTGACCTACAGATTCCATGTGATACCTGTCAAAGTTCCAACTGCCTTTAAAAAAATCAACAAGCTGATCCTAAAATTCATATAGAAATGTGAGGAGACCCAGAAAGAGCCTGAATATTCTTAAAAAGGAAGAACAACGTGGAAGGACTTACACTTGGTAATTTCAAAACTAGGGGCACCTGGCTGGCTCAGTCGGGAAAGCATGCGACTCTTGATCTCTGAGTTGTGAGTTTGAGCCCCACATTGGGGGTAGAGAGTACTTAAAAATTAAAAAAAAAAACCCCACACACTATACAGCCACGGCAATCAAGATGGCATGGGTACTGGCATAAGGGTAAATAGAGGGGAATAGGACTGAGAGTCTAGGATAAACCCATATATCTTATCATTGGATTTTTGGCAAGGACAACAAGACACTTCAATGGGGAAAGATTACTGTCCATTCAACAAATGGACAGCTGGGTGTTCATGTGCAAAAGAATGAAGTTGGAACCCTACCTAACACCATAACACTATGATCTCAAAATAGATCATAGACCTAATTGTAGGAGCTAAACCTATAACATTCTTGGAAGAAAACATAGGAGTAAATTTTTGCGATCCGGGATTTGGGAATGGTTTCTTAGGTAGGACACCAGGAGCACGAGCAACAAGAAAAAGAGGACATCATCAGCATTAAAAAGTTTTGTGTTTCCAAGGATGCCCTCAGGAAAGTGAGAAGACAATCTGCAGAACGGGAGAAGATATTTGCACATCACATATCAGATAAGGAGTTCGTGTTTAGACTAGTCCAAGAATGTACTAACAGTAAGAAGACAACCCAATCAGAAATTGGGCAAAGGACCTAGCTATATAGACATTTCTCCCGAGAAGATGTCCAAGTGCACGAGGAGTGCGTGAAGAGAGTCATATGGGGAAATGCCAGCGAAAACCACAAGCAGACCCCACCTCACTTCCACTCAATGGCGAGCTCCACGAAGGCTGACAGTGGCCAGCGTCGGCGAGGGTGTGAGCTGGAGCCCTCACGCTGCTGCTGGGGATATGGAATGGCGCAGCTGCCGTAGAAAGCCGTTCCTCCAAACGTTCCATTCCTAGACACGTACCCAAGAGCAAGGGAAGCACAGGTCCACACAGAATCCTGCTCCTCGGAGCCGGAACCCGAACAGCCAGAGAGTCGAAGCCTCCCGAATGCCCATCGACTGATAAATGGGTGAGGAGAACAGGCCGTGTCCACGTGACCGGGAAGCCTCGGCATAAGAAGAGATGAGGTCTAGTGTGTTTGGTGCACGGCATGGCAGCACGGCCTGGGGAGCGTGGAGAGAAGCCAGTCTGGAGGCCCACGTGTCGTATGGTCCTGTTACCTGACACATCCGGTGCAGGCAGCTCGTGGGCACAGAGGGCAACGTGGGGGCACAGTGGGGAGTGCGGCGGTTGGGCGCAGCGTGTGCCAGGTAACGGGAATGTGAGCTTAGCTTACGCCGTCCGTGGTGACGGACGGACGGTTCTGTGCTGTAGTAACAACCATTGAATTATACACTTGAAGTGGGTGAATTGTTTGGTCCATGAATTCTATCTCAATAAAGATGTTTAAACCTAAATAAAACCAACGTAGAAAAAAAGAGAGAACTCTAGCATCTGGCTCTCAACCCCCAAATTGCCAAGAAGTGAGATTTGCAGTGAGAGCGGCTTTGGCTCGCAGCTCCCTGGCGCTGTCCCCGCCGTGCCCGTGTGGGGCCGTGGCCCAGCCGATGTGAGCTGTTCCCATGGCCCTCTGCCCGCTGGGGCGCCGGTGGAGGAGCGGAGGCCGGAGCCTCTTGTCCTCCGTGTTTCTGAAGCCAGGCCCGGCTGGCGCTGGTCCACAGCCGTCTCAGAGCAAACAGAGCGGCGAGACTGGGGCCAAGGCCTACGTGCCTTGGTTCTGGAAGGCACCGTGCTGGTGGGAGGCCTGTGCTCCTGCCTCTGGAGGGCGAGGCTCCCTGGGGAGCAGGAAGAGTGGGTCTCAGGGGGTGTGGGACTGGCCTCAGAGAGGGGATTGCTGTCAGCAGGGTTGGCCATGATGAGGCCAGGAGGGCTGGAGTGGGGGCGGCAGGGAGCCCAGACCCAGGTCTTGTTATTCCTGGATGTATGGTCGCCTCTCTGGGTCCTCAGCAGGGCTTTCTCCTTTCTTTCTTCCTTCCTGTGCCTCTCCTTACCTCCTCTCTGCTCCCCCTGCCCATCCTCCAGGCTCCCACTGTCCCCATGCACACTCCGAGGTGCCCCCCAGCCCCCCCGGAGCAGGGCCTGAGCTGGGGTGCTCTTGTCTTGAGTGCAGCTGCCAGGTGGACACACGTGTCGGGGAGGATCCTCCGAAATACTTTGCCTTCGGGGTTCGTCCCGGGGCTCCAGTGGCTTCTGTCCTCCCTAGCCCTGGACTATGCCATCTGGGACTCCCCGGCCAGGGCCTTGCTCCTTAGGGGCCCTCGTCTGCACTTCCCCTCCCTCCCTGGCGGGTCTGCTTGGGGTCCTGTGGCAGCGCTGCGACTTGTGAGGTACACAACTTCGAGGTGCCTGTCCAGCCTGGTGCCCAGCCGGAACGGCACGTTTCACTTCCTGGAGGACGTGAGCAAGCGCCTGTCTTGACCGCCTGCTGGACGGTCTGCCCTGTGGGGATGTTCCCGTCTCTTCCCACAGCGGTTCAGAGTGTGCCCACCGATGGATTAGCATTCCCCTCCCATTGCTGGGGGCCTGGGGGCCGGGTTTGTCCCTCTGTGTCCCTCCCCCTTCCCTGCCCTTGAAGGGTCCTTCGGGGTCCCACCTTGATGCCTTCCTAGGGACCACGGCTTCTCCTCAGAAGGGGGAGTGGCGGGCTTCATGGCCCCTGACCTTGCGCAGGGTGTCGAGGGCCCTCCCTCGGGGCTGAGCTGCTGTTCCGAGTGTCAGGATGTCCGTCCGCTTCCCGGCCTCGTCCGAGTCTTCTGTGCTGTCCCATGTTGGGCAGATAGGGTGCCAGCCTCCACCCACACAGCAGTGTGTCCTGCCCCATATGGAGCCGGCCAGGTGCCCGGGCCCCCACTCTGCACAGCCTATGGCTGTGTGGGCCTCACGGGGCTCGCACAGGCTGGCCGTGGGGCCGTGGGTGGATGGGGACGCCTCAGAGCCCCAGCTGTCGTGAGGGTGTGTCACACAGCATGCCAGGAGCTGGCCGCGTGGCCGCCCGTCCCAGTCCAGGCTGTGGCGTGTCCCCCGTGTGCCATCCCAGGTCCTGAAGCCTCCAGTGGCGGCAGCATTTCCCCGGGGGCTGGGAGGAGGAGCTGGCTCAGAGCCAGAGACCCCTGGCCCCCAATGAGCGTGATTGGCGCTGTAGATCGGCCGCTCCTCTCTGCCCAAACCGGGGAGCCGATGGGGCCACCGCCTTGCCGGCGCCAGCCCCACAGATGCTTGCTGCCGTCCGTCCCCTCCTGGCCTTCTGCCCGCACCCCCACCGCCTTCTTCCGATGCGTGTAGAGGGAAGTCTTCTGAAAAACCTGGTTGTCAAGAAAGTGTTACAAGCACCAGCCTCTACCCTCCTCCTGATCGTTTCTCGGAGACCCGGCTGCGCACAGCACGAGGACAGGCTATTGTGAGATGCTGGCGAGGTCCCTCTCCCCGTCCTCACCGGCTCGAAGTGCACGCTTCAGTGGCATCAAGCACGTCCACTCTGGGGGGCGGCCACCACCACGGTCCATCCCCACAACTTTCTCCCCGGCACTGTTCCCCGCGAGGGAGACACTAGTCCCCATCCCCTGCCCCCCCGCGCTGCTGCCCCCGTCTGCTCTCCGGCCCTGTGGGTTAGACGCCTCCCAGCACCTCCCGGAGCCAGAACCCTACAGCGTGTCCTGTGCTCGGCTCCTTCCACTCAGCGTGGCAACCTCCGGGGTCAGCCACGCGGGAGTGGGTTGGGGGCTCCTTCCTCTTCGAGGCTGGGGACGTACCACATTCTGTTCATCTGTTGTTGGACTTTCCGGTTGTCTCTGTCTCCCAGCTGCCGTGAACAGGTTGCGCACAGGACATTTTTAAAAGACATTCACGTGGTCTCCTCCTTCTGGCCACAACTGTGTGACACTGGGCTGTGTGGCCCTGGGCCTTCATGGAACGTCGCTGGTTTCAGCCCCCTCTACAAACCAGGAGGGTTGGGGCAGGGACTTTCTGGGGTCTCTTCTGACCCCGTATGTTGGTTCTGTGGAAACCCACACCTTTGCTCCAAGACCTGCCACAAAGCTTACCTGTTAGAAGCTCAGGGCCCCTAAGCCGATCCCATGGATGTTTGCACCCTTCGAGAAGAAAACTAAAGAGGGTTGACTTCTGCTCAACCTGAAACATAAAACAAAAACAAGTTCCTAAAGCTTTAATTGAAACACACCTTGCAGGAAAAAGCCGAAGCCACTGTAAGTCCCGCGTCCCTCTGGCCTCTGCCGCTGTGCATAGACACTGGGCAGCTCTGGGGTCTTGTGCGCAGCGTGCAGTGAGTGCCCTGAGGCAGTGGAGATACTGGCCATCCCTGTTGCTGTCCATCCTCTGGTGGCTGCTGCAGGAGTGACCTGGGCAGTAACTCGGGGCTGTCCAGGGGTCTGGCTTAGCTCTGTCCCTGTCCCTGACTGCCTGGCCCTGTGTTTCTGGGTGGCTGTGTCTTGGCCCCTGCGGAGCCCCAGCTGGAAGTCCCGGGGGCCATTTTGTGGGGAGCCATCACTGTGGCGGGCCTGTTTCTTCCCGGTGGGCTTCTGGATCTGTCCTTGGTCACACTAGTGGGGCAGCGACACAGACCCCTTTCCAGGGAGGGTGCCGGGCCCATCCCGGGGCCGAGGGCATGGAACCAGGCTCAGGCACTGTTGGGGGCAGCCCCCGGGCGTGCAGTGGGACATGGAGGCACAGGGTGGGCTGAAGGCCAGGGCACCCTCTCTTGAGAGCTCAGTAGCTGGACGTGATGTCATTGTCCCCATGCAGGGCAGGTGGCCACCTGCACCTGCTCCCTCGGGGCCTTTGCTGGACCCTCCTGGGCCCACCGGGCCTGATGGTCCATGGTCCACAGACCATGGACAGATCTCTCAGGGTGTGCGCCTTGCCCCGGGGGGCCCCTCAGACACTCCCCACTGCAGTTTTCCTTTTGGACCAGGATTCTGAGGGGGAGGACCTCTCGGGTCCTTGGGCCGTGGGCAGAGCCCACACCTCCCCTTTCTCCACATCTCCCACCTGTCCCATGCCTTGCAGAGTGGACATGGGGACAGGCCAGGGCGGGGTGCAGGCACCCCGAGGCAGGGCGAGGGCCTGGGTAAGGCACAGAAGGGCCGTGTGGTGGAGGCTCCAGGCCTGTCTGGGCTTACCCGTCCTGTCCCAGTGTCACTGCCTCTGTGCCTGGCTCCCAGCTGATGACCAGTTTCCACAGCAAACTGGAATCCCTGCCATCCGGGGTCTGGGAGCAGACGCAGAGTCCAGGTGCACTTTAGGGGACAGCCCAGAACTCACCTTGCTGCTTTCCTCCCAAACCTGTGAGGCACCTGCCCCCTTCAGGTGGAGCCGTGAATGGGTGATGGCCCCGCACAGAGGGGCTGCTATAGCCTCCATCCCACTGACATGGGGCTGACAGTGGAAGCAGACCGCTCACGGAGAAGGAGGTGCAAGCCCCTGGTGGCCCGTGGACACAGGCATGCCGTCAGTCCCAGCCCCGCCGCCTCACCCTGGGTCCACTGCGGGCTTCGGGCCCACAGATACTTCTCCCTGTTGGCCGAACCGCCAGCCTCCAGGCTCAGCCCTCCTGCTGCCCGCCGGACATGGGCCCTGGGAGCCGAGGGGCCCCTGGATTGGCCAAGGCCTCCCCGTGCCCACAGGAGAGGAATGCCAGAGACGAAGATCTGACCTAGCCAGCCTGGGGGGAGCAGCAGTCCGGGGTGGTGCTGGGGCTCTCCTGCCGTCTTGCCCTACCTCGGTCCTGATTTTGGTCTTTGCTTGATGCATCCCTGGCATTTGGGTTCGGTCCGTGGCTTCTGTGAGGGCCCAGTGTGGTTGTCACTGGAGAGTCCTGGAGAATGTTGGTTACTGGAGAGAAGGGGGGAAGGACAGCGGGGGACGGTGAGCAGGCAGCATGCAGGGTGGCTGGACAGGCTGCGTGGAGGGCAGCCTCAGCAGGGCCCTCTCTCCTGTCCCCCGGCTGTCCCCCTGCCCTCCCTCACCCTCTGCCTCCACAGTGGCAGGGGGATGGGCGGTCCTTTGGGTAAATACCCAGTAGTGCAATTGCTGGACCCTATGGTAAGAGACTGTTGGTGAGAAATCCCCAGTGTCCCCCAGAGCGGCGGCACCTGTCTGCGCCCCACCAGCAGGGAGGGCGCTCCTGCCGCTCTGTGCCCCGCACTGGGCATTGTCGGGGTCCTGGATCTCGGGTGTCCTAATCGGGGCATAACGGAGTCTCCTTGTCATTTTAATCTGCGTTTCCCTGACGACACTGGACGTAGGGTGTCTGTCCACAGAGTGTTTGTTTTTCTTACTGTTGCACTTCAGTAATTCTTTGTGTATTTTTAATGCAAGTCCAGCCCCAGATGTGTGTCTGGCAGATACTTCCTTTTGTCTGTGGCTCATTTTCTCAGTGTCCTAACCTGTCCCGGAGCAGAGGTTTTATTCTGGTGAAGCCCATTCGGTCATTTGTGTCCTTCATGGAAACGCTTGTGGTGTCGTATCTGAGAAAGTCGTTGCCAAGCCCAAGGTCACCTAGATTTTCTCCTACGATGTATTCTAGGACTTTTATAATTTTGCCTTTTACATGTAGGTGTACAATCTGTTTTGAGTTAATTTTTTAAAAAAGATTTTACTTATTTTTTGACAGAGAGAGAGATCACAAGCAGGCAGAGAGGCAGGCAGAGAGAGAGGGGGAAGCAGGCTCCCCGCTGAGAGCCCAATGCGGGGGGGGGTGCGGGGGGGTGATCCCAGGACCCCGAGACCATGACTTGAGCTGAAGGCAGAGGCTCAACCCATTGAGCCACCCAGACACCCCAAGTTAATTTTTGTAATAAATGTAATGTCTGTGTCTAGATTCTCTCTCTCTCTCTTTTTTTTTTTTTTTTTTTGGCATCTAGAGAGTGAGTCGTTGTAGGACTTGGTCTGTTTAGGCTACGGTGATCAAGATACCACAAGCTGTGTGGCTTTTGAGAAATGATTTCTTACGGTTTGGGGGGCTGGAATTCCAAGGTCATGGTGCCCGCACATGTAGCGTCTGGGGAGAGCCCACAGCCGACAGCTGTTGTCCCTGTATCCTCCTGCCGTGGAAGCGTGGCGAGATCTCTCCAGGGTCTCTGTTCTAAGGCACTGGTCCCATTGGTGCGGCTCCAGCCTCCTGACCCCCTCACCTCCCAAAGACCTGAGACCTCACCTTGGGAGCTCAGATTCGAACGTGTGGATTTGGGGAAACACAAACATTCAGACCACAGCAAGCACCATCTGTTGCGAAGGTCTCCTCCGCCGGCTCGCCTTTACTCTTCGCCAAGAGTCGGTCGACTCCACGTGTGGGTCCCTTTCTGGACTCTCTGTTCGCTTCCATCGATGTGTTCTCTCTCCTTCCACCAAACCACGTGGCCGCGGTTACCGCAGCTTCGTACTGTCTTGAAGCCGGATGGCATCAGCCTCCAACTCCGTTCTTCTGGGGTCTTGTGTCAGCTACTCTCGGTCTTTCGCCTCCAGATGGACTTTAGTAGCAGTTTCGGTTCTTTCTGGGATCTTGATCGGGACTGCGCTGAAGCTAGGCCACGTGGGGAAGGACGGACGTCCTGACAGCGAACGGTCTTCTACCCATGGACGTGAGACGTCTCTGCATTCATTTCGTTCTTGGATCTCGTTCGTGGAACTTGTGAGTTTTTCTTCTGTGGATCTCGTGTTTTGTGATACCCAAGTATAGTTCATTTTTTGGTGGTGATGGAAACAGTATAGCGCTTTAAATCTCAGATTCCATTTGCTTGTTGCTGGTGTGTAGAAAAGCAGTTAATTTCATATATGAATCTTGTATCCTGCAACTTTTTTATAATCGCTCATTAGTTCCAGGAAGATTCGTGGGTTTTGTTTTTGTTTTTTTAACCATTTGGGAGACTTTTTTACATAGGTAATCATTCATCTGCAAAGAAAGACAGCTCTATTTCTTTCTTCCCAATCTGTATACCTTTTATATAGTGAATCCGCTAGGATTCCCAGTTCAGTGTTGAAAAGGAGTGATGAAAAGGGACATCTTGGCCTTGTATCTGGTCTTAGAGGAAAGCATCTACTTTCTCCAAAAGTATGAGGTTAGTTGTAGGTTTTTTGTAGGTTCTTGCTAAGGATTAAACTGTGGCCCGCCCCTCCAAATTCATAGGTTAAAGCTCTAGCCCCAAGTGGACTGTATTTAGAGATAAGATCTTTAGGAGGTAATTAAGGTTAATTGAGGTCATAAGATTGGGTCTTTATAAGAAGAGACACCGGAGAGTTTACTGGCTCTCTCTTCCTGTGTACCCACTGAGGAAAGGCCCTGTGAGCATTCAGGGAGATGGTGGCCGCTTGCCAGTCTAGAGAAGAGAGCTCACAAAAGAGCCCAGACCCCAAGGGACCTTGATCTTGGACCCCCAGCCTCCAGAAGTGTGAGAAAATAAGTTCCTGTTTTAAGCCACCCAGACTCTGATATCTTGAGCCAATGCAGTGTTCTTCGTCGAGTTACGGTAGCTCTGTTCCCAGTTTGCTGAGATTTTTACTATGGATGGATATTGGATGTTGTCAAAGGCTCTGCTGCATCTGTTGATACGATCACGTGATTTTCCTTTTAAATCAGTGGGTGTGACGGTTATGTGAGCTGGTTTTCAAATGTTGAACTAGCCAGCCTTGCCTGCTGGGGAGGCGTGGCTGCTTGGCCATGGAGCGTACTGTTGGACTCTGCTAGGATTTCGTTGAGGATTTTTGCATCCGTATTCATGAGAGATGTTGGTCTGTAGTTTCTTTTTCTTATAATGTCTTTGTCTGGTTTTGGTTTTAGGGTAATGATAGCTTCACAGAATGAGTTAGGAAATAGTCCCTCTGCTTTTTTTTTTTTTTCCTGGAAGAGATTGTAGAGAATTGGTATAACTTCTTCCTCAAGTGTTTGGTAGAACTCACCAGTGAACCCACTGGAACCCACCAGAATATCCATCTGGTGTTATGCCGAACACCACTGGGCCTGATGCCTTCTGTTTGGGAAGGTTATTAATTGTTGATTCAATTTCCTTAACAGATATAGGCCTCTTCAGATTATCTGTTTCTTCTTGTGTGAGTTTTGGCAGATTATGTCTTTCAAGGAGCTGGTCCATCTCATCTGTGTCACCAACTTCTGGGTGTAGAGTTGCTCATCGTATCCTTTATTATCCTTTAATTTCCGGGGGTCGGTGTTGGCCCCTTTCATCTCTGATGTTAGTAATTTGTGCCCTCTCTCCTTTTCTCTTATCCTGGCTAAAGGCTTATCAATTTTATTGATCTTTTCAAAAGATCAGTTTTGGTTTCATTGATTTTCTCTATTTATTTCCTGTTTTCAAGTTCATTGATTTCTGCTCTTTTATTATGTCTGCTGCTTTCTTTGTATTTATTTATTTTAAAGATTTTATTTATTTATTTATTTGACAGACAGAGATCACAAGTAGGCAGAGAGACAGGCAGAGAGAGAGGGGGAAGCAGGCTCCCTGCTGAGCAGAGAGTTTGATGCGGGGCTTGATCCCTGGACCCTGAGATCATGACCTGAGCCGAAGGCAGAGGCTTAACCCACTGAGCCACCCAGGCATCCCTGCTTGCTTTGTATTTAATTTGCTCTTCTTTTTCTAGTTTCCTAAGGTGGAAGCTTAGATTATTGGTTTTAAGTATTCTCTTCTACTATATGCATTCGATGACTTGAATTTTCTTCTAAGCACTGATGTTAGTAAGTCCTGCAAATTTTGTTAAGTTTTATTTTCATTTTCATTTAACTAAAATAGTTAAAAATTTTTCTTGAATTTTTTTCTTTGACCCGTGTGTTTTTTGGAAGTGTGTAGTCTGACCTTCGTGTTCGGAGGTTTTCCAACGGTCTTTCTGCTTTTGTTTCCAGTGTGATCCCACTGTGATCCGAGATACGATGTGTATGATGTCTCATCTAACAAGTGTGTCACGGTGTGTTACTGCCCAGAATGTGGTCTGGGTGCGCGTGTGTGTATGAGCTTGGGAACGTGTGTTCCGCTCTTGCTGGGCGAAGGCGCTGTCGATGTGCCGTAGCTCTAGCTGGCGGAGGGTGCCAGCGAATGTGGCGACGACCTTGGTGGTTTTCTGCCTGCTGGGTGCGTCCACTTCCGACAGAGGGTGGTGGCGTCTCCCACCATGAGCGTGGACTCATCGACTTCTTACAGTTCTGTCAGGTTTTCCTCGTGCGGTTTGATGCGCTTTCAGTGTCCACACTAAGGATTGTCGCGTGTGAGGAGCCTCTTTACCCTGATAAACCCCCTCGCTCCCTCTGCTCCGTCTGAAATCAGTGCGGCTGCTCCCGTGTTCTCCATCCCTTTGTTTTTTCCCTTGTGGTAAAATGCACATAATATAGAATTAACCATTTAAACTGATTTCAAGTGTCCAGCATCTGTAGCCTGAGGACATTTGCAGTGTGCACAGCCATCGCCACAGTCTCTCCAGAACCTTCTCGTCTTCCCACAGTAGCTCTGTCCCAGCGTGTTCCTCCCCCTCCAGACCTCACCGTGTCCCCTGGGCTGATGCCCGTCTTGGGCCTGTCACCTCTGCTGCTTGGAGCCCTCCAGGAAGCTGCTCGAGGGTGTCTGTGGGCCGCAGGGGAGCGCAGCCGTGGCGGGGGAGGGTGACGGCGTGAGCTGTGAGACTGAAACCGGACGCTGCGGACACGTGCCAAGGTCAGGCTCTTCATCTGTGTGGGGCTGGCCGACCTTGGTGTGACTGCGGAAAGTCACAACGATTAGTCACCACTGTGCACACTCACGCCTGGATCTCGTCAGGGCACCTGGCACAAGTGTTCTTGCGGGGCCCTGCCGGGGTCTTCCTCTGAGCTGTGCCCGCAGGACTCCTGGTGAAGCCGCTCCTCTCTCACATTTGGGTGTGTGTCTGTGGCCGGGCAGTGGACGCCAGCTGGTGGCAGCGGTGTTTCTGCCCTGCCTCGCTGTTTCCTACTTTGTGGGGGGGCTCATTCAGAAGACATCTGTGGCTGGACTTCGGCGGGCCTCATAAGGTTTCAGAAAGGGGTCAGGATTGAGGCCTGGAGACTCGAAGACCCTCTGCCCCCATTCCTGGCCCTCATGACACTTCTTGAGTAAAGATTTCTGTGGTGAAATAATTAGGTTTCAATTAGCAATAATTGCACCTTGGATAAACCTCATTGGCTACAATACTGCCACTGCGCAAAGCCGTGGTGAAATAATTAGGGAGAGACTGCACCTCATGACTCCCTAGTTGGACACTCCTAGCACAGATGACCATATTAAAGGCTCTGAGAAGTCCTGCAATTAAAAAAAAGCAAGCAAGCAAGGAAGGAAGGAAGGAAAACATCATTTAACTTATTAGTTCTCAAACTTTACCTAAAGAGCCCCCTTTGTACCTACCATCTGTTGACTTCCTGCAGAGGTAAAGTCTGAGGAACATCATTTGGGAAATGTTTGCTTGGTGCACACAGTGGCACATCAGGTGGAGCTGAGGTGAGGGCCCATGTGTGTTGGGAGTTGAATTAATTGTGTCTCCTCAGAATTCATATGTTGGAGTGCTAACCCCGGGATCTCAGAATGTGACCCTCGATAGGGTCGTGGCAGATATAACGAGTTAAGATGAATCATCCTGGTGTAGGATGACTTCTCATCTAACATGACTGTGTCTTTCTAAAAAGGGGAAATTTGGACAGAGACAGGCACATAGGGAGAACGCCATGTGAACATGAAGGCAGAGGGTGGGGTGATGTTTCTACAGACCAAGGAGCACCAAGGATCTCCCGCCAACCCCCAGAAGCTGGGGAGAGGCCAGAACAGACCCTCCCTCATGGCCTCAGGAGGAACTGGAACCTTGATCTTGGACTTCTGGCCCTTGGGCCTGGGAGACAATACCTTTCTGCTGTTTAAGCCACCAGCCTGTGGTGCTTTGCTGAGGTGGCCCCAGGACATTAGCACAGCAGGGATGGTGCAGAGCTTTAGTTTCTTACAGGGGCTCAGAGGACCGGGCTGGGAGCCACTGGGATTTCAAGGGCCTGGGAAAGGCCCGGGTTGGACACCAGGGCAGCTGAAGAGCAGGCGGTTTTCATCACTGGTGGTGTGGTAAGTTGTTGTGAATCGCCCAGCTAATGTGCCTTAATAACTCTATGGAAATAACCGAGATGTTCATGGCAGGCCATTTCTGAGGAGGGACATCGGACACATCCCCAGTGCCTGTCGGCTGAGAAAGTGCTCGGTGACCCCTGGAAGGAATGCTGTCTGCTCCGAAGAGGACAAGTCGTGATCTAGGTCAGAGCGTGGGGATTGTGTGTGAGGTGACACTCGACACAGAAGGCAGTCCACAAACCAGGCTCTCGCACGCGTGGCTTGCGTGGACACTGCCGAGGCCACAGGGATGCGGGTGTTCACGGATACGGTGCAGTGTTACCCACACTGGTCTCCAGCCAGGCTTCTTCAGACCTGCTTCCCCGTGTCCTCCCTGGACGGCGGTGGGACTTGGTCCCCAGAGGGAGAACCATCCTGTCCCTGGGGATTGGCGGCCCTTGTGGGCCTGGGCTCTGCACATCACTCCTGCAGCAGGACCCGGAGCTCCTGCCCAGTGGCACACACGCTTGCCCAAATCCTGCTGGGGACCAGCACGCTCTCCTCCCTGGCTCCAGCCCCAGGGTTGGGGAGGCCGGGAGGCTGACATTCCCTCCTGGCGTCCCCCGGGGTTGGCGTCCTCTGCCGGAGCAGTTTGCAGCTGCTACACGTGGAAGGTTGTTCAGGGTGTTCGAGAGGGAGGGGAAAGCAGAGTGTAAACAGGCGCGGGTCCCCCATCGGGTCATGAAGGTGGGGGCGCCTTCCGCGCGTTCTTCCAACACCTCGTTGGTTCCGTTTTCTGCCAGGAGCATGGATGATGCTTGCTGGTAGTAGTAGTCGTAGCATAAGCAGGAAATACATAAAAACAACAATCGCAGCCCTCCATTTCATGTAGAAGTTGATGTTTTCTGCCCAGTTACCTAAGTCGATTGAAACCATAGGAGGACCCCTCCCTTCCTTCCCCAGAGCGCGTCTCAGTCAGAGGTAGGAAAAGGGCATCCAGCTAATACACAGATAGCAGCTTGATTCAGTTTAAATGAAGGGGAAGGAACAAGTGAAGGGCGTCCCTGGCTGGTGCGACCGGCACCTGGCCCGGACCGCCTGAGCTGAGCCTGTCTGGGCCCCGCCAGGCCGGGGACAACGCGGTACCGGCTCGGGCTGGTCTCAGGGAACCGACTGGTGAGTGTGCAGTGGGGAGACTGGAGGAGCGGCCAGCTGCTTCTGCTGCCCGCCCAGCCTGTTCCAGAAGGATCGGTCGGCCTGCCCGCGGGGCGCTCAGGAGGGCCGTTTCCATCCAGAGCAGACCTCCTCCCCCACCTCCGTCCCCAGCTGCGGGGTGCCTGGGCCAGCAGATGAACCACGGTTGGGTTTTTTGCTTTGACTCAAGGCTTTGGTTTGCTCGGCTGTGAACTCTGAGACCTGCGGGAACGCAGCGGCCCCCTGCAGGCACCTGCGACGGGTCGGACCTGGGCCGCAGCCGGGCTGGCTGCGGGAAGGCCCGCCCCCCGGGGCGCCGAGGGGCACCTGTGCCGTGTGGGCTGGACCCCCGGATTCCTTCCCAAACCTGGCGAGTCCGCCGCTCAGCAGATGAGTCCCCGCGTGGAGGGCGGGGTGAGGCGGGGCGTGAGCCGGGTGGGGGCGGCCGGGAGAGGGGCCGCCGCTGCCCCCCAGAGTCTGCCAGGAAACCGGGTGAGAGCCGAGCCGCCCAGCTGAGAAGCAGGGGCAGCTGCGGGCCGGAGTCGCAGGGGCGAGATGAAGGGTTGACGGGGACAGGGGGCGGGGCAGCAGGGGCGGGGGGCGGGGCAGCGTGGGATTGACAGAGGGGGCAGGGCCAGTAGAGGCCGGGCGGGCGGAGGTGCAGGGCGGGGCTGGGGTAGGGGGCGGGGCCGATAGGGACGGGCCGGCGGGGCGGGGCGGGGCGGGGCGGGGCAGGTGGGCACGGGCGCAGAGCGGGCGGAGCAGGGAGGGGCAGGTCTTCGCGGCCAGGTGCGGCGGGGAGCGGGCGCTGCGGCGGGCGCAGGTGGTGCGCGGCAGGGGCAGGTTCCCTGTGGCGTTGGGTGGGGGGCGGCATGTGGGGGCGGTTCAGAGACTGGAGGAAAGCGCAGGGCCGGACCTTGCGGCTGCGGCCACAGGTTGGGCGGGCAGCAGCGGGAGGTGAGTGAGGACGCGACCCTTGCGCCCCTGCGCTGGCTGACGGGGGCCCTCACGGCCTGGTGGCTCGCTGCGTCCGCCCCGGGGGACGAGTGGGCTTGCCTGTGCCGCTGGAGAGGAAGGGGCGGTCCCCAGAAAGAGCGAGAGACTGGGATGGGGCGGACTGCGGAGAGCAGGCCGCAGGAGGGGGTGGGGGCATCTGCCGCGGGATGGAGGGTGTTTCCTGAGGGGCTGAGTCCGTGGGGCCCCTGAGCAGAGCAGGAGGGCCGGGGGTCGGGGCGCCGGCCCCCACCAGGACAGGCTCACGGAGAGCCACAGACAGGCAGGGGCCGGCATGGTCTCTGGACTGCACCCAGGTGAGGCTGCCCTGTGTGGCCGGAAGCTCCAGGGGCCGTGGACCACATCGGCTTGTAGGGGAGAAGCCAGGAGGGCGGCTGCGAGGGGTGCAGGGAAGGGCGGGGAGGAGAGTGGGGAAGAGGGCGGCCTGGTTGAGGGACCGCTCTCAGCCAGGAGGTCGCCCTGCTGCCTGCCTGGGTGGGGCCTCCTTGCTGGTGGAAATCACGGTTCCTGTTCAAAGTGATTAGAAATGAGTGTTCAGATTCTGAGGCCCCCGGCACCAAGGGCGCTGTGGGGCTTTTAAGAGTCAAATCAAGCTGATTAAAAAAGAGAATGTCTTTTGAGTCTTGCTGGTTTGGGACTGAGAAAATGACCCCGTCTAGAGTGGGACCGCAGTAGCAGAGAAGCCCTCCTAGGGGGGTCGGAATAGAGACCCGGGCCCTTGGTCAGTAGACGTCTCTCGATGACATATTTCTGGGGGCAGGATGGGGTGAGTCCCGAGGAGGGACGCTGCTGGCCTCACCTCTCTCCACCGTGTCCTGGATGTTGGGACCCCTGGTTTGGACCCCTGGACGGTGGCCTGAACAGCACGTTTTTCTCAGCATACTTGCGGTTCTGCGGGACTTCCTTGCTCAGGGTCTGGCAACTGGCCGAGCTGGCAGCAAGGGGAGGAGGCGGCAGCTGCTCTGAGATGCCAGGCTGAGGCCCAGTCCAGGTGCAGGGAGGGCAGGTGGCCCATCTGGGAGGCGCAGTTCCTGGCAGTCCTTCAGGGCCAGCCCAGGGGGAGGGGGCAGATGCCTGGTGTGGGCCATGAGATTGGGTTTGCCATGACCAGAGGCCAGAGGGGTGGTGGTTCCTTGGGGCTGCACAGCTTCCCTGTGCTTGTCCCGCCTTGCTGCCTGATGGCCAGCTTCTCCCTCCGGCGAGTCCATGTGGGGAGTCGTCTGAGTGCCTGGCTGGCCTCTCCTGGTGACTCCCACAGCATCTACCGTTGGAGACCCCAGCCCCTTGCCCAGACCCTCATCCCTGGACTGGGTTTGAATGGACATTGGGGTGCAGGTGCCCAATGGCAGGCAGGGGTGGGGGCAGCCCTTTCTAGAACTTTCCTCTAGGCCAGGCAACAGGGACTACCCCAGAGGGGCTCCCAGAGGTGCCCTCCCCTCACCTGGCAGGTGGGACCTTGGGGCAAAAAGGTCTGTGTCCGGTATTGAGTGCCTGCTGGATGCACTGTGCCTGCTGCCTTCCTTGTTCCTTCCTAGTCCAGTGTCTGGCCTCTGTCTGCCTGTCCCTGGCCTTACACATGTCCTCACCATCACGGGCATAGATATTCTGTGCTCCGGGAGGAAGCAGGCCCCCTGGATGTGGGGCAGAGGGGCAGCCCCCGGCATGGTCCGCATAGCTGTCTGTCCAGAGTCCTTCTTGGCTGTAGGCTCGCCATCTTGTTCGCGCCCTCCCTGCTGTGCACCAGGCGGGACTCCTGCTCACTGTCCTGTCCTTTATCCTGTCCTTACCCTGTCTGGTGGGAGGGCCTAATGCGTCCTTCCCTGCTCCCAGAATGAGCCCACCTCCGTCCCCTGGGGGCCTCCCTTGGGGCCCACCCTGCCCCAGCTATTGGCAACTTGCAGGTGGGGGTCAGGCCTGGGCTGTGAGGTCAGATTCTAGCACAGGAAGTCCTGACTGTCCCCCGGAGGCTCACGGAGCCTTGGGTGATCTGTGGACCAGCAGTGGGTGGGGTTGTGTTCCTCTCCAGCAGTCAGTGAGCGTTGAGACCAAAGCAGTGGGGGCAGATGGCCCTGCAGGCCGTGCTCAGCCCTTGGGCCTCCCTGGGAGCCTGTCCTGCTCCTGCAGCCGCGGGGAGACAGGCTCAGAGAGAATGATGCAGGGTGGACAGAGCAGCCTTCAAACCCAGATGGGCAGGAAGCTTCTGGCTTTTCCCCTCCCATGGGGGTCAAAACATCATCCTTCTCTTCCCTGTCTTCTGACATAGTGAGAGGGAGCACAGGGGCTGAGGGTGTGGACGGAGCCGTGTGTGTCCCCAGCCTGCTTGCTCCCCCACAAACAGCCCCCACCTGCTTTTCCAGCTGCCTTCAGGAACGCAAGGACGCAGCCCCGCGCAGAGCTGTTGGTTACAATGAGCTGCAGTGTTAGATTTAGTGCGATACTCACGTTTTTTCAGGAAAGTGAATAGTACTCTTTAATGAATTTTTTTCTCTGAAAGGATCCATTGGTGCCCCCTCATCAGCGGGGACATGTCCCAGGGCCCGCAATGGACGCCTGAAGCGGCGCGGAGTTCTGAGCTCCGAGGGCACCATGTTTTCTTCCCGTGTGTGCGCGCGGGGTTAGGCTCCATTTACGGATCGGGGTCAGTACGTGCCCGCGAAGGAGAGCGGTGTCCCAGCAGGCCGTCGGAGCAGAGGCTGTGTGAACGCTGTCTCCGTGCACTGGCTTACCGGCGGGGCGAGAGGGTGACGAGCCCTCGTGAGCAGGTGACCGGCTCAGGCTGGGGACATGGCGTGAGGCGGCCGCTGACCTTTGGACCGCATGTCCGGAGATCATGACCTTCCGGTTGAGCGTGGGGCCCCTACTCTGCAGGAAGCAAAGCCAGGAGGAAAGGGGACTGTTGCGGGGCAAGTGTTCTCTGTTGGAGACCCTGCGTTCCCCGCGCCCACAGCAGCCGTGGGTTTATCAGGCTGCGTGGATGGTGGGGAGGCCTGTGCCTGCGGAGCCTTTGGGGAGGAAGACAGTGGAAGACTGTGCCCGCCCGTCCCCCGTGGCCTCCCAGCTGGACTGAGACCCTTCCTGAGACATTTCCTGTTCCCGGCCGACTCCCGGGGACCTGTGTGACGTTCTTAGGAAATCCGATTGAACCAGGGCTGGTGACAAGTGGAATACCACACAGGACCCGATGGCACCCACATGGCCTGCTCGGGGCCCTCTGTGCCGGCCCCCCCCACCCCCCTGCTCTCAGAAGCACAGCACTGCCGTGCAACTCGGGAGGGGCCCTGTCCTCCAGCTGGGCAGCTTAGTGGCACGATGCTTCTCCCTCCCTCCAGAACCTTCAATGAGTCCCAGCTACACTGCCTGGAGCTGGGCTGGTTCATGCGTTTGGGGAGGACTCGCTAGGCCTCACGGTTTGGTGCAGGGAGCTAGAGGAGGACACTGGGAGACCCCAGGCAGGCCCTTCATCCAGCAAGGACAGCAAGGCCACAGTCTAGCAGGAGCTGGGTGTCCCCCAGGCAGGGGTTCTCTGTCTGGCAGCCGCCCAGCACAGGGGCCAGGAGCATCTGGTGCCCCTGCCCGGAACAGGTCACGGCCCAGGCTGGGCTTTGGGGTCGGGTGCTAGGTGCTCTCAGGGAGGTTAATCGACTCTCCTCTGTCTCTGTCCCCCATTTCCTCCCCAGGGGGGCTTTCTCTGTGGTCCGGCGCTGTGTCAAGCTCTGCACCGGCCATGAGTATGCAGCCAAGATCATCAACACCAAGAAGCTGTCGGCCAGAGGTAGGCATGGCTGCGCCGGTGGGGGCCGGGCTCCTATAGGTGGCATCTCCTCCGGCCTGGTGGGGCAAGCAGCAGGGAGAGGAACCCATCTGCTCAGACTGGGGTCACTCCTTGACTCTGGTCTGGGAGCTCCTGGAGGGCTGGCAGTGGGGGCACTCAGAGGTCTGAAGACGTCTCGTGACTGATGCTGTGGGGTTGCTGGACCATGGGACCTCTCCAGGGAACGGTTTGCTGAAGTAGGGCAGGACTCTGGGCCTGCAGGGTTGAGTGTGGTGCTGGGCAGGACCTGGCCCTGGGCAGGAACCTGTCTACCTTGTTGTCCCTCTGGAGCCCTTGCTGGGTGGTGGCCCAGGCTGGGCACACAACAGAACCATGCCCTCTTGGGGTCCAACAGTGATGTGTGGTGGGGTGCTGCCCTCAGCAGGTTTCTCAGAGTACACAGTTGGGGGCAAGGGGCAGGGATCCATCAGGCCCCCCGAGGAACCCCAGGGCCAGTCAGGAGGAGGCCGGGTGATCCCTGGGCAGAGAGAGTCAAGCTAGGCCCCAGTCTGGTGCCATCTCGCTTGCCCAGGGACCCCCGGTTAGTGTCCAGACACAGATTGAGCTGAGAGGCTCCTTCTCTGGCCTGAGAGAGGCTGGACTTGGGTAGTGCTGGCTTACCTTCCCCCCCCAAGATGTGGGGTCCAGTCTGTGGGGTGTGCAGGTCAGTCTGGTGGCCTGCAAGGCACACTGTTGAGTCCCCCGTGCGATTTCTTCAGGCCTGTTTCCAAGGGTGGGCTCTCCTGTCCCAGCTCACGGTGGGGGGCCTGCAGGGCCTGGGGGGGGGGTCTGTCCCACATCCTCAGAGCCTGCTGCCCCCATGCGGGCATGAGCAGGGAGATTCTGGGCAGACCCAGAAGCATGAGCTCCCGACCGTCCCTGGATGACCAGTCCACCCCCTCCCCAGGGGGACAGTGGTGGGCTCTGCTGGCCTCTGTGGAGCTGGCTGTGGTGGCCGGGCAGGGAGGGGGAATGCGGTGGATCTCCTGCGACTCTTTGAGCCAAGGCAGCCCCAGAGCACGTGTGCCTGGACAAGGTGCCACCACGGAGCATGCCCTGGCACGCACACATGCAGCACATGTGCACGCAGCACACACGGAACACATGCACACACGCAGAACATGCACGCAGCACACACAGAACACACGTGCACACGCAGACACACGGAACACGCGCGCACACACAGCACACACATGCAGCACACATGTACACATGCACGCAGCACACACATGCACGCATGCCGTGCACGCACACACACACGCAGCACGCACGCCTATATGCAGCACACGTGCACACACACACACGTGCATACACAGCACACGTGCAGACCAGACACGCACACACGCATTACACACGCCTGCACGGAGCTCCCAAGGTCCCTGACACCAGCTGGGGGATGCTAGTGGATGCCGGCTGGCGGTGGTTTGGGAGGATATGGCTGCAGGGGTGGAGTCCCTAAGGCAGGAGGAACATAGGCTTGTTCCAGACCATGGGAGGAGGAGAGGCAGCCCCCCTCAGAGGTCCCCCAGACTGTCGACGCAGGCCCTCTCCCCATGCTTGGCACTGAGCAAACATCCTCGTAAGCCACTGCAACTCCAGGTGTGAGCATGAGCAGGGGGGAGGGCAGGGAGCAGTAGGAGGGTCTTGAGGGATGCATAGGAGTTTGTGAGGCTCAAGCAGAAAGGGATGTGGGTATGTTTCTGTAGAATCACTCGGCTCCCCTGCAGTACCCTTCCCCCTGCCCCATGGGTGCCTTCAACGTGCTCTACAAGCAGGGAGGTTCAGGACCAGCAGAAGCCTCAACTTGCAGGTGTGTTGGGAGAGTACCACTGCACGTGCTCACTCTGCCCCGGCAGGAGTGCACCTGCTCGCCCCTTCCTGGCCAGACAGCCTGCTTTGTTGCCTCCGTGTCCCTGAGGCCAGGCCCCTGGAGCCCCTGCCAGCGTGCAGCCAGGGAGCTGTGCGGAGCCTGGGGCTCCCGTCAGTCCTGCTCCTGCCCATGTCCTCACACACGTGTCCTGGGCACAGCCTGGGATGGGTGGCGGGAGCAGGGCCGCAGCAGGGCCGTGGGGAGCCAGAGTGGCTGGCCCGCCCCATCCCACCTACTCTCGGGGCCTCTGCTGCTTTGCCCCCCATGCTCAGGCCTCTGCACTGCCCAGCACTGGGGGGGTCTGGGACATTTTTGTTTCCTTTGTAACTCTTTATCAGGGGAACTTTAAAACATCCCCAAATAGAGAGAAGGGGACAGCATGGTCCCCCAGCTTCGACAGCTGGCGACTCTCCGCTGACTCTGCTTCGTCTGTAACCCCCGTCCTGCAGCCCATCCCAGATGCCCTGCTGCTCTGCACGTTGTTGCTCAGCACGTCTGTCCGAGGGAGGAGCGGTCTACACGGAGGACTGGTCGCCTCCCCTGTGCGGGGGCCTCAGGGTCCTCGGGCCCTCCCCAGTCCCTCCTGGCTTTCCTAGCTGAGGGGACCAGTGGGAGGGCCAAGGGGACAGGGTCTCTGTGCAGACTCTCACCTTCGTGCTCAGCGTGGGCCAACGGTGGGCTGGGGCTTGGCACCACACCCCCTCCCCCCATGCCTCAGTGTCCCCAGCCATAACAGGGATGAAACTAGTGTGTACTCGTACCTGATCGTGTGGGGAGTAAGGTGCTTAGGAGTGGCCCACAGGTATAGTGCTGCCCGAGACCTCCCCTCTCCGCCTCGCTCCCTCCCCTTTCCGGCCACCCAGCCTGTGGGTCCCAGGCCCCCTCCTCTGTGAAGCTGCCCTTGGTCCTCCCGCCCAGCTTGGAAACCCCCAAGTCTGAAGGCGTCTCTCCGCCGACGGCTTGTTCCTGGAGGGCACTAGCAGCTCTGTGCCCTTCCTGCTCCCAGACCCTCCGTCAGGCTGCAGGGCAGCCTTCCGTAGGCCCCAAGTTCTCCCCTGGCCTGACGCACCGTCTGGCCCTGTCTGCTCCCTCCCACCAGCTCTCCTTAGGCCCTTGGCTTCTTCCAGTGCCTCATGCTCCTGGGTCTTTGCACATGTCTGTTCTCTCTGGAAATGATTTTCCCGAACTGTCTGTTGGTGACCTTTCCTCAGTGGGTCTGCTCTCTGCCTCAGTGGATTGTGGGACCCAAGCACCCTCTTTGTACTATGACTGTCTTTGCCACCAGACTTATAGGCCCCGGGGGCAGGGCCTGGATCCACTGGGTTCCCTGCCACGTCTCCCACACTCTGGCCAGAGCCCGTTGCTCCAGAAGTGGTGTGGAGGGGATGGCCACATTCCCGGAGTGAATGCATTTTGGTGAGGGGTGTACACAGAGTATGCTGGAGATGGGTTAGGCTCCCAGGTGGGATGCGGGGTGGGGATGGGGTGGAGGGTATCTAGAGGGTTGGGCTGCTGTGTTGGGTCTGTGGGGCATGCCCCTGTCATCTGGGATGTCCGGGCACCCGAGCGTGGTTGGGAAGCCTGGTGGCCACTCTGTAACTAGATCCCGCAGGGTCACAGAAAGTGTCCTGAGCGAGGGCACCCAGCCTGTTCTGTGGCATGTGCCAAACCAGCTCCCTTGCCAGGTAGCCCATTTCCGAGATCTGTGTCCTGCTGCCTCGGAGGAGGGATGGAGAAGGGCCCATGGGTGAGGGGGAGGGACCCAGGGCAAGTGCCTTAGAAAGAGGAGTGGTGGGAAGTGGAGATGCAGAGCCCTTGTCCCCCACTGTCCTGTCCATCTGTTGCTGAGTCCAGTGCACTGCGGAGGGGGTCCACACTCCTCCCCCACAGGGGGCAGCAGCCTGGCTCCTTTGAGGCTTCTGCTGATAGAGAAGTGGCCGGCCACATGCAGTGGCCAGGAGCACACGGGCCCTGGACACACGTCACCTGCCCTGCTCGGTCACGGGCGCTCCTGGGAGTGCCAGGAAACTGCAGGTGCCGTGTGCTGTCGGGGCTAGAGCTGTAACGCTTCCTGTGTCTCCAAGGGGGGACTGCGAACAGACCTGGGTTGCGGGGTACTGTTAACAGAAGCAGCTCGAGGGACGTGAATTGCCTGGGGTCAGGGCTTGTCGGGGCACCAGAGTGTGAATTGCCTGGGGTCAGGGCTTGTCGGGGCACCAGAGTCTGCAGACCACGTCTCCGCACCACTCTGGGTGGTGGCTAAAGGAAGGGAGGAGCTGCCGAGGACGGGGCCCGCCCTGCCCTTCAGCAGCACTGTGTCTGCACCAGGCTTCTCCATGACCTTCCTCACCCCCTGTGGTCTGGCTGGGCACCTCGTTTCACAAATGAGGGGACTGAGCCCTCCAGAAGTCCGGAGCATTGCTCAGGTTCCCCCAGCGGTGCTGAGCAGAGCCTGGGGCACAGGCAGCTTTAGGGTCCACCCAGCTGGGGGGCCTGATGAGGGTCAGGCATGGGGCTGACTGCGCAGGGGAGGGGCTGGTGTCTCGGGTGGGGCTGACCGCACAGGTGTGGTCAGGTGGGGCTCACAGGTGGGGTTCACCTCATGGGAGGGGCTCACCTCTGGATGAGGGGACTGAGTGACAGGTGAGGAGATGAGGCCTCACCTGTGAGCCTCCTGGGACCCGCAAGCTGATGCCTGGCTCACCCCCAGCTCCTTCCTGGGTCACCTCGGGCTGCCCTTTCCGTAGGGCCTGTGTGGCTCCTTGTGCCGTGGGGCACCCCTGCGCGAAAGTGTGATGGGGCGGGGCAGGCCCGGCCCCCTCCCCCCAGAAAGCTGGACCGGCCCCCTTGGCACAGCGAGTCCCAGGTTTCCCAGGTTTCGCTGCCGGGGTGGGGAGGGGGGCGCCCCCCACCACAGCCCGGCAGCCGGACCAGGCTCCGCGGAACTGGGTTAATGGAGGACGCAGCGCCGCATTGCAGGGGCGGCTGAGCATGCGCGGCCGGAGCCCCTCCCTCCCTCTCCCTCCCTCTCCCTCCCCTGCGCTCGGAGGTGGGGACCCTTCCCCACGGTCCCCTCTTCTCCCTCCTGTCTGTTCCCTCCTCCTCTCCCTTCCTCTCCCTCCCTCTCCCCTCCTCCGGATCCCGCCTCCCTCCCCTCTCTTACCATCCCCTCCCCCTCCCTTCTGCCCCTCCCCGCTCCTCCCCTCCCCGCTCCTCCCCAGTCCCAGCCCCGGCTTCCCCGACCCACCAGGACTCTTGGGGCCTCCTCCCTGGCCGCTCGCAGCGCCCCCTGGGGCTGAGCCAGGGTCTTACAGTGTCAGCAGTTCCCAATTCCAGATAAATGATGATTTTTTAGAGTAAGCGAGTCCCAGACCCCCAACCAACTTTTAGTCCACTCGGCCCTCATGTGGGGGTTCCAGGGGACCCTGGGCCTTGGGAGGGGTCCTGCGGGGATTTGGAGAGCGTGGGAATGGGGGCCTCTCCCTCTGCGCCCTCCTGCTCCCCGGCCCTGGCTCTCAGGTCCTGTCCCGGGATCCTCACTCCGGGGTCGGAGGAGGGGGACCGAGGCACCCGCAGATGGAGCAGGTACCATGGGTTTGGACAGACCCTGAGGGAAACCTGAGTACAAATCAGGCGCGAACGGAATAGGCTGTGCTCACGCTAGAAAGGGTGTCTCGGTGTGTCTGACTTCAGAGCATACCGACACAAGTTCTGGTTGTGATCCGGAACCCGAATTCAGCTGGGCGTTTTGTGTTTCATCAGCCAGCATGGAACAGCTGTCGGAAGAATGGGTTCTCGTGGTTAGTTCATCAACCAGATCGGCTAAGTCAAAACTTCTGAAAATGGTGGGGGTGGGTCCAGGGCGAGGGCAGAGAAGGGGCAAAGGCCAGGCCAGTGGGGGTCCTGGTGGGCTCACAGGTGAGGTGGAGAGCACGGCCTCTGGGGTCCGGGTGACTCTGGGGTGCGGTGGCATTTGTGAAGGCGGAGTCTGAGTGTGTCCCAGGGGCTGGGGTCTGAGTGGTGTTGGTGCTCCCCCTTCTGGGGCTCAGGCGTCCGTGGGGCCTCCCACCCCACTGGGTCGTGGGGTCAGCAGGGGTGAGGGGGCAGTGGCGCCCCAGAAGGTGGACTGGCCCGGGGTGATTGGGAAGGTCATTAGGAGGGAATGTCCGTGAACTCCTGTGTCCTGTCCTTCCCCAAATCTGAAGGGACCCTTCCCAGCACCTCTGCCCATCCCCACATGCACCCGGAGCCCCCCAGAGGTGGATGCAGGCTCAGAGGGGCAGTTCTAGGTCTGAGGACCTGGGTTCTGGCCCCAGCCCTCTGGCTTGGCAGGTCTTGGGGGCTTTGGGGGGCCTGGGTGTCCTCTCTGAGTAGGACTGTGGGGGTGAGCCCTGCGCTGTCAGGGGCCGTGCCCATGTAAGGAAGGCGTACAGTCTCTGCTCAGCGCCAAGAGCATGGCCTGGCTGTGATGCTGAGGCTGCGTCGAGGGTGCCGTGGGGGGTGGGCTGTGACGGGACCTTACCCAGTAGGTCCTGTGATACCAGGGCTAGGGACGAAGTGGGAGAGGAGGCAGTCCCGGGATATCCTGTCACCACACCCTCCTGTCCTGGAAGGTGGCTGTGTCCCGTCTGACAGCTGATGAGACGGAGGATTACAGAGGACAGTCACCACTGGGGAGGTTGGGAGTCCTGCCCTGTGGTTGCAGACATGACCCAGCCCAGGACCCAGATGCTACACAGCTGAGACGGACAGCTGCCTATGCTGCCCACGCTGCCCAGGCTCGGAGCCTGGGGAGGGCTGCACGTCAGGCCCGTGGGGTGCACTTGGGGACACGGGAGCAGCCTGGGCTGCGGGAGGCAGGGGTCGGAGTGACGAGAGAGCAGAGTCCCCGGTCTCCACCGTGGGATGTGGTCAGTGTCTCTGAATGATTGCTCTCTGGCGCGGGGTAGGAGGGCCCTGCGCCTGGTGTGCCTGGGGAGTGGCTTTGGGGCCAGGGCACTTGCTCTGGGAGGCAGGTTGCCCCGGGCGAGGGGGCTGCACAGCGGGGGCCTCACATGTGGGCCCCCTTTCTGAGCTGAGTTGCACGTTGTGTCGGGTGGTGGCTGTGGGCCCAAGCAAGGAAGGCCTCCATCCAGGGGAGGCCAGCTGAGGGCGGAGAGGGAGGGCGCTGGGGACCCAGCTGCCCCCCAGCCCCTCGGGGCCTGCACGCAGCTCAGAGGCCTGGGTGTGCCGTGTGGGGAGGGCCTGGTGGCTGTCTTTGTCCCTGTGGCAGCTGCAGGATGGCACAGATGCCCCTGTGGGGTGGGCGCGGTAATTGCTGGTTGCCAAGTTGCCTTTTTGAAATAAAACTCGCACAGAAGTCTGCGCGGGGGATCTTTTCATCTTCCTTGCTCTGCCGGCACCCTGGGGCGCCCAGAGCAGGACGGGGTGCTCCACCGAAGCACTGTGGGCCGGTGGGGCCTCCCCCCATGGCTGCCTACACGTGGGCCCGGGCTGGTGGCAGCCCAGCCCCACTTCCCCCAGCCTCCCTGTGCCCCACCCCCCATCTCAGAGCTGGGGTGAGGGTCGTCGCAGCCCTACCTTGCAGAAGCCCTTGGAAGCTTCGGGGCCTGTGCTGAGCACGCGGCAGGTGCTGGTCCCAGGTGACCCGGCAGAACCCCGAGCTGTTCCTGGAGTCTCCCCGTGAGCCCCATCTGCAGGCTCGAGCTGTGGAAGCTCTGACTCAGGGACGTCCTTCTTGAGAGTGGTCTCTTCCCGGCGGCGAGCAGCCTTGCGCCAAGACCCGATGTTGTCAGCGGGACAGAGCCAAGGTGGGATCCCCCACTGTGAATAGGTGTCTTCCCTGACCCGCTCCCTCCCCAAGCCATGCGCCTCCCGCTCCTCATGACCCTGCAGGTGTAAGTGTCCAGGACGTCCGGCGGCTCAGCCACAAGGGGGCCGGCTCTGTCCCTGGAGATTGTGAGAATTCGTGAATATGAGAGTTACAGGGGTGATGCTGGATGGCGTGGGCCTGGGGCGATGGGTATTGTGGATATCTGTGAGCCTCCTAGGATTCTAGAAGGCTCCTTCTTGCCATGTGATGGTTCAGACACGTATATGGGTGGAAAGGAGGGGAGGGACCTCTGTGTGACGTCCCAGGGCCCTGTGCCGTGGGTCAGCTGAGGCAGCGGGTTCTCATCTGTGTGCGGTGCTGCTGAAACCCCCAGCGATTGGAGCGAGGACACCTGCCGGGGTCTCGAGCAGCTTGTGTCGTGGGGCTGGAGGAGGGAAGCAGGAAAACAGGCCAGGTGCCCAGCTCTGCAAGGCAGGCTGGGAGTGGGGGGACAGAGGTGGGGCCAGGACAAGGGGCTGGGGTCTCGTGTCTGTCAAGTCCTCTCCCTGGAATCCCCCCACCCTTTCTGCACATGGGAAACAGACTCAGAGCGAGGCTTGGCTACTCCAGGGTCCCCACGTCCACCAGAGGTTGGAACATGGGCAGTCCCCCAGCTCCATGATCCTGGTTCTGCTTCCGGCTGGTTTATCTTGGAGGGAACAGGAGTCCAGGCAGCCCCAGGCCCTGTGGAGCCCACAGCTGAATGCAGGATGGGACAAGGGGGCCGGATCCTCCCAAGTCCCCTGAGGCGGTCAGCACCTGGCCTTCTCCTGGGGGGGGTGTTCTGTCTCTGGCTGGTTGTGGCCCCCATGGCTGGGGAGTGTGTCGTGCTTCCCATGGCTTTGCCCGCCCCTCTGTGCCACCAGGCCCTCCAGTGCTGGTCCATGTCTGCTTCTGGGACCAGGGCACACACACACTCCCAAACCCCGCAGCCCGAGGGCTGCCCATCCTGTCCTGGGGCCTCGGTGGGCTCTCATGTACGTCCATGCGGAAGTGGATGGTGACCCTGGGCAGGGGCCTGACCTTGACACAGATCCCCACGGGCTTGGTCTGTCTAGGAGCTGCTGGACTCGGTGGGCCATGCTGGGCAGCAGCTGCCGTGGCCTGTGACCGTGGCTGGCTTCCTGACGTGTCCCAGTCTCCCTGCCCCAGGCCCGAACCCTCTGACATCCCTGCGTCCCTGGGTCATCCTGCAGACAGGGTGGGGGAGCCGATGGTGGCCCTGGAGCTGGCGGGGCTCCCCAGTGAACACAGCCCGCCTGTCCCATCCCAGGGGTCCTTGGGGGTCCAGTGGCTGCTCTCTCAGCCCCTGCTGCCCGCTGGGCTGTGTGGGCTCTTGTGTGGGATTTCATATTCCATCCAGCACGACCGCTGGGTTTTCCCAAGAAGTGGCTCACTTGTCCCAGGCCAAACCTTGGCACGCGGGGGGCGGGGCCAGTGGGACGCTGGCAGCTCCTCTTGCCAGGTGGGCCCGTCTCCCCTCCCATCCCTCCTCCACCCACACCAGTGCCTCGAGGGCGTCCTTCTGGCCGTGACAGCTCTGCTGCTGCTCCTGGCAGCTGGCGAGGGGCCAGGCGCCCACGCACGTCCCTCCTGTCCCCCTTCTCCTGGCACTGCCCCATCTCTACTCTGAGTCACCCACAGCCGGGGAGCAGGTGGGGGCCGGGGGGATGGGTGTCAGGGCTTTGCGGGCCACATCCCTGAGGGGCTGTGAGGAGCCCACGGTCTGGGGTCGCGTCCTGGCCTTGGGGACCAAGTGCCTCTGTGCACCTGCTTCCTTGTCTGGGACTTCCAGTCACACTGAGTGCGGCAGGAGCCACAGGCGTCCTCTCCCACTTGTGGGTACAGTCTCCCACCTCCCTCAGCTTCCTGACTTGGCCTGGGGGGCCCCACCTGAGGTGGCCCTGCCTGAGGGAAACTCTGCCTGGGGGAAACCCTGCCTTGGAGGTCCTCCCTGGTGGGGCCCTGCCTGGGGGAGACCCCACCTGGGGGGCCGTGCCTGGCGGGGCCCTGTCTGGGGGAGACCCTGCCTGGGGGCACTTGCTATGTGGAGCTGGCCATTTCTTGGGGCGTTATTGGAATGAGGGTGAGGCCTGCTGTGTAGTGGAGCAGATGGCTCCCATGTGTGGCCTCGCATGGCAGGCACCTGTTGCTTCCTGCCCCTTGGGAGTCCCTGCCCATCGCCCTCCTGGCTTGGCAGTGACAGCCCGGAGCAGCCTCTGCCTCCTCCTGCTCACAGGAGGCTCCTGAGGTCCGGCAGCTGCTGCCCCATGGAGGGTATGCAGGGCTCTGCTGCCCCCTTTCCCGGCCCCCAGCCTCCGAGCCTGGTCGCACTCACCTTGGGAACACTGAGGGCGCAGGGCGGGCCTGGCACAGGTGTGGTGATGGAAACCCAGGAGGGTTTCCTGGCGGTGCAGGCCATGGGCTGCCCGTGGCAACCTCACGCGTGCATGCGGCTGGGTCTCAGGCAGGCAGCAGCGGGGTCACAGCTGTGGTCTTGTTTTGCTGCGTTGGACACACTCTGTCGTGGGATGTAAGTGAATGCTTGTCTTATCTGTAACCCTGTCTCTCTGGTTGGAGAACAAAGATCTGGTCGTCGTGGGCACAGGTGTGCAAACGCGTCTCGAGTGTGCGAGAGGCATCTCCAGCGGGCACGGGCTTGTGTAGGGTGTCTGAGCTTTGAAGAGACGGTTGAACTCGGGAGTCCCCAAGCACTGTGACAATCGCGTCTGTCCCCCGCGAGGGCATGTTCCTCCAAAACCTCTCTCTGGTGTGGGAGGCCCCCTTGAGGCTCCTGCAGGGCCGCATGAGGCCCTCCGCCTCTTCTGTCCCGGGGCTCACGGCACGGCTGCACCTGCTCCGTGTGGCCCGGATCTGCGTGCAGGCCCAGGGACCCTGGACACAGTCTGTGCTGGCCTCCCGCAGGTCTTCAGGAGGGAAGGGGGCAGAGGGACCTCCCTTCTATGAGCAAGTTTGCCCTCATTCCCTGGGAACCCCACTCCTGTCCCCATCCTGTCCCCTGTCACCCTCAGGCTCGTCCATGGAAGGCCGCAAGGGTGCCGTCCCTGGGGCCAGTGCATGTGGAGGGTGATGCAGGCTGGGCCTGACATGGGAGACTGGGGAGAGGAGGCCGCCCTATGGGGCCGGGACATGTGGGGTGTCAGGTCAGATTCTTGGGGCTCTCTCGACCTTAGCACAGGCGCTGTGTGCGTCCTGTGACGTGTGCCAGCGTTCCGTACCAAGACGCTAACCTGGGGCAGCAGCAGGTGCTGGGCCACAGGGCAACTCTGGGTGCCCCAGACACATGGGACAGCTGGCCACAGCTGTGGAAGGGCTCTTTTGAGCATCGTGGCCAGTGTCAACTGGCGTGGCTGCTCAGACCTCGTAGCCCTCCAGCACTGGCAGGTGCCTGGTAAGGCCCCTGGGCGGGGTGGGCAGCGTTTCAGCTGCATTCTGCCCCAGGCCTGCTCAGTGATCACTGCCATGGTGTCTGAGGTCCCGCGGCCAGAGCCCCAGGAGGCGGCAGAGGGTGCAGCCGTGAGCAGGTGTGGCGAGGTCCCGGGGCCGGTCAGGGGCGCTGCTGCCCGTTGGGGAATGGAATGGGCTGGGATCACCTTTCTTGGTCCAGGTGAGCGTTTAGGGCTGGGACGTGCTCCTCGTGGACCAGACTTGGTTATATTTGACTCACTTCTCCATGACTGCAATGGGGTTCTTGATGCAGAAGTTAAGTAATAACTTGGGCACCGCTGCAGGAAGGGATCAAAGGCTGAGGGCAGAGTGGAGCACTGACTCCGTGAGGGGGACAGCCTCCCGTCCCCGTCCCGGCTCAGGGGTGTCGGCTGAGATGAGCACTTTCCAGGCAGATGTCGCCATGGCAGGTTTTTGGGGCATGCCCTCATTAATCAGTGGCTTTGTGCTCGTTGGAGATGGGATCAGACCCTTTTTTAAAAAACAATATTTTGCCTCATCATAAAAGGAACATGAGATTGTTTGCAAGTTGGGGGAAAATGTAAAGAAAAAAGTAATTTATTGTTTAATGATCCCATGCTTCTGCTTGTTGGAAACGCGGTCACAGTCTGGGGGTGGGGTGCACGCTCTCACGTGCCTGTTGTGACTTTGTGTCAGAGCCTCTCCCTGCCCCATGCGGCCGGCCTGACAGCGAGGGGGACAGCCCGCCCGGAAGGTCAGTGACCTGCTGGGACCACGGGTGGCTGCGGGCATGCAGCCTATCGGCTAGGCTCCCCTTCCCTCCCCTTGCGCACTTGGGAGTCAGCCAGTCCTAGGGATGGGGCTGCGCCCTCAGGGACAGCTTTCAGGAGGAAAAGACAGTCTCTGCAGTTGCGTATTTCTGAAAAGGGGATTCCCACGTGCAATTTCGTCCTGTCTCTGTCTATGAAAACGACCCCGGCTCCCTCCACCCGACCCCCCTGAGAGCTCTCCCTGCCTCCGCCCCGGTCCACACGCGGGCGGGCTTCCTGGTGTCATCCGCACACGGGGAGGCGGCTCCGACGGTCCTGGGACGGTTGGCAAAATCGGATCGCGGACGGTTGGTTCCAGTTCTGTGGCGGTGGATGTTCTGCACTGAGGTCATGCCCGAGAGCGCCCTCGCTCTCGGGACACGTTCCCGGGCTGCCGCCTGGTAGGAGGATGGGGACCTCGGGGCTTCTCTCAGACGCTCAGAAAAAGTGTGTGCGCACGGAAGGACAGATGATGCCGAAGTGTTTTTTCTGAGGACGTGGCAGTGTCTGTGCAACTTTCTGTAGGTCTGAAAACCGTTCAGAGTAGTCACTTAAGAGAAAGCCCCAGGAACAAAAAAGTGAGGCTGTGCTCGCCCCCACTGCACCTGCAGGGCTGGTCCTGGCCGTGGCGACAGCCCCTACCCACGAAGATGGGGGATGAGATGTGGCCCCTCAGCCACGTCTTGCGTCGTCTGTCCCGAGTTTCATCCGATGGCAGACGGGGATCCATGCTGTGTGTGTCCTGTCGCGATTGTGTTGGACTCGTCCTTCCGGACGGTGACGCTCGGACCCACCCCCAGCGCCCGCTGTCACAAGCACTGCTGGGTCCTTCTGCTGGGCTCAGCTCCTGCCGCAGAGGGGACGGGGTGGCACCTGGGCGTGCTGTGCCGGGGGTGCAGGGGAGGGAACACGGGGTGGAGTGAGGCTCGGGCCCTCTGGCCAGCGCCCACCTACTGTTCTGCCAGAGCCCTCCCAGTGCCAGGGCGCCTGGCCACACAGGGCTGGGGGGTTAGCGTTTCCGGGGACTTTGGTGCTGGGAGGAGGGAGGGCCGGCTGGACCGGAGGTGTCCCAGAGAGAGTCCTGTCTGCAGGCGTGACATTCCCGCTCAGGAGAAGCACAGGTGTGTTCACAAGTATGTCCGAGCCCAGCACTGGCATGTGGCCCAGGGAGAGCCCACCACAGATGCGGCAGCAGGCTCCCTTCCTGCAGAAGGGCCTTCTGGTGCCCGGGTCTGTTGCCCCCAAGCTCAGGCAGGGCTGGGGGCCAGCAGGTGTGGGGAGGGTGCGGAGTCGCCTGCTCATTTGTCATACCCGGCAAAGGCCGCCGCATCCACCAGGATGGGCGCATGCGCAGCGCCATGCGCCCCACACCCTTGCTCTGAGGGGCTCAGGACCCCTGGTGCCCCCCCCAGCGCATCCCACCCTGCAGCAGCCACTGTCCTGAGTGGGGAACCCCCTGCCTCTCTTGACGGTCTGGCCACAGTGTGTGCCCAGCCACCTGTGTGTGCTGACCTCTGAATGAAAGCGCATTTTGGGGCTCCCTCTGTGAGCTGCTTGTGCCCCAGCCTGTGTTGGGGGCTGCGGTGCTGCTGTCACTGGAGGCCGCGTGCTGTTGTGCGGCCATAACCACCACCATTGTGCCTTCTCTAGTCAACGGAAATGAAGGTTTTTCTAGTATTTTGCTCTTAAGGTCTCCATTAAATTTTAAAATCCTCCTGCTACCCTGATTGTCTGGCATAGACGTTTCTGGTGAGTGGCTCAGTCCTCAGAGAGCCGGCCTCTGGAACAAGAGCGCTGGCTTCGAGGGGCGGCGGGGAGCTGGGAGGGCTCCCGAGACCCTGCTGGCCGCCGGCCCTGCCCGGCGACAGCCACGTTCTGCCAGCCCCACGGCCACTGGTGGACACGCTAGGCTTCAGCAGGAGGCTCCAGGGAGTCTGGAATCGAGACACGGTGAAGCATAGATTGGCGCCGTCAGCTCTGCCATGACATGTGCAGCATTTTCTCTTCCTGGACCGCCTGGGGCTCCCCACCTCTGCCTCTGTGGGCCTCTCGAGGCGAACCCCTGGCAGCCTCTTCCCGCCCTGGTGCCGCCAGCCAGGGTCTCTGGGCAGGTGGCTGGTGCGTGCGGAGGAAGGCAGTGGGCGCCTCCTCGGGCTGGGGCGTGTCTGGCAACCTGGTCTTGGCGGTGCTGGGCACGGGGGGTCACTGGCTGCTGGGGCACGGGGGGTCACACTGTGTTGCTCTCTGTCCGCAGATCACCAGAAGCTGGAGAGAGAGGCTCGGATCTGCCGTCTTCTGAAGCATTCCAACATTGGTGAGCTCGGGCGTGGGGGCGGGGGTGCCATCTCTCTGCACCCTGGCCAGCGGCCTTTCTGTCCCGGAGATTACACTGCAGAGGGACACCCAGAGGCCTCCTTTGCCTTCTCCATGGAAGTGTCCCATCCTCGGGCACCTGGCAGTGCCTCTCTCTACTGACCTGGAGGGGCCCTGGGGGTTCTGGGCAGCCTCTTGTGCAGCTCTGCCTGGATGGGTCCCAGCCCATCACTCTAACTCCCAGCTGGGATCCTGGCAGAAACATCATGTGGTTTTAGAAAAGCCACAAGACAGTCCAGTTAAGAAGAAAAACGTTTGGGAACCAAAAACCTCAAAGGCCACGCCAAGCGTCATCCTGGCCTGAGGTCTGAGGGCTCGTTCTGGAGAGCCACCGGTCCCCTGCTGGTCGTTGCCACTGTGCCCTGGGGGTGTAGAGCCTGGGGAGCCTGGAGCCATGGCCTCAAGGACGGTGGCCCTTTTTCTGAAAGCCCAGATCACCTCCTTGTGCACCCACAGGACCCTGGAAGTCAGCTTGGGCCTCCTGGGCCGCTTAACCAGCACTCCCCCCTCTGGAGTGGTCCCTTGGGGTGGTCCCTGCCTACTGCCCCAGGGAGCAGGTGTGTGTGTCGTCTGCCTGCCCGGCCCCACCTCTGGCCATGGAGGGACTTCCAGGAGCCCCCTGTGGGAAGCAGCTAAGAAGCACAGAGGGGCCAGTGGGTTTGCTGCCCTGGGGGCACCTAGGGAGCTGGTCAGGTGGGCTCGGGGCCCCTCTTGCCACTATTCCAGATCCGTTGGGCCAGGACAGGGCCCAGGACTCTATTTAAGAGAAACGGCAGGTGAGGTGGCTCGGTCACTTCTGGAGCCCCTGGCCTGAGGGGAGGTACATGCCACTCGCAGCTCCCAGGCCGGGGCCTCAGCCGTGGGGAGCCCAGGAGGCTGTAGGAAGCCTCGGCCGCTCCTCAGAGCCAGTCCTGGGAGCTCTGCCCTGAGGCTGTGCCCTGCAGGACTTGTGGGAGCGGCGGTGAAGGCAGACCCCCCACTTCCAGACAGCCCCCCACCGTACCCGCAGGCAGCTCCAGCCCTGGGCCCGGGCCGGGCACTTGCACTTGCAGATTCTCAAGCTGTGTGTGTTGGGCCCGCTGGCGTGCAGGCTCCTGACTCAGAGGCCTGTGGGCCCAGGAACCGGAACCTTCCCCAGCGAGCCTGGTGATTCTGATGCCGATGTCCACAGGACCCCAGTCACTCTTCACTGGCGGGGTGGGGGGAGCATGTGGGCCCGCGGTGGGCTTCTGTCAGACCCTCCACTGCCCCTGCTGTTGCGCTCTGTGCGTCGGAGCCCAGCAGCAGGCACCAGCTCACCCCCAGCGCCGCCCCTTGCCAGTCGCCTCCCCTGCATCGTCTGAGCACCAGCCAAGAGTGGGTCAGGAATTCCCTTCTAATAGGGGAGGACCCCAGTGTTCTCTGGGTGGGTGTTTGAGATAGTCTTCAAAAGACCACTCCTTGCCCTGCCTGGAGGCCCATGTTGTTCCGGGTCAGCCATGATCAGTCCTTGAGTCTTCATAGCAGCTTTATTCCAGAGCACGGGGGGCAGAGCCAAGACTGGGGGGAGGGGGCTGCAGAGAGAACATTCCAGAGCACAGGGGAGGCAGAGCCGAGGCGAGGGGGATGCAGAGGGAACATTCCAGAGCGTGGGGCAGGCAGAGTTGATGGGGGTGCAGAGGGAACATTCTAGAACATGGGGAGGCAGAGCTGAGACCGAGGTGCAGAAGGAATATTCTTTGAGAATACTCTGGGGAGTAGTGGGAGAGGTCTAGGGGGAGGTGAAGGGGTCCCCTTGCTCCCAGGCCTGGGTCTTCCCAGCCCCACTGTAGACAGAAGTGTCCCAGTGCCCCTGGCACAGGCAGTGGGACGTTGTTCGTCCCACTGGTGCAGGGCAGGGGCTCTGGGAGGGGCTGTTCCTCAGAGCAACTGTGTTCAGAGTGTGGGGCGGGAAGGAGCCTCCGTTTCCCCAACTGTGAAGTGGAGATGGGCCCTCCAGGGAGTCCCTGGGAGGCCCTGAGAGAGGAGTCAGGTGGACGTCAGGCGCAGTGAGTCCCGGCCTGCAGAGGGGACTCAGGGAGGCTCGGGGTCGGTCACCGCGGGGGCCCAGCCTTCCTGCGGACGGGCTGTTGCGGCTCCGAGCCCTTGCAGGGTCTGTGTGTGGTGAGCGGGGCTGCCCAGGCCACAGCTTCTGTGGCTCTTAACCCACGTGAGTCAGTCACGTGTGCTGCATAACAGGCAGCAAAGCTCAGCCCACAGGCGCTGATTGTCTGTGGGTTCGAGAGCTGTGGGGCTGGGGGCTCAGGCCTGGTACCCAGCCTGCGGGATCTGTGCAGAATGGCCGTGCGGGGCTCGAGAAAGCAGGACGGGCCTGGGCCTGGGCCCGGGCGGCTCCTCCGGGGCTCCCGTGCGGTGTGGACCCCAGCCCGAGCTGCGTCTGTGAAGGTTTGCCTGCGTGTCTGGGGTTTGCTCGCAGGCCGTGGCTCACGTGGTTGCCGGGGTCTCATCAGGACCACGTGCGTGTCTTTAGCACGTGGCAGGAGGTCCCCAGAGTGCGTAATGACAGGGACTCAGAGGGAGCCGGACGGGTAAGGGAGGGAGATCGAGAACTCGGACGCCTTAGAGCGTGGGGTTCGGTGGCAGCGTGTGTTCACAGCATTGCGTGGTCACTGCCACTCTCCGTGTCCACACTTCTCGTCGTCCCGGGGAGGGTCTGCGCCCGGGAAACACGACCTCCCATCAGGTCGCCCAGGCCCGGGGAGCCGCCATGTGCTGCGTCTGCGGGTTGGCCCCACGAGGACCCTCACGGCGGTGGGATCACACGTCGGTCCCTTTGTCACTCTTGTTCCACTCAGCGTCGTGCCCTCAGCGCCCGTCCCTGTTGAAGCGAGTTACGGGATTTCCTTGCTTTTCCAGGCTCCGTCACGTCGGCCTCCGCTCACCCGACAGCGGACCCGCGGCTTCTTGCCGCCTGTCGGCCTCACACACAGGGCTGCCGTGCACGAGGCCGCGCGTGGAGGGTGGGCACCCGTGTGGCTCCCGCGCTCCCACCTTTGGGGACACGCGCAGCAGTGTTAAACGGCTGGCTGCCAGCAGGTCGGCGGGGGTCGCTCTGCAGGCCCGCTGTGCTCCTCGAGCCAGGCCGGGGGGGCCACGCCGCCGCCCTGCCGCATGTGAGGGAGGGAGCGACGCTGTCCGCGCAGCAGGGGCCCGTCCCTGCCGCGGACACGTGAGGCCTCTGCTGACCTGTCACTCTGGAGCGGGCTCCACGGGGCCGGCCGCCCGTCACCAGCCATCCGGGCAGAGCGCTCCCCAGCGGGTGCAGGTTCTCCTCAGAGACAAGGGGGCTGCTGCACAGAGGACGCAGCTGTGTGGCCTGGCTTCAGCAGTGCCTTTTGTAGGGACGGGAGTAGGCCTGGGTGTCTGGGATGCCTGACCCAGTGTTCCCCCCAGCCTCCTCCATTCCCCCAGCCTTCCCCACTCTCCCCCCAACCGCCCCCAGTCTCCCTCACTCTCCAGCCTCCCTCCAGCCTCCTTCTAGCCTCTCTCCATCTCCCCCAACCTCCCCAGCCTCCCCGAACCTCCCTCCAGCCTCCCACAGTCTCATCCCAGCGTCTCCCCAGTCTCCTTCCAGCCTCCCCACAACCTGCACTTAGCCTGCCTCTGCAGTGACCTTTTCTCTTCAGGACCTGGCTCAGTGATGGCAAGTCTCTACCTTCTGGTTTCTGGGGTGGGAACTGAGCTCCTTTGCTGGGTGGTTCACCCCTGAGCTGGGCAGGTGGGCACCATGGAGGACATGTCATGGGGGAGCTTCCTGCCTGGACAGTGGAGAAGGGTCTCCGGTCTCCCGCTGCTCAGCCCCGCAGCTGGTGAAGTTATGCATCTGGGCCAGGCTCTCCTGCCGCAGGCAGCAAGGGCATCCCCGGGGCAGTCCAGAGGCTGCCTGGGAGTGTGGAGGGACCCCCCCTGAGAACGCCTCGGCCCAGGACTCAGGGACAGGCCCTGGAGGAGCTGTGGCCCTGGCGAGGGGAGCGTCCTGGGTGCACCCCTGTGCCCTCTGTGTAGAGGCCCCACAGGGCTTTTGGGCTGCGCTCTTGGGAGTGCGCGGGACTGCGTCGAGGCCGCACGCCCTACCCAGTGTCACGAGCGTCCTGCTTTACTTGGGCGGATTTTGCGACAAGTCACTTGGCAGCCTCAGCTCTGTCAGGAATCAGTCTGATATGCTAGATAGCTTTCCTTCTAAACTGTTAAAATAATGTGCGACTGCTTGTTAAATGTTAAAAATGTTTTTTTTTTTTTTTAAAAAAGGGTTCAAGTGCACACAGCCTCCACGTCGCCCAGGCGCCCCTTGTCTCCTAGGCGAGGAGGTGGGACCCGCCAGCAGGCCTAGGAGCCCAACCCCCTCCCACCAGCACTGGGGCCCGGGGCCTCCCGCAACCGTCCTGGACTGCTGGGGATCCCCCAGGGAAGGCGAGGAAGGCCCCCAGGAATGTCCCTCTGGGGTCCCTGGGCCTTCCTTGCTCTGTGCGCCAGGGCAGGCGGCTGGGCCGAGGAGGCCACACCTAGAGGGGGTGAACGTCTGTTCCCTGCACCGATTTCCCAGACAGTCCTGGAAGGAGGGTGCTGTGGGCAGGGCTCTGCTGGGTGCTGGGGAGAATTAGGCCAGCCTGAGGGCATCAGGGGTAGGAGGGAGGTCAGCATTGGCTTTGCGCACCCAGAGGTCTCTGTGACATCCCTGGGAGAGGGGACGGAGCCCAGGTAGCTGGCGGAGGCTGGGGACCCGGGAAGACCTCGCCTCACAATCATGGGGCCAGAAGGAGGGGTGAAGCCGAACGGGACAAGGCTGGACGCCAGGCCCTTGAGCAGAGCCACAGAGCCAGAAACGGGAGGGCAGCTGCCAGAGGAGCTGGCCCCGGGGTTGGCATGGGTGCCCCTCCACGGTGACCAGACACCCTGACTGCTTGGGCAGGAGCCCGGTCTCGGTGCCTGATTTCGGCCTGGGTCAGCGACTGCTGCTGCGGGACTGTGCTTCCAGGCACAAAGACGCTGCCGGCCGGGCCCCTGGGAAGGTTACAGCGGGAGGAAGGAGGAGGCCTGCAGGGCAGGCCACGAGGGCAGCGTGGAGGGTGCGAGCAAGGGGCTGCAGCCAACCCTCCTGGCGCTGGCGGCCTGCCCTGCGGGGAGAGGCCCAAGGAGCCACAGCCCCGGGGGTTCCGAACCCCACTCTGCACACTGCTTGGCCTCCGGGGAACCGCGTCTCTCCGCTGTGTGCACGGCCCCTCGCGTGCTGGTGAGCAGGCGGGTGCTCGGGGCGGCATCTGCCGGAGGCAGGGTCTGGCACAGGGGGCGGTTGCCGGAGGCAGGGTCTGGCACAGGGGGCGGCATGCAGAGTGATCCGTTCCTAGAGAAGTGTGCTGTTCGGCGTGGGGTGCGTCTCCGGCTCCATGGGGTGGCGGGCGCGCGCTGGCCTTGTGCGCTGTCCACTCGCTGGCTCCTGGACGCTGGCCGGCACCCTCGGGCCGGGTGCTGCTCCAGGCTCGGGGACGCGCACAGCAGGCCAGCCAGGCTGGGGAGCACCTGGGGCCCGAACCCAGGGCCCGAGTTTTCGGAAGTGCTGCCACACTGGATGGCCTTCGCTTGTCCCAAGAGGCAGGTGACAGGGCCCCACGGCGCTCCTGTCCTGTGAGTGGCTCCTTTCCAGGGCCTGGTCCAGCAAGCCGCAACCCTAGGGCCCTACCCCGCCTGCGGCCCCCTGTGCCCTGGCTGGGAGGCTGAGAGGGGCCCAAGTCTCTGTCTGGCAGAGGAAAGGGGACCTCGGTCACCTAGAGCCCCCTGGATGTCCGCCCGGGACCCATGGCTCTCCCGTTGGGCTCTGTCCTGCAGCACCCCACCCCCACTGTGGGGAGCCCCAGGCCCTTGTTGGGATGGGTGGGCCCCCTCCATGAAGGAGGGGTGCTGCGTGGCGAGGGCGGGTCCTGGGCTGGGTCAGCCCCTCACGGCCTCTTCTATCCTCACAGTGCGGCTGCACGACAGCATCTCTGAGGAAGGGTTCCACTACTTGGTCTTTGATCTGTAAGTGTCTGAGCTGGGGGATGCTCCCCTGCATGGCTCTGGGGGTGGGCAGGGGAGGGGTGGGAAGGGGGGCATCTGAGGCTTCTGCAGCCCCTGCCTCCCAGGCCTCCTCCCTTCCAGGCTCACCAGCACAGCCTCCCACCGGCTGTGTCTGGAGTCCCACAAGCTTGGGGCTGCCCCCTGGGCCCTTCGGGCAGGGTGCAGGGGTGAGGGAGGGGAGGACCCGAGGGGCGGTCATGGCCCTTCCTTTGTAGGTGTTCCCTGGGGTCCTCATCACAGCCGACTGGCGTGAGTGTGTGTGTCCTCGTGAGCACGTGCGGTTTCTGGGGGTGCGTGCACGTATGTGTGTCTGTGTGTCCATGCGTGTGCGTGTGTGACGTCCGACGTGCGGACTTTGGGGCCTCTGGTGCCTCTTCCTTCCTGCCTGATTCAGGAGCGGTGAGCTCATCCCCGTCCGTCCCTGGCCGCTCCCACTGTGCGGCTATATTTAGCTGCCGGTGAGTCACTGCCGCTGGGGCCCTGGAAGTGGGAGGGCGGGGCCCTGGGCTTCGGGCGGCCCCTAGTGGCCTCTTGATGGCCACAAGGCCAGGGTGCTGTCACCTGTGTGATGGGACACCTGCCTGGGCAGCTGCTCCTCCCTCTAAGACAGATGCCGCCACAGCCACGGAGCCCTCAGTGCCCTCCGGGTCCCATGGTCCAGAGGGGCCGGGACTGTCCCTGCAGGGGCTTGGTCCTCTCTCAGTCCCCCAGTGTCCTACCAGACCGTGCTCTGAGGCAGCCCAGGCTGGGCTGGGACACAGCTGTCATTGCCAGGCTGAGGCTGTGCCCTAAAGGTCTGTTCCATGGTCCCTGCAGAGGGAGACAAGCTTGCTGTACCCCCACCTCGTGTCCCCCCAGACCCACCCAGTGTCACAGGGAGTGTAGGGGCCATGTGGCTGGAGGGCGGCCATGCCTGGGCCCTGGTGGCAGACAGCTGGGTGGGTGTGATTCAGAAGACAGGAGGGAGAGAACGGGGTGTGTGTCGTGTGCACGCTCGTGGGCTCGTGCATGCGGTGCACGTGTGTAACTGCGTGTGTGCGTGTGTGTGCACGCACATGTGTAGGTTCATGTTTCTTGGCCTACATGACAGGCAAGCGTGGGGAGCCCAGAGAGGAGTACTTGGCGGTGTTTCTGGGGGTGGGGCAGGGGAAGGGCCCAGGCCCTGCACGCCCTCCCTGAAAGCCTCTGTGGCCCATAGGCCTGCGGTGGTCCTGACCCCACGGAGGCCTCTGTTCCGGGGCCTCAGGCAGCCGCTTCTGGGGTGGGCCGGGAGGGAGCGGGGAGCGTCGGATAGGCCCCGCCCCACCACAGCCCCTCCAGCCAAGCAGCATTCCCCGCTATGTGGCACTAGAACCGGGGAACCACTTCTTGCCTGGGTTGGCGTCACCTTCCAAAGGCCCCAAGTTTGGGGAAAGTGTGGATTCAGGAGTTGACAGGTTTCCCCACTCCCACCCCTGGGAATGTCACAAGGACTTGGGGACAGCCGCACATCAGCCATGTTGTCCCGCTGAGGACAGGGAGGACAGGAGGAGATGTCAGCCTCTGGGTCAGGTTGCCTCTCACCTGCATGAGACGCCACCCTCCCCCTGCCAGCAACCAAGTCCCGGCCCTGCTGCTCTGGACCGCATGGCCCAGGTGCAGGGACCCACAGGCCTATCCCCAGCCTGGCGAGGCCTTGCTCCGGGGGGGCTCCCCGGGTTTGGACTCAGGGTCCGCAGAGCCTCTCCTGGGTGTCTGGGTGCAGGGAGGTAAACAGTGAGTCCCCTCTCCTGGGCTGGAGCCCTGACTGCGTCTTCCCGCTCCATGCGCACATGGACACACACGCGCACATGAGCACACGCACACACATGGATTCACACGGACACACACATGCACACACGGACACGCACACACACACGTGCACACGGACACGTGGGCATGGACACGCACACATGACACGCACACAGACACACGTGCACACGGACACACACACGCACATGGACACACGCACAGACACATGGGCACAAACGCGCACACACAAACGTGCACACAGGCACACAGACACGCACGCACACACGGACGCACACGCATGGACACATGAGCACACACGTACACACACGCACACGTACACATGCACGCACACGGACACACGCACGCGCACATGGGCACACGTGCACGTACGCATACGGGCACACACGGACACGCACGCACACACGGACACACACATGCGCACATAGACACACATGCACACACGGACGCATTCGCAGACGGACACGCAAACAGACGCACACGCACTCGGGCACACACGCACACATGCGTGTGCACATGGGTGTGCATGCACGTGCCTGTGGCACAGGCCGGCGCACACACGCCTGCGAGGCTCAGCCTCTGTTAGGCCGTCGCCGGCTCTGAGCCTCGGGCTTTTCTGGTGGCAGTTCGGAACCCCAAGAGCTCCTTCCTCCCAAGTGCTTGGCATGTCCAGAGGGGTCAGAAGCAGGTGTGTCGCCAGAGAGGGGCATGCTGAGCCCCGACACATCCTGTGTGTCTTGCCGTCTGACTTTAAGGGAGCGTCGACCCATGCCAGGGGCACCCACTCAAGCAGGCCCGGTGCCTGTCGCCCCTGCCTCAAGCCAGCCCGCCCCAAGCAGGGGCACAGAACTGAGGCCCACACAATCCTCACCTTCATGAACAGAAATACCGATAGAGAGGGCGCAGCCCCTAGGGCCAGCGCCGCTGCAGAGGGAGGCAGCTCTTGGCCTGGCCATCTCAGCGGTGGGAAGCCTGGCCGGAGACTGCGGAGCTGGGGTAGGGCCTGCGGAGTGCCCCGGGAGGGCTCCTCCCTGCTCCCCCTGCATCTGTGCCTCACCCCTGTTGTCTTCACCTTTCTGTCCACCCTTATTTTCCAACTCAAAGGGCCCTGGGTGGCCTGGAGTCTCTCGGGTTTCCCAGAAGCCCTCTGGGCAGTTTCCTGTCTGGGCGTCCGTCCTGATCGTAAGGCCCTCACTGAGCAGGGACACGTGGCAAGTGGGTGTGCAGACAGAAATCCCGCCCTGCTCCTAGATGGGGCTTGGGACACCTCACGGGCTCACCTACAAGGGAGGCCAGATCCGGACACTGGCTCTCTGGCCCCTTGCTCTGTGCGGGGTCACAGCTCTGGTTCCGGGGGACATGAGGAGGGATCCAGATCTCTTCAGGCCCAGAGTTAGCATGACAAAGCCTGGGTAACACTGCAGAGGCCTGGGTCAAACTCCTGTGCTGCCCACACGGGGCCACCACCCCGTCGAGAGCCCATTTTCTGAGCATGACAGTGCCATGTCATGGAGCGGCTGTGAGAGTGGACATGTGAAATGATACCGTGTGTAAGGACTCGGTCGGTTGTTAGTCCTGGGAGGTGAGGACGATAGGGAAATAGGGTAGAGAATGGGGAGGGGGAGGAGGAGTCATCGATGTTGCCAGCGGTGACGATGGGGATGGAGTGATGAGGCAGATGGGGTCCTCAGAATCTGTGACCCGTGCTTTGTCTTCAGGGTCACGGGCGGGGAATTGTTCGAGGACATTGTGGCCCGAGAGTACTACAGCGAGGCGGATGCCAGGTGGGTATGCAGGCCTCTGTCCTTCCGGCTCCCTTCTCTTCCCACCCCTGCCTCATTCGGTCGCCGCCGGCCCCCGGGGCCCGCGTGTGCTCCTGTGGGCAGAGCGGCTCACACGGCTGAGGCAGACGGTCTGCCGGGCGGAGGCGGCGTTCCTGCTGGGAGCCTGGAGCACGTCCCAGGAGTAGCCACTTTTGTGTCCTCCCCCAGATCGGAGCGGGCTGGAGTCGGGGAGTACCCGGGCCGGCTCCGCTTCCCTGGGGTGGGGATGGCCCAGAGAGGGGTTTTTTCGGTGGGGGCGGGCGGTGGAAGGGGGAGTCATGGTGCTCCCCCCGCCCCCACCTTGGACATCTGTTTGTGGCCCACAGCAGGCACATGGCAAGGCCTTCCTTGAGGAGATGGGCAGTTTCCAAATGCTTTTCCGAAGATGGGTCAGGGGTCCCTTTCCGTGCCGTCTTTCCATGGCCAGAGGCAGGAAGGGCAGGCAGGAAGGGAGAGCCCGTCCATGGTGGGCAGGAAGCCAGGGCCCTGCGTGGAGGGATGGAGGGACTCAGGCTCCCTCTGGCTGAGGCTCCTTTGGGGGCCCCTGGGCAGACCTTCCCCCTGGGGTCAGCCATCCCAGGGAAGGAGAGCCCCAGGGACATCAGGGGGCCACCCGCGGGCCACCCGCAACATGCTGCTGGGGACACAGGGCCCTCCTTCCTGGAAGGGATGCCATTGGCGGCCAGCTGGCAGCTGTGGCCCATGCATGTCAGCCTGAGGACAGCTGGGCCCCAGAACCCCTCTTGTGACAGACAAAAGGCTGCTCTGGTCACTCTAACTGCTGGTGTTCACTGTGGATGCTTTTTATTTTTAATTTTTCATGTTACTTGTTCCTAAAAATTTTATTAAGCATATATTCCTTTTGAGGAATATTTCTTGAGCATATATCCTTTTCTAATCCAGAAAATTAATATTATTATTTCATTTTAATTTTTTTTAAAAGATGTTATCTATTTGAGAGAGAGAATGAGCCGGGGGGGAAGCAGAGGCAGAGGGAGAGGCAGGCTTCCCACTGAGTAAGGGGCCCATAGACACGGGGATCGGTCCCGGGACCCCGAGATCAAGGCTCAGCCGAAGGCGTTTGCTTCACTGACTGAGCCCCCGGGCGTCCCTTGAATATTATTTTTTAAAGTAGCTTTTTGTGACTCCTTTCTTTACCCACGGGCGACCGTGCCTGCTGGCAACAGCCCAAGCGAGTCCCGCGGTGGCCTGGGTCGCTGTCCAGGGCCTCCTGGGTCCTCCAGGGTCGGGGCCGGGGTTGGAGGATATCAGGGACGGGGCGCAGGGGCATGGCTGCTTTCCCAAAGCTCCGTGAGGAAGGACCTTCGCTTCGTCCGCTCCCCCGGGAGTGGCCGATCCCCTTTGGGAGCAGATCGGTCCTCCTCTCCTCTAAGAAAAGTAGGGAGAGCAGGCGAGCCGTGTGCCCGGGCTCGGTGGGGCTGGGGTGGGGACGTCCGCAGAGTGGGCGCCTGCCTGCGAGGCCTGAGCGGTCCTGACCTCTGCCGGGGGGTGGGGGGGAGCTCTGGGGAGGCCCGGTGGGCAGGGTCCTGCTGGCTGGGGCAGGGCCTGATGCCCACCACCAGGGCAAAGCCAGCATGAGGAGGGCCTGCCTTCCAGTTCTGCCACCACGGCCACGGGGCTGCCTGCATCCGGGCCGCGGGCCTTCACGGCCCTCTGTGTCCCCAACGGCAGTGTCCTGCCTCTGGGGCCTTTATCCTCGGCACCCTTCACCGCCTGGGGCCTGGCCCCTTCCCTGCATTCCGCAGCAGGTGCTCCCAGCTCAGGGGTGTTAAGGCCCGTGGCTGCAACTTCCTCTTGGCTGGGAGCCCCTGGGCGCTGCCCCCCACACCGGCCCGCCCACGCCCAGCCGTGCACACGCCCTGTGCTCCCCGACGCCTGTGGCCTCCGAGCTCCTCCCTCGCCCGTCTGCCCCTCCTGCCTGCGTCTCAGTCTTGTCTCCAACACCCCCTCCAGCCCCCGGCCCTGCCGCTTGATGCCCAGGGATCCCTCTGGCCCCACTCCTGTTGGGGACCCTATCGTGGAGGGCCCTCTTGGTGTTAGGGGTCCCTTGGAACTGGCCCAGAGGAGACAGGGCTGGAGTTCCCCCAACAAATGCCTAGTTTTCTTTCACGAAGCCTGCCTTGCTCACTGTCCACTGCGGAGAAGGCGACGAGGGGACTCTTAGGGAGTGCTTCTGGGCGCCTCTTGTCCCCGGAGCTCCGGCCCTGCGTTTGATCTTCGTGCTGGTTCTTTGTTTCTGGGCAGGAGGACATGACCATCTGCCATAGACTTGCCCACGGGCATTGTCAGGAACCGTGGCAGGCGTGGCCCAGGCTAACTCCCATCCTGGGAGGGCTGCCTGGCTCTGGGGACCTGCCCCTGAGAGGGGTCGTTGGCCCCGTGCGGAGGCAGGGAGGTCTGGCCCTGGGGCCGGCCAGGGCCAGTGCTGCTCGCAGTGGGGCGTCCTGGGGCTGCCATCGTGGCGAGTCTCTGGAGGAGACGGGAGGAAGGCAGGCACTGCTGTTCTGAGCTCTTTCCCGATCCTACTTCAGAGAAATGTGGCGGTTTGTGGGGAACCTGGAGTGTCTTTTCCCGAAGCAGGGAAAGCAAAGGTCAAAATATTTAGGACCCAGTTTTTAGAACCCTAGAAAGCTATGTGGGTCTTGAGAGATGTTTCAAGGGCCCCCGAGAATCCAACTGCCCCAGCGAGGAGGAGGCAGCGGCAGGGGTGCAGCTGGGGTGACCCCAGAGCCCAGTACCAGGAGAATGGTGTCCAGGACCCAGCCAGCGTCTAGAATGCTCTTGGCAACAACTCTGACCCAAAAAGTCCCCGCCAGGAAGATGGCACAGTGTGAGCAGGAGGGAAGGTGGGCAGGACTCCAGGCTGTGCTCCCAGGCTGGAGTGGGCAGGGGCCAGTAGTGCCCCGGAGCCCCCCGGGCCAGGGCCTCCCGGAATGGGCTCCTGCAGGCTGCAGCGTCAGGCTCCCACCACCACGTGGCCGGCGGGGAGCCCAGCTTAGCCAGCTCCCTCCTGGCCGTGCGGGAGAGAGTGCGAGCCTGTGCCCTGCCCGCCGGTTTCTCCCTCCTGGTGCCCATGAAGCCCCTGGAGTGGGGTCTGTCCTCAGTCCCGCGATGCCCCCAGAGAGACACGCCGGCCAGGAGTGTGGGCTCACGTCTCTGGTGCTGCTTTGGGCCCTGTGTTCCCAGGAGGGGACAAGGAGGAAAGCGGTGGTGCAGCCCCCAGTCTGAGCCAACATTCCGTCTGTCCTGCAGTGCACGGACCTGTGGGTCCAGCAGACGTTCTCGGAACCTCTCCCTGCTGGGCGCAGCCCAATCATGAGGAAAGAACCCTGTCGGGACTGTCGTAGAGGCTGTGGGACTGTGGGACTGTTGTGGGTGGCCCAGAGGGTGTTGTCAGGGCTCAGAGCCAAGGAAGGGTCTCGAGGGGCAGGTGGAAGGTGGGCTTGACCCAGAGCCGAAGCAGGTTGTGCCGCAGGCTCAGCAGGTCTGACGAGAGGCCAGGGACCCCGGGGCCCGCCGGAGTGGCCAGAGGCCCAGGCCATGTCCCCCTGTGGCCCGCGAGGGGGCAGGCTCCTACGGACAGCGGGGTGCAGGCCAGCACCAAGCGGCAGCAGCTTGGGAGGGGGCTGGTCTGCCAGGGCTCCCCACCGTCCCCCAGTTCCCTGCCAATGCCACAGTGCGAGGTGGGCCCAGCGACCGGTGGCAGAGCGCCGGGTGTGAGCGCTGACAGCCGTGGGGCTCTGCCTGCACCCCGTGTCCTACACCAACCTTAGAGGAGGGGCCCCGGTGGGGTGGTCCCCCCAACGAGCTTGCCGTGGGGGTCAGCCCACAGGTGCTGAGCGCATGGCCGCCATAACGGGGGTCTGGCGCCACCAGGACGGGGATGAGGACCATGGGGGATGGTGCTAGGCAGATGAGGGCTTTGTGGGAGTCGTAAGAACAAGGCAGGTTTTGAGGGTGAGTTAGGCCAGTACACAGGGACAGGAGACCCCAGATCCCGAGATTCAGGACATGAGGTGGCTGTGGTTCCAGCCTGTGGTAGCGCTGATACCCCCAGGTCTGGGCCCGGCTCCTTCTGACCCTCTGCAGAGCTCAGGTACTGTGGTCATTAGGTTTCCCAGGTCCTGGCTTGTGCAGGGAGGAAGCTCAGGTTTCCTTCCCGGGCCATGGGCAGATGTCCCTCATGTGTGTGCTCTCACAGCCATGCCCAGGGCTACCTGAGGACCCGGTCTGGTCCCTCACCCCCCATGCCACGTTCGCAGTTAGGAGAATAGCTGACCCTCAGTCACCTGCCAGGTCCAGGCGTGGCAGGAGGGGTCCTGAAGCAGTCTGCCTCCCTGCCTCGCCCCCACCCGAGGGGCTGTGAGTGCTGTCCTGGGCGGGGGGCTCCTGGCGGCCCGCGGCTGGCCATGCTGCAGGGGTGGCTGGGATCCCAAGGAGTTGGGGGCTGGCTCTGGGGCAGCCGGCAACCGTGGGCACCCTCGGGGCACCTGGGGGAGGCAGGCTCGGGTCCCAGGGTGTTGTGTCCTCGGGGCCCGGGGCGTGAGTGATGGGCATGCACCGGTGTGCGAGGAGCCTGAGGGCAGCCCTGAGCTCTCCCTGCAGCCAGGCATGCCCGGAAGGCCCCCGACATCTCCCTGGCTCAGGGCTCGGGACAGAGGCAGGAAGCTTCCGGGACCACGGGGCTGCCCCGGGGCCGAGCAGCCAGTGTGGCTGACTGTGGGATTGCCACTGCGCCAGGACTGCGGGGCTCTGGTGGCCACCCCGCTCCACACGGCTGGCCTGCCCGGCGGGGTGTGGGCTCAGCCCTGGTCCCCCTCCGAGAGGATGTCTGGCGCAGGGTCAGGCCTGAGCGGCCTGAGCCGGGGGTTACAGGGGTGTGTCCTCTGAGTACTGCTGCTGTGGGCCTGGTCAGAGGAGAAGGTGGGGCGTGGGGGCTGGCCCTGCCCTGTGCTGGCCACAGGGGACCCCTTTCTAGCCGGCATCTCCTCCCCTGTGCGGCAGGCGGCACCTTGACTCTCTGCTTTCCTGCAACCCCAGTGCCACCTAGCACCCCACTCCCACACCCCTGCCCCTCACGGCCACCCTCACTAACTCGCCTGCCGTTCGCCGCAGTCACTGTATCCAGCAGATCCTGGAGGCGGTTCTGCACTGCCATCAGATGGGCGTCGTCCACAGGGACCTCAAGGTGAGTCCCCAACCCTGCTCTGGGCCAGCTGGCCGTTGGCGGCTGCGTGTCCTGCAAGAAGGGGCCCGGGAGGGGAGGGGAAGCGCGAGGACGAGCACGTGTGGGGGCGCATGCAGTGGCGCGTGTGTGCGCATGTCCACTCGGGGTGTCTGGGCTCCAGGGGGGAACACAGACCCAGCAGGGGGGCACACAGGTGACCTGCACACAGGTGGGGCAGATGCCCGGGGAGCAGGGTTGGGGAGGGCGGCCCCGCTTGCCTCTGCCGGCGTCCAGCCCGTCCTGCGAATCTGCTGCCCTGGACTCACTCTGGGCAGCGGTTTGTCCCCCCGTAGGGCACCGCGTGGCCTCAGGGGGAGCAGCACCCCCTCCACCTTTCCTGCCTCTCAGTGTCTCCAAAGTGGGCTTTCCTCCGGGCTGGGCTGTGGGGGAAGGGACTGTAATTCCTGCCGAGAGTCCCCAGGTGGCACTTGAGACCGACCTTCCCAGGCTGAATGGGGTCACACCTCCCTTGGGCCCCCGATCTTTGCAGGGGCTGCTCTGGGATGGTGTCGCACCAGGAGCAGGCCCGGGGCCCCCTCCCGAGCCCTTTCCATCTGTCTCTGCACGTCCCACATGGTCCTGCGTCCTTGCCTGCTTTGTGCGCCCGGGCCGTGGGCCTCAGCGTCGGGCACCACGTTTGGTCTGAAGCTGTGTCCCGTGGCAGCGTGCCCCCCACTGTGGCCATGGAGCCTGTGAGGCATGAACATATGTGCCCCCCCCACCCCGGCCCCGGCATGTCCTGGGCCATACCAGCCTGCTGAAAAGAAGAAAAGGGCAGGACAGTGGATCTTCTGCCTCCTGCCGGGTGTGGAGGGCAGATGGCGTCTCCTCTTTCAGAGAGGACGCCTGTCTCCTGACGGGGACAGACCCCCAAGGCCATCCTGTGGTGGGTTTGCACTCAGCCGAGAGCGGTGTGGGGAGACCCGAGGGATTTGGCACTGTGTTGGGGGGTTGTGAGGGAACCAGGGGGGAGCGGGGGTCCCCCACTCTTCTCTGGGGTTGAGCCCTCATCCATGGCAGTCCTTCAGACCCCTTGATGTGGGTGTGAGGGGAGGTGGGGTCCCCCTAGTCCCACTCACGTTCACCAAACAAAGACGTGAGGGGCCCTCTCTGCTGGGCAGGCAAGACCCCATGTCCACAACACATCTCACACAGGTGACATGCTGGGGACATGGGGCCCGGCCAGCAGTGTGGGGCCCGGGGAAGCGCTGGTCTCTGCCACGGGGCTGGCATCCTTCATGGGTTCCAAGGGGCCGTGGGCACATTCTGCTGCCCCAGGGTCCTCAGCACTGTTAACAGGGTGTTTCCTGGGGCACCGCCACGGCTATACTCTCAGTGGGCCTGCCTGCCAGGACGGTGGCCTGGCGAGGGGGCTGAGGGCCCCTGGTGGTCGGGGACGAGGGAGGCTGGAGGCCAGAGCTCTGAGGGCTCTGCACTGACCGCTGAAGGCGGCCAGGCCAGCGTGGGCGGGCCCATGGACAGGGCACAGTGCACAGAGCGCCCCGTGGTGCTCCTGTGGGATGGGGGACAAACGTCCCTTCAGCTTGCCCAAGTGCGCTGCTCCTGAGGCAGGGGGGCCTGTGAGGGGCCTTTTCCCGCTGGGGACGCTGGATGGCCCGAGCCAGAGGGATGGGGCGGTCAGACGCTCTCCGCTTCTTCCTTACTCTGGTCCTCTGGAGGCGGGGGGGCAATCATTTCTCAGGCAGCCCCCACGGAGTCTGAGCACCCAGATGTGGGACATGGCGGGCGCACTGCCTGCCAGGCTGGTAAGGGGCTCTCGGGTCTGCCCGCCACATTCTGAGCTCTCGGCCTGGGTGTGACCGCTCCCCTCTGCCCCCTTGGGTCACAAGGAATCTGCCGGGGCAGCACCCACGCGGCAGGGTGTCAGCCCGCAGACCGCCATCGCATCTGCTGTGTCCCCTCCCCTCCGTGCCCTGTGGCATGACCCACACGCGCACTGGCGTGTCGCCTTCCCTGCAGCCCGAGAACCTGCTTCTGGCCAGCAAGTGCAAAGGGGCGGCCGTGAAGCTGGCGGACTTCGGCCTGGCCATCGAGGTGCAGGGGGACCAGCAGGCATGGTTCGGTGAGTGGGAAACCCGGCCGCCTGGAGCGAGGGTGGGGGTCTGCTGCCCTCTTGGCCCTCACACCGCCCCTGCCCTGTCCCTAGGGTTTGCCGGCACGCCAGGCTACCTGTCCCCAGAGGTCCTGCGCAAGGAGGCCTATGGCAAGCCAGTGGACATCTGGGCATGCGGTGAGCCCTCTGTGGAGGCGGGGTGGGGCCGCGGGGCCGCGGTGGAGGGAGCCCTGTGCTCGTGCCAGGCTTGCCCCTGGGCTGACTCGGGGCTGCTGTCCGCCAGGAGTCCCCCTCCCCACCCAGACTAGAATTGCTCATGTGACCCTGGCGGGGCCCACCTGGCTGGAGCCCAGCACCCCAGTGCCTGCCCTGAACCCAGAAGAGAGGTCTGGGCCAGAAGGAGCACATGGCGTGGGGTGGGCGGGGGGCCTCGTGCAGACCACTGTGGCGGGGTCGCTGCAGGAGCTGAGCCCTGGACGTGACCCTTGTGTTCCGAGGGCCTGGGGGTGGGCTGGGGTGGAGCCTACAAGGGGGGTCCAGAGAGTGGGGGGCTGGGGGAGAGGTGGGGGCTGGGGAGGAGGCTGGGGGAGGGGAGGCAGGGCGGTGCGTGAGGCCGGCGCTCTGCTCTGCCCAGGGGTGATTCTGTACATTCTGCTGGTGGGCTACCCGCCCTTCTGGGACGAGGACCAGCACAAGCTGTACCAGCAGATCAAGGCGGGAGCCTATGACGTGAGTGCTCGACCCTTTCTGCCCCTCCTCAGCCGGGCCAGGCAGGCCCCCGTGAGAGCCCTCAGAGGACCCTGGCTGCTGTCCGGGGAGGGGGCTTCACACTCCCGCCTTGTCGCTTCCGTTTCTAGTTTCCATCTCCTGAGTGGGACACGGTCACTCCTGAAGCCAAAAACCTCATCAACCAGATGCTGACCATCAACCCCGCCAAGCGCATCACAGCCCACGAGGCGCTGAAGCACCCGTGGGTCTGCGTAAGTCCTCGCACGCAGACCCTGGGGTCCTCTGCCCGCCACTGGCGCGTCCCCTGGGTCTCCTGGCTGCGCGCCCCCCGGGGGCCTGGGACCCGCTGCGGGCTGTCAAGGCCTCCGTCTCTGGTCCTGCCTGTGTGTGAGGGGACGGAGTGTCGAGGCAGGCCAGGGGGCCTGGGTAGGGGACACGGCCGTCAGGAGCGCCCGGAGGGTGAGGGTGGGGGGCGTTCCAGGTAGAAAGGGGCGGTGGGCTCAGGGCTGGGCAGCCAGGGGGGCACAGCTGAGCTCTGGCTGCAGTGGGCGGCTGGTGGCTTTGGCACAAGGGCCGTGGCACAGCTCTGCTGTCCTGAGCCCTCTCCCTGAGGGATGAAGACCTCTCGGAGCCTTTAGCAGGGTGTGACGGCCCCTCTCCCCACAGCAACGCTCCACGGTGGCCTCCATGATGCACAGGCAGGAGACCGTGGAGTGCTTGAAAAAGTTCAACGCCCGAAGGAAGCTCAAGGTGAGACCTGGGCCCCAGCGCCCAGCCCGCCTTCCCCATGGCCCGCGTGCTCGCCCGCTGGGGGCTTGCCCGTGACTTGACGGCCCCAGGCCAGGAGTGGCCAGAGGGGTCCCTGCGGGCTGGGTGAGGGGAGGCACAGGGTCCCGGCGATCCCAGCACCCTCCCAGAGCAGACGGGTCAGGAGGACCCAGCCCCCCGCACGGCAGCGGCGCTCGGGCCCCCCCCCCCCGGGCTATGGAGGCGCAGGTGCCCCTGGTTGCTGCTCCGTGCCCCAGCGTGAGTGGGTGGGCGGCCTCGGACCCCGACAGGCCTGGTGTGGACAGCAGCCCGAGCCGCTGGTGGCCGGGTGTGGGGGGAGGAGGAGGAGGCTGGCCGCAGCAGCCCCGGTGGTCCTGAAGGCCCCTGGAAGCTGTGCTCAGCGGGCAGCCTCTGTTTTCACTCGGGAAGTGGGGGCCAGTCCCTGAGCAGCTGGAGAGCCGGTAGACTCTTGGGGTGCCAGGCCGGGACCCAGGTCCTGCGGGTGCCCCCGGGCTGAGGTCCGGGCTGGGGCGGCCTGGCCTCAGCAGCGTGTCTCTCCCCAGGGTGCAATCCTTACCACCATGCTGGCCACAAGAAATTTCTCAGGTAAGAACGGTCAGCGCGCGGAGGGGAAGGCTTCCCAGGGAGCCGCCGCTGGTGGCCCACCCCTCTCACATCCCCCTTCCCCCCGGCCCTTCTCCCCCACGGTGCAGTGGCCTTCTGCCCGCTCAGGACCGCGAGGCCTGGACTCTGGGCAGCACCCCAGGGTCCGCCCCCACCCCGACCCAGCCCGGCCTGGGAGGCCGCCCGGCACACGTCCCCGTCCCTGCGTGTTGGGTCTGTGTCCTCGCTGCCGTCTGGGCCGCAGCCCTGTGTGTCTGTCCAGGTGTTGGTCGCCACCTCCGTGGCCTTGTCCTGAGCCCTCTGAGCACCCGTTCTGTGTGTGGGAGGGGAGAGGAGGACCCGGGACCTCTCCACCGAGCTCTGGACTCGCTGGCGGCCACCCGCCTGGGGCGCTGTGGGTGGGCGGGGCTGGGGGCATGCGGCTGCTGTGGGGGCGTCTGTCAGCGACCCCAAGGCCAGGGGCCCTGGCAGGCCCACTGGGCAGAGCGTCGCCCGCGGGGCAGGTGGCCCCCTGGATGTCCTGTGGTTGTGTGTCGCCCGCGTCACTGGGTGCGGGAGCGTCTGGGGTCCATCCCTGTTCGTCTGCATCTAGCTCCCCATCCTGTTCCTTTGGCTGTGGTACCGTGCTGCTGGGACCGGGGGCGTGTGTCATACCAACACTAACGGGTCCTGTCCTGTGCGCATGCCCACTGGGCACAAGAAGCCCCCGCTGGGGTTTTCTAAGGAGAAAGGAGGCAGACCCTTTCCAACTGTCCGTCAGTCCCAGTCCTGTTCCCACTCTCCTGTGAACGGGACTCTGGAACCATCCGCCACCCAACTGTGGACTCTAATCTTCTTCTGCTTCCTTTGTCTCTCCCCTCCCTTCCCCTGCCCGCCCCGTCTGTGTCTGCCCCTCCCTCGTCTCTAACCCGGTGCTAACAGTGGGCAGACAGACCACCGCTCCGGCCACAATGTCCACCGCGGCCTCCGGCACCACCATGGGGCTGGTGGAACAAGGTAGATGCTCTTGCCCAGGGTCCCGCCTGTTGGCATGCAGCCCCCTCGCTGCACGCAGCTGCCGGCCGGGCCTCCGGAGCTGCCCCCGAGGCCCCGGGAGCCCCCGCTCCCGCCGGGGACAGATCCCACATGGCAGCCTCAGACCCCATGCGCTGAAGGAGGGCTCAGGCTAGGGGACACCCGAGCCATGCCTCCCCCCAGATGCATTTCACTGGACCTTGGACCTGGCCCCTGAGTCTGGGGGTCAGGAGACCCCTCTGGTCAGAGCCCTGTGCTCTGTGATCTCTCTTCCTGCTTGTCCATCATGACTCCTGTTCAGAGTGACCTTGACCACCTGTAGGAAGCCTCACGGCTGCTGCTGGGTCTGAACCCTGAATGGGGGCTCTGGGGAAGAAGGCTTGGGGGCAGAGGTCCTGCACCATGAGCGCCCTCTTGCCAGCCCCCCGCCCCCCGCACTCCCCGCCTGGCCCGCCCCTGCGCCCAGGCAGCTGCACTGTGCTGCTCCCGTCACTCGCTTGGAGCGGGAGGTCTGTGTGGGTCTGACGTGCGCATGTCTGCTCTGCGAGCTCCAGGATGGGGGCCTCAGCCCCCAGAGAATGTCCTGTTGGGTCTTTCTGTGAGGCCCCGGGCCTCCTCCCAAATGTATGAGCAGAGAGGCTGCCTCTCCGGACCCCGCTCCTCCCAGGGGCCTCAGGCTAGCTCCTGCCCATCCCCTGTGAGCTGGCCAGAGCCCTGAGGGCTAGCGGACCCCAGGACCTGCCAGGGGCCCAGCCTGAGCCAAGGCCAGTGCAGGCATAGGGCGCACAGAGCCTGTTGCAGCCAAGGGCCGACCCCAGGGCTCCCCAGACGGAGCCGCGGGGGCCGGTTTTCTGCTGGTGCCTTGTGCTTTGGCCCCAGCCAGCCATCCACCCCATTTCTTGCTTCAAGATCCCGCAGGGGTGCATTCCTTAGCTGCCCACTCCTTGGGGTACTCCGGGCAGGGCCACCCTCGGGAAGGATGGTCTGTGCCCTTTCTGTGAGCCCAGCGGACGTGTCCGGAAGGCAAGGCCCCCGGAGGGCCGTCTGGAGCGCATGGGGCGGGGAGAGGAGGGCAGGGTGCCTGGGCGCTCCTGGAGAAGCGCGGCTGCCCAGCGCAGTGAGCGAGGCCGCTGGGCTGCCCTCTGCCGGGGCCCCTGCCTGCGCCCGCCCGGCTGCTGTGGACCGTGGATGCGCCGCGAATGCATGCGCCGTGTGCATGCCCACCCCTGCGGGGTGCCCAGGGCTGCTCCGTCCTGGAAGCAGTCAGTGCATGAGGACGGAGCCCAGCATGGCTGTCCGGGGCCGCCGGCGAGGGGATGAGCCGACGCTGGGCCTTGGGCTGAGGTCAGCCCACCTCGGCCAGTGGCACTGGGCAGGGTTCTCCGTTTCAAGGCCACGGCTCCTCCATAGGGGACAGCCTCCCGGGTGACGCACCGCAGGGGTCTCCGTGGAGACGGATGCCACAGGTTGTCAGAGCGTCTCGGCCTTCCCCGAGAGGGGGCGGGCAAGCTGGGGTTGGGGGGCAGCCATGGCCGGCCTGAGGTCTCTGCTTGTCCACCACGGGTCTGCGTTACGTGCTCAGCAACCCCCCGCCCCCCCCCGGGGCCCCTGCCGCCAACTAGTGCATCTGACTTGAGAGAGCGTGGAGGGAGGGCCCTGTGCTTTGTACTGCCGGTATAGACGCGTCCACAGGGCCCTGGAGGCAAGGAATTTCCAGGAGCTGCTTTCAGGAGGGGCCCTTCCCGTGTCTTGTAGCCGCTGGTCCAAGGGGAGGTGTTTGGGGATCGGTTAAGGGGCTGGGTGTCCGCTGTGAGGCTTTCTGGAGCCTGGGCCCCACTGGAGCTGTCTGAGTCTGGTGGGGTGTTGTCGTCTCGGGTAGCAGGGTCTGGAGAGTCAGGGACTGAGGGGGACCCTCTTGAGATCCAGGCCTGCCCCAGGGTCTCCGTCTGCTTCTCACCAGGGCTCGGTTTGAGAGGAAGGCCAGGCAGGGCAGGCTGTGTCTCCTCGGGGCGCCGGGCCGGCTCTGACGTCCTGCATTAGTGTGCGGGTTCTGTGGGGATGCATGGCTCTGGGATGCTGGGCTGGACGCCTCTTTCCTCCAGGCCTCTGGAGGACCCTGGCCCTGCTGGTCAGCCAGCAAGGACGGGGTCCCTGGGCTGTGTGACTTCAGCATGACTCCCACGTTGGGGGAGGTGGCCTACCTGTGCGCTGGACTTGGGGAAGGGAGCAGGGGACTGAGGTCAGTGGGGGTAAGGTGCAAAAGCTCCCGTGTCCACAGGTTTGGGCTGTCCCACCATGGTGGGTTATGGGGAGGTGGGTTGGAGCCGACCTCTGGTGGTTTCCAGGGTCCCCACAAGGGGAAGTGGCCCTTTGGGAGATGGCAGTTTTGGTCCTGGGACGCTCACGGGTCTGGGCCTGCAGGGCGTTGGGGTGCGGTCCTGATCCAGCCTCGCCAGACCGGGAGGGTGTGCTGCAGGCCTGGTGGGCAAGGGAGGGGCCCTGTCACCCCTGCACTGACTGGGATCCTGCGACACTTCTCGTGGCGGGGAAGCCTGCAGGACCGGGGCACGGGCCAAGAGGCAGGTCTCTGGTGACACGCAGCCCCATGGTTCCTGGTGGGGAAGCCTTTGAGAGAGTGGACTGGTTGTGGGGAGAGACCGCCCCTGGGGTGGCACTTGGACAGCCCCACAGGGCTCTCTGCTCGAGCACATCACCCATGTCCCTGCACAGAGCCTGGAGGGCAGCAAAGGGATCTTCACGGAGAGAAAGGTGGGCCACAGTCCAGAGGCTTGGGACCCTGACAGTGGTCTCAAACCAAAGCAGCATTTAGCTTTAGCCCCCTAGAACAGACACCCCACCACTCCTGGGAAGTCTCAGGGGGGCCTGGGTGCTGCCACTGAGGCTGCCAGTGTGGGGACCCCCAGTGGAGAACCGCTGCTCTCCCTGGGTCCCAGTGTGCACAGCGGCCCAGCGCCACGGCCTCCAGGGATGTTTCCCGCCATCAAGAGTACCCCCCCCCGCCCCCAGCAAACCACCGTGGGCTGCAGGGACGGCTGGCCGGCTGGAGGCTGGGGACCCATGGTGGGGTGGGGGGTGCAGCAGCCCTGGGGTCCCACCCCCGGCCTCGGCCCCTGGTGGGGCTGCTCTGTCCTGCACAGGTGGGGCAGCGCCGGGCCGGGAGTGCGGGTGGGGTGGGTGGGGTCAGGCGGGGTCCTGGGCCACACGCTTGCACTCCTGCCTGACCACATGAATCTTGTTTTCTTTCTTTCCCTACTACCACCTCCCTCCCTCCTCACCTTTCCTTCCCTGGAAGGTAAGCCGACTTCCCTTGCTTTGGCAGCCGTTCCACGGACGCTGCCCACTGCGCAGGGCCCAGATGCTGTGGGACTTGGAGGGGTGGCGGGCTGCCCTGACCTCTGTGTGGTCGTGTTGGGGCGAGCCAGGCCGTCTGCTGGGTGTCCCACAGGTGGTGGGCAGCCGGAGATGTGGGGGGGCCCTCTGGAGCCTTCCCCACGGGTGGCACCTTGTTGAGCCCATCAGAGCCCCGGGGCCTCAGGGGTGGGCAGAGGGGCCGATGCTGCCCCGATAAGGCCAGGAAATGACTCCAGGGTCAGGACTTCCAGGACTGGTTCCTGAAGAACGAGGCAGCCCCTTGGGTGCTGAGCCAGGTGGCCTGGGCCTGTGGGCAGGGCGCTGAGTCCTGTTTGCCGAGGATGGGGGCCGGGAGGCTGATGGCAGGCGGCCACCCGCACCTGGGATGAGCCCCTCCCTACATGGGTGGGTGGCCAGCTGCAGCCCGCCCCCGCCCGGGAACACAGGCAGGTGACAGGCAGTTGGCCCAGCACCCCAGCCTGGTGCCCCATCCTGTGTTCCTGTGCAGGGCGGGGGGCGCCCGCCTCCTTCTTGGTGGAGCCTGCACACTGCCCACGGCCGCAGGGCCACGTGGGGCAGGAAACCTGGGTGTCCTGCGGGGTCCTGGAGAGTGGCCGGGGGAAGGGACCTGTCCTGGGGATGAGAGCTTTGGGCTGTCTTGGGTCTCCCGTGGGCCTTCTCCAGGATGGCCAGGCTCAGAACTGGGCTGACCTGCTTCACCCCCCACCGATGACGGACGCCACCCTGCCTCGGGACTTGGGGTCCGCTGGCTGACCCCTAGCTCTTGGGGATCCCCAGAGCCCGGCTGGCCCTGAGGTCAGCTCACACCGAGGGGGTGGGTAGTCGGGGGCTGCAGATCCTTTGCTTATGTCGCCTGTTTCCTCCTGATGCAGCAGCCAAGAGCTTACTCAACAAGAAGGCTGACGCGGGGAAGGTGAGTGCCCTGGCCCTGGGCCCACGTGTGGCCGTGCTCCCCACCCTCCCCGGCGGGCAGGCCCTGGGAAGGGGTGTGGCTCCTTCCCCCCTGACTTCTTCCTCTCTCCACAGCCCCAGACAAACAGCACCAAGAACAGTGCTGCTGCCACCAGCCCGAAGGGGACACTTCCTCCGGCTGCCCTGGTACTGAGCCCCTCGGCCCCCTGCCCCCCGGCCCTACTGCAGCCCGGATGGGCAGTGGCCGCCTGTCAGGCATGGGGTGAGGTGGGGTGCAGCCCCAGCTACCTCCGATGGACGGTGCCTGGCCCTCCAGCTCCCCCTTGCTCCTCGGGTGTGGAATTCGGGCCGAGCCCCTTTCGGGGGGTCTCGGGGCTGCGCAGGGGCCTGGCCCGGTGTCCCATCTGTGGGTCAGCGCTGAGAGGCATTCAGGAGCCCTGCCCTGTGCAACCCTGCCCTCGGCGGGCCCACCCGGAGCGTCTGTGCCTGGCCACCCTGCAGGGGCCTGGCTGGGCGGGGAGATGCCTCCTGGCTGCTGCAGGGGCGCGCCGCCCTGGAGCTGAGGGCTCTGGTGTCTCCCAAGAACCATGGGTGGGGCTGGTCTTAGCTGCGGAGCCCCCCAGTGATCTGGAGGGAGATGAGCCGCTGTGGCAGTTGCTGGTGATGACCCGGCTGCAGCCAGGGCGGCTTCCCGTGGGTGGCCGGACCCTGCAGGCCCCAAGCCTCTGGGGGAAACAGCCTCGTGGCCGTGTTGGCCTGTGGCTGCCTGGCAGGGGCGGAGGAAGCCCAGGGGGCTTCTGGCTGGGCAGGCATGGGGAGACACAAGTTCAGAGGAGCCTGCTGGCTCTGGCCCTCTCGTTGGGGGGCCAGGGAGTGGATCCTGGCCAGGGCCCCCCCGAGCTGGTGGCGTGGCTTGTGATGGTGCAAGGGCACTATGTGCCCATGGTGGCCTGTGTAGGGCTGGCCGCCCCGAGAGGTCGGGGTTTGCCGGGGCCCGGGTTCCAAGTTCGTGCGGAACCCAGCCCCACACTGCCCACAGGAAGGCTTGGCTCGCCAGGTGGCCGTCCAGCACACGGGGGCGGCCTCAGCCCCGGAGGGGAGGGTCCCACACAGCCAGCCCCGTCTCGGACCCCGTCCATTCCATATGCCACCCCCACTTCCATGACATCTTCAAAACCGTGCCGCCATCCCGGGGCAGAGGGTCAGGCGGCAAGGCGAGGGGACAGGAGGACCTCGTTGCCCACCCGCCGCGCCCAGGCTCTGTGCTGCGTTCCGTGGGCGCGCGTGCTTCTTTCTGGCCTTCCCGGCCCCTGGGCCTCCCCAAACCGCTCTGCCTCCTGCCGTGCACGCTCGGCTGCCTCCTCCCTCCACCCACCTTCTCCTCTCACTTCCCTCTTTCCTTCCTCTGTGCTTCCTTCTTCTGTAGGAGCCTCAAACCACCGTCATTCATAACCCCGTGGACGGGATCAAGGTACTACTGCACCCACCAGCCCCCTTGGGAGCCTGCGCCCAGGCAGGAGGCAGGGTCAGGTCAGGGTCAGGTCTGGGGCAGGTCAGGGTCAGGTCTGGGGCAGGTCAGGGGCAGGTCAGGGGCACAGACCTGGGCAGCCCTTGTGCCGAGAGTTGGGGGGCAGGTGTACAGGGACCCTCTCGAGGCAGGACAGAGCCCCACAGGTCCACGGCCGCCCCCTCGGAATGAGGCCCCGGGCGCTGCCGTCTCAGGCATGGCTGTACCGAGTCACTGTTGACGGTGGGGGCCAGAACAGGGTCCGCTTCTCAGGACCCTCCAGGCTGTCCATCCGGCCCTGTCTGTGGGCAGAACCAGCAGAGCTGGGAGCCAGGCATGCAGGACTGCCTTGGGGTGCCAGGGGAGGAGGGAGCAGCACAGACGCCCCTGGCCGCCCCCATCACTCACCTCTGCCCCCAGTGCTTCCTACCAGGCCAGCCTGCCTCTGCGACGCTGCTCCGCACCCGGCATCTTCCGCTGCATGGGCACCTGCGCCCGGGGCCAGAGAAGGGGCTGGCTCTCAGGGTGGGGGGAGGGACGGCGGGCCGCCAAGCTGTGTTTCTAGGACCGGCACCCGCCCCAGTCTGCAGTCGGACTGCCCCCCAGCCCCGGGTTCCCCAAAGGGCCCCTCATATCCTGGCTGCAGGCCGGGACCAGGGGCCAGTGGCTCTCAGCACAGACGCAACGTGCCAGAAAGGGCCTGGGTGTCCTCCTGCCTTGTGGCTCGGGGCAGCTGTTCCTTGGGCCCCGTGTCTGGGGTGAGGCTCCTGTTTGTCTTGCAAGGGGCCTTTAGACAACCTTGGGGGGCTGTGGTACGCACCCCGATCCTACAAGCTGCAGGCCACCCCCATTGCCAGGCGGGGCCTAGCGCAGGGCGTTCACTCGGGGCTAGGAGGAGCCCTGGAGGACCTCAGGAGCAGGCGGACCTCCTGGGAAGTCCGTGACAGGTGACGGGCCGCTGGTTTTTGAGTGGGGTCGGAGGTGCTGGGACTGCCGGTTTACCCTTGCAGGCCCCCGCAGTGGGGAGACTGGGCTTGGCTGGACTGTCCAGGCCTGAGGGGCAGGCGGCCCCTGCTGGGGCAGGAGCTGCGGATACGGCCAGTCTCTTGAGGCCCTCCTGGAGCCTTCCCGCCCTGTCTGCCACAGTGCACAGGCTGGGGGTGCTTTCCCGTTCAGCTGGGAGTGCCAGACAGCCCGTTTTCCTCTCTTACGGAAGAGTCACAGGGAGTCTCTCCTCCAGGCGTGTCTGGTCAGGAGAAGGCGCGTCTGGGCCGCTGGCCGTTGCGGACGTGAGCGGCTGAGGCCTGGGGCTGGGTGACCGCCTGTGGGGTTCCGGGATGGGCACCTCCAGGCCCCACAGAGGTGGGCTGGGACAGAGACCTCATCTTGACCCGCTGTCTCCGTGTGTCCCCCAGGAGTCATCGGACAGCACTCACACCACTATAGAGGACGAGGACACGAAAGGTACATCTGGAAGATGGCACAGTGGGGCGTCTGGGATGCGGGCAAGGGGTGTCCACGGGGCGCTGGCCCTGCTTGGCCATAGCCCCCGGGGCCGGCCTCGTGCATGCGGGCCAAGAGGCCGGCGCCCTGGCCAGCGGGCAGCTCCCAGCCTGCAGGGGAACAAGTGCATGGTTGAATTTGGTTTTGATTTTTTCTCTTGAACTTCCTGAAGTCGGTGACTCTGCCTGGCTGGCAGCCACTAAGGAGACAGCCAGCAAGGGGCTTTGCCTGGGTTCTGGGTATTTCCACAGCCCGTGAGGGTGGGTGGGCCGCACCCGTGTAGGGCCCCTCGGCTCCCAGCTCTGTCCACCTCCCCGGGGAGGGCAGGTGGCATGTGGGCCCACCGGAGCCTTTGGGCCACATGGTCACAGTTCAGCCTTGAAGGACCGCGGGGCTGCCCCAGGGCCCGATGGCCAGCCATTCTGCCAGTTTGGGGGACACAGTGACACCCCAAAACAGAGGTGAGCACAGGCCCCTGGATGAAGGGAGAGTGGATGTTCACGTGGTTTCTGTGAACAGACGGCCACAGGCCCTTGTCGTCGGCACGGAGGCCCCCCTGAGGCCCTGTCTTTGCGGTTCTGCCCCGCCCCCAGCCTTGTGCGCGTCCTGCATGGCCGGAGGCTGCAGGAGCGTTGGCCGGCCTGCTCCGGCCCAGACCCCAGTGCGCCGTCGGGCGGGGAGAGCAGCCTCGGGCAGCGGGGCGGGCCCTAAAGGGCCCAGGCCTGCCCCTCCTGCCATCTCCAGTCCTCCGCGTCCCGCTCCTGGACCCAACTGTGAGCTGTGTCTCAGGTCCTCCAGCCCCACCCCACCATCCTCGTGCTGTCCCCGTCTCTCCCGCGTGCCCCCTCCTGTCTCCCGTTAGTGTCTCATCTGTCTGCCCCAACCCCCAGGGCCCCTGACACCCTGAGCTCTGTGAGGAGGGGCTCTGTGAGCTCTGAAGCCCACCCCCTACCTCATGCCCACCTCCCGCCAGCCCCCTGCGCGCTCCGCGTAAGTCAGTGGGGCGGGGGGCCGCTGCGGGCGGGTCTGCCTGGACGACCCTGCAGCAGCCTGTCTCTGTAGGGCTGCCCCGCCCTCTGCCCCCGCCATGGCAGCCTCCCCCCACCCCGCCGGGCCTGAGGCCCCCCACCCCGCTCCAGACACTGGCCAGGGGCTGCTTGGGCGGGAGTGAGCAGGCCGCTGCTTCCCCAGGCCGCTCACGCTCGGCCTCCTGTCCACCCAGCCCCCAGGGTCCCTGACATCCTGAGCTCCGTGGGGAGGGGCTCGGGGGCCCTGGACGCTGAGGGCCCCCTGCCTGCTCTGTGTAAGTAGTGCCCCCGGGCCGCTGCCCTGCTGCCGCGGTGCACGGCCTCAGCTGCCCCCGCTGCCCGAGGCTCAGGGCCCGGGCCAGGCTGGCCGCCTGGCACTCCCCGCGCAGGGCCCTCCCAGCCACCGCCCTCCCCTCCTCCTCCCTCCACCAGCACTGCGGACTGCCCCAGGCCTCTCCCCAACATGGTGTCCCGGGCATGGGCAGGGCCCTCCGGGCGGTCCACGGTGCGTCTCGCCTCCCTCACGCTGCCTGCCTGACCTTCCGGGTTGCAGCACCCTCGGGGCCCCACGGAGGCGTAGCCTCTCCCGACTGCACGACCGCAGGCCGTGGGCGAGACGGAGGCCTGGCCTTGCTGCCCAGCTGGGCCCTCCCTGGGCTCTGCACATGCTGGGCCACCTCTGTCCCTGGGGGGGGCACCCTCTGCCCACAGCGACTGAACGGCCATGGGCCGAACAGTGTGCCGCCCGCCCGTTCCTGAAGCCCCTCCTTTGTGCCCCCGTCCCCCTTCGTCCCCCACACTCCCCATCCCCCCGTCCGTCCACATCCCCTCTGTGCCTCCTTGTGTCCCACCCGTCCGCCCATCCCCCTTCTTCCCCCACAGCCACCCACGTCCCCGTCCCCCACTTTCCCCGTCCTTCACCCCACACGTCCACCTGCATCCCCCTGTGCCCCTGTACTTCTGTGTTCCCCCCACACCCCCGTGTCCCTCACGTCCCTTTCTGGGCCCCACATTCCTCGTGTCGTCCGCATCCACCTTCATCCCCCCACACTCCCTCTGTCCCCGGTATCCCCCCAGCGTCTCCCTCTGCCCTCCCTGTGCCTGTGTCCCCCTCTGTCCCTTCGTCTCTCTGGCTTAGCTCGTCCGCCCATAGCTTCTCTGTCTCGCGTGCCCGCCCCCAAGCCTCCCGTTCCCATCTGGTCCGCTCCGCCCCAGCCCCAGGCTCTCTGCCATCCTGAACACGGTGAGGAGGGGCTCAGCTCTGGAAGCCCAGGGCCCCCCCACCCTGTCTATCTCCAGGTCTCCCAGGCCCCCCGCCGGTCCTGTGTAAGTAGCACCTTGAGGGACCCCCTGGCTGCTCCTTGGGGGCTCACGGGTGTGGAGACCCCCGGCTGTGGTGTGCTGCCCCCTCACTCTGGGAAGGGGCCGGCTTGGGGGGCAGCGGGCAGAAAGGGGAGCACAGGGAATTCGACACGAAGGTGTCATTTGGCCTCAGAACAGGAGCTTGTGGCTAAGGAAGGGCGCGTGAACGCCTGTAGGGAGGAATCGGAAGCGGTCGGGGCAGACGACAGCCTCGCGCCTGTGATCTGTGGCCCAGTGACGCAGTGTTGGCTGCAGGGGCCCAGGGCGAGGGGTTGGGGGGACGAGGGCCGGCGCTGGGCTGGGGCCCCTCCCCAGGCAGGGAGGGAGGAGCCGGTCGCGCCAGCCGGTCTGCCGACTGCCACCAGGATCGCTTACAGGGATGGGTGACACCCCAGGGCTGCAGGCCCCCCCCCTCGCCACCTGCCGGGAGACACCAGGCGGGGAGGCACGGTGGGATGAGAGGCTGCGGGCCAGGGCTGGGCATGGCTGGGGAGTGGCTGGGTGAGTGCGGGGCCTGAGGGCCTGGGCAGGGACGAGGGGGAGCGAAGCTCGGCAACCGTGGGGGGCACAGGGGCTTCGGGGAAGCTGAGCCCACCCCAATGGCCAGGAGAGCATGGGGCGGCCTCCGGATAGCAGTGGCCCCCCGCAGAAGTGCTCTGTACTCTGCCAGAGGAGCGAGGCCAGGTGCGGGTGTCTGGGCCGCCTTGGCCCAGGGACGGAGGCTGGTCACAGGGCTGGGGCGGCGGGGAGTCTTGTGGTGAGGGAGAGGGTGCAAACGGAGCCTGGGAGGGGGCCAGCAGCATCCGTGTGCCTGTCTCCCTGGCCCCTCTTGGCCCCGGTTTCACAGATGAGGAAACTGGAGGCTGGGACGTGGAGCAGTGCCCCTCGGGGGGCTGCCCACCCAGGACTGCGAGCTGCCCTCAGTCTGCATCGCGGGCCGGGTTGGGGGCTCTGAGGACAGGGCATGCCGTGAGCACTGCATCCCGGGCTGACCTTGGGGGTCTGCCCTGAACTAAGCTGTGGAGGTGAGGACCACAAGAAGGGGCCCTGAGCAGGCCTGAGGGGAGGGGTGCTTGGGGGCCAGGAGCGGCAGGGGAGTGGGGAGCCCTAGGGAGCTGAGGCCCCCGAGGGACGGCGTCCTTGCTCCGGCATGTGCCCCCGCCCAAGTCCCCAGCACCACAACCCCTTCGAGAGCAGTGGGTCTGCTGGGAAGGATGGGTGGAGTCAGCCCCGAGAGGGGACTTGGCTCTCTAGACCCGCAGTCGTGGGTGTCTGAGCCGGGGCGCCCCCGTCTCCACCTCTGGGGCCAGGTTACTTGCCCGCCAGCTGTCGTTATGTGTAAATGGGGTCGGTGCCCACGGGCCCAGGCGGTGTTCCCCATAATCAGGGATTACAGCCGATCTGCCGCTGCCTGCCTGCGGGGGCTGTGGCTCCTGGTGCCCCCACTGCCAAGGGACGCGGATTAGGGCCAGCCCGGGGCCGCGGGGGTCCCGCCAGACCCTTTCCCAGCCTGTTAGCTTGTCCCAAGAGACGGAGTGTAGGGGCTCCGGTCCACCGCCGGGACCCCTCCCACGCTAGACCCTTGCCCCACACCTCTGCTCCGTCTACGGAGCTGTCTGGGCTGGGGGCGAGGGGCAGATGGCAGGTCACAGCCCGCAGCTTCACCTCACGGGGAGCCCCTGCTCCCCCTGGGGGAGGAAGGGCTGCCACACAGGGCAGGGGTGGGTCCGGGCAGCAGCCCTGCTGCGATCTCCCCCTGCTTATCCGCAGATCGGTGACACCAGGTCCCAAACCCCGGACTCGGCAATGTGTGCTGTGACCCCAAAGCCTCCTGTTGACTTTCTACTCTTGTTTTGTCTTAATACGCCACACGGCTTCACGAAGGGCAAGATTGGGGTGACTTACCACAGTACGGGACGCACGGGACGTGAGACGGGACATATCAGTCCATTCTGGTCACAGGGCTGTTGGCTGAGGGCTCCCATGGGGTGCTGATGTGGAAAAGGGGGCTCAACCGCTGTTGGGTGTTGGACACACAGGTGCTGCCCTCCCCTACATGGGCAGGGGGGGCCTAGCTTGGGGTCCCCAGGGAAAAGCTGGACTGCAGTGGTGACAGGGACCTGGGAGAGTGGGTGACCGTCCCCAAAGCAGAAATGCTCAGGCAGAGGGCAGAGGGGTGGGCAGGCTGCCGGGAGGTCACACACTGGGGATGCAGAGGGACCCAAAATGTCCGACATCCTGCTTCGGGTCCCAAGCCCAAGAGTAGAGTGTGGTGGGTGCAGGGACAGAGCTCTGCCAGTGGATATGGGCAGACATGGGGTCCCCGGAGCCTGCAGCCCACCGTGCTGGGGACCAGCTTCCAGGGCCGACCAGACAGTGAGGCCTGGGCTTGGGCGAGACAGCCTGGAGCCCAGACCCTGGCACGGTCCAGACACAGAGTTGGGTGAGAAATGGAAAGGGGGCCTTTGCACAAACACAGCTGGGTCCAGAGGAAGGGGTTTCCGAGACTGAAGAAGCTCTCCCGTCCATGCACACAGGAATCTCCACGTGCAAACAGGCACTTGCCCCCCCCGTGACACCAGCGCACACATGCACCCAAGCCCCCCGGGTGTCACGGAGCTCCCGCTGCCCATACTCTCCAGACCCCGTGCAGCACACGAGGCCCGCCTGGGCCCACGTGCACTGCGTGGCACCCACCGTTCAGGTGGGCATTGGTGGGAGGGGGCACGCAGGCAGCCAAGGGTGCTGGTGGTGGGGAGGAGCCCGGGCAGCCCCATGCCAGGGCGGTGGGCACATGCTTCCGAATGCGGAGTCACCCTCTGGAGACCCTGCTGTGTGTGCTTTGGGACTGGAGCCCACGCATCAGCACACAGGGGTGCTGTTCCCAGGGGTGCCGGTGGCCGGAGTGCAGACAGATGCCCAGTGGCAGGGACAGAGAGCTGCTGGGGAGCCAGGGAAGCTGCTGGAAGCGCAGTGACCTGGCAGGTAGCCCGTGGGGAGGAGCTCGTGGGATCCCACACTGGCTGGGTCTGAGGCTTACTGAGGGGAGCACTGCCGTTCAGAGGTCCCTGGGAGCCGTGTGAGCGCACACTCGACGTGTGTATGTACTTGGGGGTGTACATGTCCTCACAGAGACAGTTAAGCACCCACCAGAAGGCAGTCCTCCTCTGGGGAGGGGGAGTGAAGCATGAGATTTAGGGGAACACAGGCACTCACAGCTCTATCTGGTTTATTTCTATGAGCGTCTCCGTGGCCGTGAAAGTGATCCAGGTTTGAATCCGCAGTGGGGTGCGGCTGCATTATGCTCTGAAACAAGTTGTGATTAAAGAGAGAACGGGGACCGCAGGTCAGCACCCTGGGGCCAGGCCTGTCCCAGTGCAGAGGCCAAGTGGGCAGAAGCCCAGAGCCCCGGGACGGAGGGTGCTAGGTGGGCTGGTGATGCCAGGGGCGGGGGGTACAGAGGGGGCTGGCACCCGAGCCCTGGACTGCACACGGGTAGAGACCCAAGCAGGCAGGAGGCCAGCTGGCTGGCTGTGGGCTTCCAGGGAGAGACCCACAGACTCCGTGTCTCCCTCCTCGGTCCCCCGGCCCAGTTCCCTGCCCTCTTCTCACCCTGTAGACCCTGGTCCCCCCACCCCCAAGCCCCACCGCTTCACAGCCAGCCCTTACCAGATGTTCCTGGAGAGGGGCTGGATGCTGCAGGGGCTTGGGGGCCAAGTCTAGGTGGGCAGAGGCCAGGAGGGCCGGTTCCAGGGGACACGGCTGGAGGGACTGGGGACCACAGTCATGGTGGGCTTTGCTTCCCCTTTCTGCGTTCTCAGACGCAGTGTTTCTATCACATGGAGACCTTCTATGTAAGACAGACATGGCTCCGTGGACTTGGGAATGTGGGGGCGTTGGGTGACCTTGGAGGGAGCCGTGTGAGCCGGACCGATCCGGTCCCTCCTGGAGAGGAGAGTGGGTGGGGGCTGGGGACGCTCTGCCCTAGGCCCTCTGCATGGCCACCCGGGGTGGTCCTCGGTCACTGGGTGGCTGTGTCCCCGCAGCACGGAAGCAGGAGGTCATCAAGATCACCGAGCAGCTCATCGAGGCGGTCAACAACGGGGACTTCGAGGCCTACGCGTGAGCGGGGCACCTGGGCTGGGTCCTGGGGGCCTGGAGCGGGCTGTGGGGGCTTCCCTGCGGTGAAGGGAGGGGCAGGTGGTGGCAGGGGCCTCTCCTCACCCGGGTCTGCCCCCCAGGAAAATCTGTGACCCAGGCCTGACCTCGTTCGAGCCTGAAGCGCTGGGCAACTTGGTCGAAGGGATGGATTTCCACAGATTCTACTTCGAGAACCGTGAGTGCCGGGGCCGGGTGTGGGGGCCGCCCCCGACAGCGGCGCGGGGCCCCCGGATCTCCAGGTGGCCTCCCTGCCCCCTTCCCTGGGCAGAGGCTCTCCAGGGCGCCCGGCAAGCCCCCGCCTCTGCCCACAGTGCTCGCCAAGAACAGCAAGCCCGTCCACACGACCATCCTGAACCCGCACGTGCACGTCATCGGGGAGGACGCCGCGTGCATCGCCTACATCCGCCTGACGCAGTACATCGACGGGCAGGGCCGGCCCCGCACCAGCCAGTCCGAGGAGACGCGCGTGTGGCACCGCCGCGACGGCAAGTGGCAGAACGTGCACTTCCACTGCTCGGGCGCGCCCGTGGCGCCGCTGCAGTGAAGGTGGGTGCCGGCTCGGGCCCTTTCCTGGGGTGCGCGGGGGATGCCGGGCAGAGCCGCCCCCGCACTGTAGGCAGGCCACGCCCATCCCTGCTCTCCCCCTTCTCCCCGGGGGTGCGGATGAGAGCGGATGCCCCGCCCACCCCTTCTCCCTGGGTGGGGACAGAGGAGAGCTGACCCCCCCCCCCGCCCTCCCCCTTGACCCCCACCCTCCCCACCTTTCAGAGCTGTGGCCGGCTTCGTGGGACAGACTCAGTGTTTGGAGCCCGGCCGCCCTCCCGCGGCCTGCCTGTCGCATGTTTGTGTCTGCCTCGTTCCTCCCCTGGTGCCTGTGTCTGCAGAAAACCAAGACTGGATGTGATTTCTTTTTAACAACAAGATGACAACAGCCACCAAAAAAAAAAAAAAAAAAAAAAAAAAAATTTTTTGGGTTGGATGAAAAAAGAGAAAAAAAGGCAAAAGCTGTACAAACCACTGGCATCTGTGGGGCCTTGAACCGCTGGGCACCCCCCACCCACGCTCCACGTGTCTGTCACTCCTGGCCCCTCGGGGAGCAGTGGGGCAGTGACCTTGTCCACAGGGGCCGGGCCGAGGATCGGTGTTTGTTAGGTCTGCATACCTCCCCCACCCCCACCCGCCGTGCATGGCTGCCGTCAGGAGTGTCGGCCACCTGGGGCCAAGGGGACCCGAGCACGGATGTTCCTCTCCCTTCCTCTCGTGCCCCCAGCATGGATGAGCAGTGCAGAGGCCAGGCCGGCCCCCGGGGGCCCGATGAGCCATCTGAGAAGCCCCTGTGGGCCCGGGGCTCCCACTCTGGTCCCTCCAGGGCCAGGGAGGTACCGACCTCCCAACTGGCAGTCTGGCCGAGAGGATGCTGTTGGTGGCAGCCCGGTTGGGAGGGGAACCCTTGGGTTCCCACAGCACCTCCCTCCTGTTTGGGGTGGCCCACCTCCCTCACCAGCCGGTGCGGCCACAGAGGGGCTCTGGGCTTGGTCCAGAGGCAGGAGGAGGAGAGGGGTCAGAAGGCGGTGCGTGGCACCCCGCGCTCCCAGGCCAGGGCGGGCGCGGCAGGGGTTTGTGAACAGTGCGCTTTTGGAGTCTAGGCTCGGAGCCGAGGGAGGGAGCGCTACCCTGGGCTTGAGGGGCAAGGTGCGGTGGACCCCCCAGTAGGCCTCTCCAGGCTGCCGTGTGTATGGGGGTGGCGGGGGTGACAGGGACCCCGGGATGAGAAGACAGGCTGGGCCCATCACAATGTGCACCTGCGAGCTGGTGGGCACCGGGGTCTGACGACAGCAGAGCACGCCCAGGGCAGCCGGCCAGGTGGGCTGGTCAGGGGCTGTGATCGTCGAGCTGCGGGCCCTGCCACTCCAACACCTGCCCCTTAATTCACATTTTCAACAAGGATTTTCTTTATCTTCCCCCACAAATCAAGCCACGGGAGGGGCACAGAGTGGGGAATGGGACACAGGACGCTGGTCTCCAAGGGAACTGTCCCTCAGCAGACACTCCGAATGGACACTCACCTGCCCGTCCACGGCTGTGCTCAGGACAGCTGTCCCCACCCACGGACACAGGGTAAACATCGGTCAGGCTCCCTGGGCCGCGGGCAGCGGCAGGGCTCACCGTGGACAGTGTGTGGCCTGGCCACCCTCACCTCCGGGGGCCTCCTCCCCTCCTCCCCTCACCTGTTATCTCCACGGAGCTGCCTGTCTGGGATAATTGGGGATTTTTCCGGGGGTAGTTCTTTTGCATGACCCCTCTCGGGCAGGCCACACCTGCTCTTCTAGCTAGATGTCGGAGGTGTGGCCGCTCTGCGGAGGGCCAGCTGCCCGCAGTGCTGGCCGGCCCCCCCTTCTCTCTTTTTGCTGAGTTCCATTGTCTTTTCTTTCTGAGCCTTGTAAGTGTAAAAAATCATTATTTTGTTCTGTCTCGGAAACTGCAAATAAAAGAAAAACAGGACAAACGGCTTAACGTGCAGCTGGGGGCTCTACGCTGGGGCCCCTCCAAGCCCCAGCCCAGCCCGCTTCCCCACTGCACCGCCCCTCTGCCACCGCAGGCCGCCGCCACACCCACCGCCGCCACACACCGCCGCACACCCCCTCTTTGGGCCCTGGACGCCCCGAAGCCCCTGCCTCTTCGGTGGCCTCTCAGGGGGAGGCCACATGGCGGTTCTGTGTGGGAAGAGCCAGGAACCAGCCTCCACCGTCTCTGTGCGTCCATTCCACATGCATGTGGCCGGGCTGTGCAGACCGTCGGCGCACGGGCCAGCACGGACGTCATGGTGCTGTGCAGCGCGGGAGGGTGGTGGCTGCTGGGATTCCCAGAGCAGAAATCTGGGGGATGGAGGAGAGCAAGAGCCTTCCTTCCCCTTCCCCGGGATCCAGTCCCTGCTCTTCCGGTCATCCACGCCCCTGGCCTGTCCCTCAGCAGCTGCCCACCACACCCCTGCAACATGGGGCCACCGCTGGCCTGTGCCGGCTGACTTAGCACTGAGCTCACGGCTGCAGGACCGCGTCACCCCAGGACTGCCTAAACGCACCTCCTCGTGACCACAGGGCTGTCTTGGCCGAAGGACCCCTGACCGCACAGCCGCCCGCAGCCCTCATGCGAAGACGGGCGGCCTCCCCTCCGCACTGGCTCCCCGGGCCCTGCCAGTGCTTGTCCGTGCCTCCGGCCTTGTGCTTTCCTACAGCACCGTGCGCCCCGACAGCGAACGCTCCCAACTCGTGTGTGTCGGTGGCTTCTGGTGCGAGGAGTGCCCCAGGGGTCACCAGGACAGGAGCTCTTGGCTACAGCTTCTTGGCGCCCCACTGGTGCGCTAGGGAGGGCGGGCTGTGCCAGGAGGCACAGAGGAGCCGGGAGCAGGCGCGGAGAATCTGGAGCGCGGCGCGCGAGCGGGCGGCGGCGCGGGGCCTGGCATGGTATCTAGGGCTCCGCTCGCCGGTCAGCTGTAATCCGAGGCGGCCATCCAGGCCAGGCCTCCCCGCGGGCACGCAGCACAGTCCTGCCCACCCCCACCCCCCACGGATCCTGAGCCCGGCCGGGGTGGGACCCGCACGCTGGCTGGGTGAGCGGTCACCGTGCCCGAGCCGGGCAGCGAGACCGACGGCGGCTTGCCCCTGTTAAACGGCACCAGCTTTGAGCGAAGCTCCCAAGACCCCATGCTCCAGCAGGTCCTCCAGGCAGGAAAAACCGGTGCCCTTGGTCCAGCCAGAAACCCCAAGCCTGCTTCACACTTCCACGGGCACAAATAAGGCTGAAAGCAAGGCCCGGGGCCAGCAGTGAAACAGGTGAAGCCTGCAGACCTCCTTATGACCCGTGGGCACGCTCGCTCCCTAAACTGGGGCAGGACTGGAGACTCCTCAGCTGCACGCAGACCCGGGAGGCATGCGATGCCCCGAAGCCCGCAGGGCCGCGCCCCTAGCTCCCAAGGAGTTTCCATCTGTGTGGCCCAGGCTGCTGCGGTGTAGTTCCCCATGCTGCTTCCCCTGCTCCAGCACTCCCTCCCCTGGCTCCTGCTAGAAAGGTCTGGGGATGGGACCCAGGCGCTGCCCCAGCATGCCCCGCACCCCGCAGCTGCACACAGGGAGGGGTCCCTGAGGCGCGAACAAAGCAGAAAACTATTACGGAATTTCAAAAGACAACTTTATCCAGATAAGAACCTTTCAAATAGAACAGAGAAGTCAGGCAACAGTTATTAAAACACACCCTTTGCCAAATGCTTCCACAGGAGACCACGACAGGAGCTGGGGAAATGCCAGCTCGGGCGTGAGCCTGCACCACCCTCCCCACGGCCCTCCCTGCAGACCCGCGCCTCCACGCCAGCTTCTCCCCAGCAGCCTCCCAAGTTGGAGGAGTCAGATACCGCGTCCTTCCTAAGGGGAGGTCACAGCCCCCTGGGCACCAGTGAGCAGGCTGGGTCTGTGCACCCCAGGGGGTACCTCAGGCGGGTTACCTTCAGGGCTGGCCAACTCCTTTGACCAGCACAGGGCCCAGAGAAGGACGATAACCAGTGGGTAAACCTGTTGGGGTGAGGGGTCGGGGTCCTCAGAAGCACGTAGACGTCACCTTACAGTCCAAACAAGGCAATTCCGGGCCTGGCACTTTGTGCAGAGGCAGTGGGACCTCGGGTAGGCCAAGAATCAGTATGTTCAGGGAAGGACCCCAGAGGACGGGATCCTGCGGGAACCAGGTCCCAGGGCAAACCGGAGCTCACTCTTCAGGAAGCATTGCAGGACGTGGGGAGGCAATCTAGAACATGGCAGTGGGGCCCGACGACACGGGCTCAGGGCTGGGACTTCTGTCAAGGGGGGGGGGGCGCCTCTTAGCAGTGCTCCTGTGGGGACCAGGCTGAGGGTCAGGCCACACATGGGGCACTGGGAATCCTCGGCATGGCCGGTCCCTGGCCTTGGTGGCTAAGAACAGTGGCCACAGCAAAGGCCACTTGCTAAGGCACGCGGCCCCAGGTGGTCACGATGACGGTCTCGCTGCCAGAGAGGTGGGTGAACAGGGTGGAGGGGCCGCACCGGTGCCTAGGACGTGGGCAGGCACCCCTGCCCCACCGCCACAGGCATCTCCGTGGGACGTGGGGGTGGCCGGCGCCCTCAGCGAGCGCCCGCCCAGGCCCAGTGCAAAGGAGCCTTGGAGTCGGTGCGGCCGGGCTCCTCCCAGCACAGATCTTGGCCTGCTCCGCCCCAGCCCTCGGGGCCTCTCTGCCCTTCAGCCCTGCAGCCGGGGTGACCCCAGCTTTACGGCAGCGTGAACACAGCGCACAAACACAGCCCCCACAAGGCTGGCTCTGACCTCCCCCAGGGTCTCGGCCTGGTCGCTTTCCCGGGTTAGAGACAAGCCCTGCAGCGTCTATGTGAGTCATTCGAATTTATGGTTTCATCTGGCCCACGAACACGCCATCAGGGGCCTCCAATGAGCTTTTCAAAAATCACCGGACATGTAAATTTGAATGTTCCCAAGCCCCAGGCCCTTCCACGACCCCTCAGTTCCTGCCAGGAGCTCCCAAGTGAAAATGTGTCCCCACGCGGGTCTCTCCACGGTGGCTCTGCTTCTCCAGGGACTGCGGTTCTGATGCGAACGGCCAGGGCGGCTCGGCACGGGGGCCTCCGCGGGCTGCCGTCACATGATCGCACAGCACGAGTTCTGTTTCCGAGCCTGGACAGAAACACACTGGGGCTGGAGAGGTGACACGACCCCAGGAGGCAGGGGCCACGGAGTGGGCTGGGGGGACTGGGAGAACCCCCAGCAGACGGAGCATCTGACTCTGCGTCACCCCGGGTCCTGCAGCACCACCTGCCCCCGCGCGTGTCGCGAGAATGCTTTGAGAGAGCAGGTCGGTGGATCCCCGAGCCCCACTGGCCGCTTCCCTCCCAGGCTCCCAGGAAAGCACCGGTGCACGCACAGCCCTACTGTGGTCCGCGCCAGCGAACCACTTCTGTCCCAGGGAAACAGGCACAAGGGCCGCTGTGGGAGGCCGGGAAGCCCCACTGCTCAGCAGGCAGCAGGAGCGGCGGGGACAGGCCTCTGCCCGCGCCCGGCCCCCCCAACCCTGTGCCATGGAGCATCCCGGGGGGCGCGACAGCAAGCACGGCACGGCCAGCACTCACTGTCTTGTAGAAGGCTTTGGACTGCGTTCCCAGCACCTCGGACTTGGACACCAAGTCGTCCAGCCGCTCCCCTCGCTCCAGCAGAGACTCCATGGTGTTGTGCTGGACACAGACAAGCGGGCACCCCACCGTTGGCGCAGCAGGCGGACGTGAGCCCCCCAGGCTCGGCCATGGGAAGTGCTTCTCCCACGGGCTCCTCCCGCCACGTGAGCGTCAGGAGCGTCCCCGACGAGCAGGACCCAGGGCCCGTCCCGGGGACCCAGCACAGGCTCAGAGCACTGTGCTCACGGCCACGTTTCCACACATGGACTCCCGCTGAACACGCTGACCCCCGCTCCCCGAGGGGCCCGTGCACGGCGCGCGTCGTGCAACACCTCGAGGCCACCGGGCTTCCTCGGAACAAGGAGCGCAAACCTAGGCACGCGGACAGGAACGGGCCCGGGAGGAAGGCACAAAACCAGCCCCGTCTACACAGAGTTCCAGGACGCGGGCTGCTGGCACAAGAAGCGAACCAGACGGACACGCGCACGGACAGGGCAGCACCAGCAAGCCCGTTTCTGCGGACACACGGGGCCACCGTGCCACACCTGCTGTCCCTGCTCGGAGAGCAGGAGCAGCCAAGGGGCGCCCAGGGCCGCGGCTCAGCGAGGACTCAGAGAAGCCCGTGAAGAGACACGGAGACACCTCAACATGCTCACACCTCACTCCCCACCTGAAGTCCCCAAACCGCATCATTCAGCGCAAGGTGTCACCTTCCCGGGTCCCGCCCAGGCCGGCGTCTGACCCCAGGGGGCAGCACTGAGCACGTCGTGGGGCCGGAGCCCGCAGCAGTTCCCAGAAGCCTCTGCTGGGCTTCAGTTCTACTCACTCGAGGCTCGCTGGGGCCTGGGCACGGGTGTCCCACATGCCGGGAGCAGGGTGGGTAAGGACAAGCACCCAGTCCTGAGGGCTCACACGCCCGTCAGGGAGACGTGTGCGCCAGTCATGACCACACAGTGGCATCCGGGAGGGCTGCATGTGGGGCCCCGGCATGGGCACCGTGCAGGAAAGAGAGAGGCCCCAAGGCCGTGGGGCTGTGCCAGGGAGTGTGCACCTGACTCCAGAGCTTTCCTGAGGGCTACTGGGGGATGGTAAACGGAAGAGCCACAGATCAGTGGCTACTGTCCAGACACGCTGGTGCCAGGTGGGAAGCCAGGGACCAGTGATGAGGCAGGGGCCACAGGACCAAACTCAAGGCGAGAACAGACACAGCGAGAGCCAAAGAGATCTCGAGGTTCCAGGGGCAAGGGAGGGAAGGAAGAAACTGACAGAAGAGGAGAAGGAAACAGAGAGAAAGACGGAGAGAGAGAAGAAGAGGACAGACAAGGAGAGGAGAGAGAGAAGGGAGATGGAGAGAAAAAGGGAGGAGGACAGACATGGAGAGAAGAGAGAGGGAAACAGAGAGAGGGAGAGATGGGGGGGGAGACGGAGAGAGAAGGGGAGACAGAGAGAGGGGAGATAGAGAAGGGGAGACAGAGGGGGAGAAGGGGGGAGAAGGGGAGAGAGGGATAGACAGAGAGGGGGAGGAGGGGGGAGGAGAAGGGGAGATGGAGAAAGGGAAAGACGGAGGAGGGAAGAAGGTGGGAGATGGAGGGGGGGTAGGTGGAGAGAGGGGGAGAGAGGGGGGGGGGGGGGGAGGGGGGAGCAGGAGAGAAGGAGCCGGAGGGAGAGGGGAGAAGCAGCAGCAGCAGCTGTAGCTGAGCAGAGCACAGGCAAGACGCGGGCTTCCTGCCCTTCTGACCAGGCCTGAGGACCCCAGGTCTGTGTTTAGTGAACACAGGCGGCTTTTCCTGCCCCCACAGCCCCCACCCTGCAAGGAGGCGCCTGCTGGGCTTGGAGACAAATGGCGGGGGGCGGCAGTGGCAGGGAGGCGCTGAACGGAGACCGTCGCGTGGCAGGGAGGCATCGGGGCCACGGCAGGTCTCCGATGGGGTCCTCGTACAACAGCGGCGTTGAACCCAGATGGGTGCAGGCAGCACAGACTCAGGGTTGCCTGAGACACTCAGGGAGAGGCAGGCAACCACCCCTTCCAGCAAAGCACCTGCATGAGGACGCCCCCAAAGCCCCAAACACAAGCCTGGACCGCGCACCGGGCGGCTCCCCACACCCGGCTCCAGGGGCGCTCGCCCCGCCCCCACTCACCAGAATGATCTTGGTCTCATCCAGCTCGGCCTGCACTTTAGTCATGGGGTCGGCTTCTCGCGGGTTCTAGGGAAGAGCCAAAAACATCAGGAGTAGAATGACTACATGGAAACAAAGCTCAAATCGGGGAGCCAGCCAGCTTGCCAAGTTCACAAACCGCAGACTGCGCACGCACACCCCAGAGAAGGGAAAGCCCGCGTGAGCTCGGGGTCCAGGTCTCAGAGCGGGTCCCTGTGTGTTTCATGGGGACGCCGACACCAAGGCTGCTGGGAGATCGCCCAGAGCCACAACCTGCAGGCCCGCTCCTGGAGGCTTCTGCCCACCTACCTGGTACCGACTCAGGTGGTTGTCCAGGGCCGTGTACTGGATGCTGGCAGGGGACCCGACGGGCCACTCTATCCTGTCCACGTGCTTGGAGAATTCGTCCAGTACCTGCACGACAAAGGAGCCCATCCCAGAGCCACATGGACCTGAACAGAGAGCCCGAGAGAGGAGGAGCACAGCTCATGGCCAAGGGCAAATCTAGGCTCAAGGTTTGAAGATTTCTGACAATTAGAAACAAAGTGTACCCACCCTCACCCCGATCTCATCTGGAAGAAGACAAGAGCTCGGAATATTAACTTATAGGCTTTCCCTTCTAGCGGGTTCCGCAGTCTTAAGAGGAAAAGTCCCTGCCCTGTCATCTTCCCGAACAGCTCTTTGAACAGGGAGCTGGATCCCTTGGACCAAAGCACTCAGCACATCTCATGTGCTGGTGAATGTATCGGTGCTCAGGGAGGCCGGAGGCCAGCGGCCAGCATCCTCGAGATATTTCTGACGAGCACCACAGCGCTGGGCCCCATGGCGGTGCGACACCCACGTGGGGGAAAGGAGCAGCCCGGGGTGGTCACAGGACAGAGTGCAGAGTCAGCCGTGGCTGGGAGGAAACACAGTCGCCAGCGGGGAAGGCAGCAGCCCTTAGAGCGGCCAGAGCAGAGGCCACGGCTGATAGTGCAGCCGCAGCTGACCTCAGGCCCCAGCCCAGACACTGGCAGAAACCAGCTCCAGAAAAGGCAACTGGGAAGGGATGCCGGGCCGTCTCTCAGTTTAGAGCAAGAAGAAACACTGAAAACGGGTTGATTCTGGACACATAACTCAGTCCCTTCTGCCTCGGGCACCGTCCACCGTTGCCCGTCCCAGGCCAGCCCGGCCACAGCGCAAACTCACCTTCTCCAGCAAGGTAAAGGCCACCCGGGATGGATACTCGCTGTCAGCGATGACCACTCCTGCGAGACTGTCGTTTCGCACGTAGACGTGGCACAGGTATTCTAAGGAGAAGTTAGACGTGCGCAGGGTGGCGTGAGGACTCTGGACACCTTCAGCCATCATGGAAGTGTCACAATGCTGAGCCCTTGCCTGGTGGCTCCGTCAGACGCACACAGAACAGCAAGGAGGGGGCACGGGCACCGGCGCGGCCCGACGCCACCTCCGTACAAGTAGGCGCCCAGAGGCCTGGCGGGCCAACAGGCTCTAAAGGAGCCACCGCGGGTGCAGAGAGCAACCGAGGGCAGGCGGTCCCAGCTGCCTCTCCATTACATTCCGGAGCCCCAGCGCTGGCCCGCTCGAAGATGCTCTGGCCTGGCCCCGGGCTGGAGAACCTGGGTAAGACCAGCAGCCTCCAGCTGCTTAGAAGTCCCCAGAGCAGCCCCACGTCAGGAAATCAGCTCTCGGGGCATCAGGTTTGCTCCTGTGACGGGCTAGAGGGGGAAGCGGGGGAGAGGAAACGCCAGAGGAGGGGATAAAAGGTCCATCTACAAAAAACCTGGCCCTGCCGGCCTGAGATCATCATCAAATTACCCGAAGGTTCCGTCTGTACAAGCACTCTGGGACGCAGGTCCCATCCCTGGTATGAATTTTTCTCACTTTCAAAACTCTTCAGACGGGACACAGCTGGCTACACCCCAGGGGAAGAGGAACGTAAGGGTCACAGCTGACAAAGGAGGACCTCCCCGTCCTGACGACGCTCGCACAGGGCAGCCTGCCAACCGTGGACAACAGAGAGGAGAGGGAGAGGCCGTGAGCGCTGCAGTCGGAGGAGGGCAGCGGAGCGTGAGGGCAGGGCCGCGGAGGACAAGACTGGCACCACCGCGGTCTGGGCCCTGCCTGCATCTCCAGTAAGCAAGGGGCCAGCGTGCGGTGGGAGCGCACGCCCCAGACCGGAGCGGCCGGATCCATGCTGGAGGACACGGCTCTCAGCCAGCCGCCCGGACTGACCCACTACATGTCCGTGCTCACGGTCCCATCTCCTGGGCAGGACAGGGAGGCTGCGCAGAGCACGCACAGGGCACCCCCACTCCCCCTGGGGCGTAACAGACATCTCATCACGGACACGTGGCCTCCAGGGCCGTGGCCCCAGTCCCCGCAGAGTGCGCTTCCCACGATCTACGTGATACAGCTGTCCTTCCTCAGTGGGCCGGGTTACACACGCTTCTCCAAGAAAAGCCTCACAATTCTTACAGAAAACCTGAACTATGAAGACGTGAACTACAGCCAAGAGGAAAACAACGAGTTTCTGGACTCCTGGTCCAAAACTTGGGGAGCACAGGACGCACTCCCAGCGCGACGGAGGGGAAGCCTTGTTGGCAAAGTGCCCGCCACAGGCGGAAGGAGAAGCACGCGGGGCGGCCGCTGACAGCTCCGCGGGAGCGAGCGCGAGCCGAAGCAGGAGGCTGGAGAGGAGCGCGGTCCTGGCAGCCCAGGCGTGGGGTGTGCCTGGGAGGGGGCCCCGGGCTGCCCGAGGCGGGGAGGGACAGGCGCCGCGCAGGCACGAGGCAGCGGGTCCTCTTACCTTGCTCTTTGACAGACGCTCTGCTGCCCTTTGCCGAGCGCTCCACGATCAGCTGACTTGTGAAGGTCATGAACTCCTGGACGCTGAGGAACGGAACACACATTACCTCTTCCCGTCCCCGTCCCCAGCAGCATGGAAGGTGACCTCTGAGCACAGACACCAAGGGGCCACGGCTTCTGGGTCTCATTCCTTTCCCTCCCGACCTCAGGGACTAACAAGAGACGCCGTTTAGCCACAAACCCCCGCAGCTCTGCAAGCCGCACCGTCTGCGACCTCGCCGACCGGGACCACCCGCTTCGAGCCTCGTGGGGATTCCCACGGGCTTTACTCGAGGTAGCGCTGTGGCCAGAGCATGGAGAAGCAGAAGCCAGCGCACACCCAGGGACGGCCCCGCGACACCGCGCTGGGACACGTGTCCACGTGAGAGCACGCACAGCACGGAGCATGGCCGCGGCCACGCGGGGTCATCCCGGCACCCCATCCCCGGGACGCTGAGAGGCCACCGCTCGGCCAAGGACGAAGAGGAAGTGATTTGTGCAAAGGCTGAGAAGAGGACACTCATGGACCCAGCAGAGACGCCCGGAATGGAAGGGCCACAGGTGAGGACAGCTCGACTGGAGGAACAGGGGCTCTCCAGACTCTGTGGCAGCCCCCCTCGCTGCAGAGAGGAGACCTCCAGCCGCGCAGTGTCCGAGGGGCCGGGAGCTGTGGGACCCGCAAGCCCTGCCCCACGCCCCCACTCACAAAACCCAGGTTCGCGGCGAGGGGCGCACGGCACTTAGCACAACAGCCGGGGCCCAGCGTCACCCTGAGAGCGTCATGTGCTCAAACTCACCCCACGGAGAGAGCCTCCAGGTGAGGTAGGCCCAAGAGTACAGCCGAGCGGAGGCGCGCCCAGACACGGGGGCTTGCGTCTGCGGCAGGAGCTCGCAAACAGCGGCGAGAAAAGCTGGGGGGACCCATCTGCAGGTTTGGAGCCCAGGGTCCGGCCGGAAGAATGGAGGCGAGAAGCCAGGACCGCTGTGGCGGTAAGGGGCGCCAGCGGGGGCACGGCCGGGTTCCGAGTGCGCCCGCCGTCTGGAGCGGGCAGGGGCATTCCGGAGCGGTGAGGCGAAGGTCTCTGGCTGCCTCTGCCGAGCACCTTCCGACACGCGGACAGCCCAGAGTAAGAGCAGCCAGAACGGAGCAGAGGGCGTGGGAGAGAAAGCGGCGCATCCGCGAAAGACCTCCTGAAGCTCGCGAAGAACCAACCGCTTCCACGGAACAACAGAAACGGGTTTCCCCCGGCCAGCACAACACTGATCAAGCACTGCTGCCCAGGGGCGCCTGGGGGACCCCGTGGGGGACGCGTCTGCCTTCGGCGCAGGTCATGACCCCGGGGAACTGGGAGGGAGCCGCGCGTCGGGCCCCCCGCATTCCCCTCTCCGACAAAAGGAACAAGAGAACTGCTGCCCAGAAGCAGTGAGGACGGAGCCGGAGGGCAGCGTCCCGGACTCAGACCTGCGGGGACCCCCGCCCCCGGGCGCGCCCAGCCGCCCCGCCCCTCCCAGCAGCAGGCCCACAGCCCGCGGCCGTCCTCACACACAGCTTCCCGCAAGCCCGCAGATCCCGCGCCTGCAAACCTGCAGCGCGCGGCCCTCGCTCCGCCAGACTCAACCGGGAAAAGCACGGGAGTCGGGGTTTGCATCCGGGCCCGCTGTGGTACAGTTTCTCGTGGCCGCACGACTTCCCCCATAAACCCGGGCGCGCCAGCGCCTCCGACCCAGCTGCGGGGAAAACCCCATCGGAGGACATAAAGTGGCCTGCGGACGCCGGGGTCAGAATCTCGGGGAAGAAGGCGCAGGGTGACAACACACGCTCCCGGGCCGCCACCTGCCAGCTCACCAGGGCCGCGGGCGGACCTGGGCGGTCCGCGCTTCCCTCCAAGCCCCCGGGGTGGTACGACGGGAACGGAGGAGACACCGGGCACGAAAACGCCGTCCAGAGCAGCGTAAGCCTTCCTCGGGCCAAAGGACGAGGGTTCCCCGCGGGTCCGCTCCGCACACCGAGCAGGGAGCCAGCGCAGCGCTCCAGGACTGGAGGGCGAACCCCCCCCCCCCCCCCGCCGCAGTCCACGCCGGGCCTCCCCTGACCACCCCGACGCTCCCCCGCCCCCCGGGGCCACCCCCGGCCCCCGGGGCCCGCCCCCACCCCGCGGGCCTCCCACGAGCCCCCGGGCCTCGCCGCCCGGGCCCACCCACCTGGACCTCTGGAAGAAGCTGAAAGAGGACACGTCGTACGCGGCTTTGAGCAGCACCACCTTGTGCTCTCCTTTGTACAGGACGCTGAGGCTGTACAGCTTCATGGTGCCGCGCCCTCGGGCCGCCCGCCCGCGGGACCGCCTAGCAGGGAGCAGCGCAGCCGCCGCCCCTGGCGACCACCGCAGGCTGCTGACGGGTCGGACGCCGGCTTCCCCGCCTGGCTCGAGGCCGACTTCCGGTTCCGGTCGAGGCACCGCCCAAGAGCCAACAGAGGGTTTTCTTGTGCCCCGGATGCAGAAAGGAGCGGCCGGAAACACGACGGCGCGGGCTGGGAAGGGGCGGGGAAAAGACGCCGCGGCGCAGGTGCGTGTGCGTAAGCCCGGCCCCGCCCCCCTGCCCTAGGCTGGGGGCCTCTTCTCCCTCCTGTGGCTCGCGGTCGTCCCCACCAGGACCTGCCCCCTCCCCCTGGGGTCCCCATCAGGACCTACCCCCTCCCCCGTGCAGTCCCCACCCAGGCCGCCCCCTCCCTCTTGGAGGGTCCCGAGTCCTCCCATCCTCACCCTCCCCCCTCCCTCCGGGACTGCGCAGAGCCGTCCCGGGCGGGCAGCTCCCGGGAACACGCAGAGCCGCACCGCAGGCCGGCGCTCGGGGAGCCCTCGGAGGGCTGAGTTACGGGGCCGGCCTGTCCTTCGTGAGTTCCCCACAGCGAAGCGCAGGGACGCCCCTCTGCAGGCTCTTGCAGGGACGTGAAGGCCGCTCGCCCTCGCCGGCTCTCCCCCCTGCCCCGGTGGGGGCCGTCCCTGTGCACCCAGGACCCCTGGGCCCGGCCTGCGGGGGCTTCCCGGGCCGGCCACTGCCCGTGCGGGCACGGACGGAGGCGGCTGCGGCACGAGCGCGGCAGCACCGATGGCGGAGGGTCCGCGCCGCGCTCCGGGAGCCGCCTGGTGCGCGGGGACTTGAAGAGGCCTCATTCGCCCGGAGACGTTGAAATAACCCGTTGCCGATGGCCGGGGACGAACGGGGCACGTCCCGTAAGAGTTTTACGTCCTGCCCACTTTGTGTTTATTGAACGGTGTTCCGGAATGGGCGTCTCACCGGCGACACCGAGGGACCTCGGCCCTCGGAACTGCAGAGGCTTGCACAACCTCCCCGCTGGAAGCAGGCAGATCGGAGCCGGGAGCGGGGGAGGGCCGGCGCCTGCGGAGAGCCACGGCACCACCCCACACAGCACTGTCAGGGGTCATGTTCGGTGGGATGATGGGGGCTGGTACCCGATTGTTAGGGGCCATCCCACGAAGGGTAAGGAGCGCCTCAGACCTCATACCCTCTAGATGCCGGGAGCACCCCATTCCCCATCCGGCTACCAAGAACGTCTCCAGACATGGGCAAACGTGCCCGTAGGAGCAGGGGTTTGGAGAAAAATGTTTCCATGTCTGAAGGAAGGTCCCCCCGCCTGCCCCTCACCAGCCCTCTTCCGGGGTATTTTCAAGTGCCAAGCGTGGAGAGGACTTTTCCACATTCCCCCTGTTTGGGTGCAAAACATAAAGCACAGACACCGGCCACCGCCAGGCCAGTCGCCCACAGACACAGGCTCACCAGCACCAGCAGGCCAGACGGGTCCCAAGATGCTGTGTGGACACTGCTGTCCTATAGGGGGTAGGCGGCAGCCGTTGCTGGAGAAAATCCCAGAGCCCCTTTTCTCCTTTGCCACTGAACATTGTTCAAAGGGACAAGGAGGACAGTTCTTGCTCAGAATAGATTTAAATGTGTTCACTTGTCGGGACGCCTGGGGGGCTCAGTGGGTTAAGCCTCTGCCTTCGGCTCAGGTCATGGTCTCAGGGTGCTGGGCTCGAGCCCCGCATCGGGCTCTCTGCTCAGTGGGGAGCCTGCTTCCCCCTGTCTCTGCCTGCCTTTCTGCCTGCTTGTGATCTCTGTCTGTCAAATAAGTAAAATCTTAAAAAAAGAATGTGTTCATTTGTCACGTACTAATGGATACCTTACCATTGGCCTTACCCCAAGCACTCCCCATATGCTACTTCGTTCCGCCCTCATAGAAGAGAGGAGGACTGTATCATCATCTCAGAGACACAGAAATAGGTTCAGGTCAAGGACATTGCGAGTCCACACCACAACATGTAACACAGCACAGCTCCACTCCCAGAGGCTCTCCCATCCTCTCTGGCCTGGGCCCGCCTCTCCCCCGCCCCCCGGCCTTGGTCTATGGAGTTGCAAACTCCCCAGCCTTGTTGTCCCTCTTTCTGACAAGTAAGCCCACCTCCGACTCTACCACCCAGCCATCACCCAGCTCGGATGTAGCCCCAGCCCCGCTGCAAGCCCCCAGAAGGTGAGCAAAGCACTACCCTCTCTCTCTTTCACCTGCAAAACTGGAAACAACCTGTTCCCTCGGTGTGTTGCTGGAATGGTAAGAAACTATATTCCAAACACTAGTCTTAGTAGATGTTTAGCAAGTAAAAACCATGATTCCCTGCACTGGTATCATTTAGGACAAAGAGGCGAGATCATCGCAGGTTGAAGGCACCGGGCATCCTGCAGGGAGCAGAGATCAGACAGGCTGAGTGAGGTCTGCAGAGTGGAAAATACTATCGTCTGTCCTGTAATTTCCTGGCTTTGATCACTGTGTTGTGATTATGAAAGAGAATTCTTGGTTTCTGGGAAATCCACACGAGCAGTTAGGGGTGAAGGGACATCCTGTTTTTCACCTCGCCTTTGCAGGATTCAGACGTGGGTATGATGTAATGCAAAGCGTAGCGCGCACACGATTAATTGAAGGAGTCGGGACGCAGGTATCCAGGAATGGCTCGTACTGCTCTGTAAGACTTAAAAGAGGTGGGTATGGGAAAGACCGCAGGCAGGAGGCACTAATGTTATGCGTGCGGCACCCGTGGGACTGGGGGTGGCCAAGCTCTCTGAAGTCCAGATTCTCCCTCGTGCACCAGGTCCTAGAGGAAGAGCTCCCTTGCAAGCTGACCCTGAGCCATGCGGTCACATCACAACACGTGGCCCAGCTCTGTGAGTTCACCCCTGCCGGGCAGGCAGGTGCCCACCCACCTTCAAGGCCTTGCTCAGCTCAGAAAGGGACCTGTTTTGAGCTGCACAGCAGAACCCCCACAGAGCTGGCAAAAAGCAGCTGAGGGGCATGCCAGGGTTCCTGGGGGAACCTGGCCATGCCATAGCCTTGGCCTCCCTACCCCCTAGTCCAGTCAGCCAAGGCCAGGGCGGCAGGGCTGTTTTCACTGTGATTGTTACGTGGACCTCAGCAGCCTACCCAGGTCAGGAGCCCTACCAGGGACCACAGACGTGATCAGGCCTCCCAAGGAGCCCCACGGCTTTCCCTCCTACATGTGCCGATTAGACATACCGACTGCTTTGAGCCAGTGGCACCCAACAGACAGCAGAGGCGAGAAGCCCGCTCTGACCCTCCTTTTTTCCCTTCAAAAAAGCACATCAAACCCTCACATGAAAGGCGAGCTCTGGGTAGCAGGAGGAAGACGTTCTTGCCACCAGAGATGAATGAGGCTGAGAGAAATCCTTGCAAACAACTCCATCCTGCAATGACTCCCAGCAACGTCCTCTCCCTGCCCCAACTCTCTGTCATATCGGCTCTTCACTGTTTCTTTGTCACCAGAGTGCTTGCCATGGTTCCTGCTCTGGTCACGTCTCTGGGTCTTCATTCTCTTGTGAAGGCTCCCGTGCACCTGTAAAAGCTTGAGTAAAACTTGCATGCTTCTCTCCTGCTGACGGCAGCTTGTTTCTTAGGCACAGGTGGGGACCCGAAGAGGGCAGAGAATGTGTCCTCCTGGTCACCTTCTTAGTATTTCCCCAGCCGAAGGAGCACAGATTCGATGCTAGAAGCCAGCCATGGCCCCCAGGAGCGCTGCTCACTACCACAACCCTCCCCGCAGATTCCCCAGGCCACCACCAGCCTGGACAGAATAGTTGGCACGTGACCCGAGGCTCAGCCAATCCACGCAGCCCGCGCGGTGGCCGTCCAATCCGAGCAGAGCGGAGGACGCGGTGGCGTTCGCGTCCGGAGAAGCGCCGCGAATAGGAGGTGTCGGAGAAGGAGAGGAGGGGCATACTACAAGAAGGTTCACTTGGAGGCCGGCACTGGCCAGGAAGGGACCACAGCCAGGGAAGACCAGAGGCATGTGAGTCAGCTGGGAAAGACCCCTCAGAACTGCCTCCCTTTTAGGGGCTCCTCAGAAGCTCTAGTTGTACCCTGAGACCCCTCCCCAGCTCAGGCACTAGGGATGGATGTGTAGCCCAGGCTGGACATGTGGTCATGTCCAAACGTCATGTCTAAAGGCTGGGGCCTTGACGTTCCGAGGGGCTGCCCTGCACAGGAAGGAGGAGAAAGTCTGCAGAGAAGGAAGGGGACCAAGGGGTAGGGAGAGCCCTGCAAGGCCAGAATCTGGGCCCCACAGCAGCTGGTCTCCAGGACTCCCAGTAATAAGAAGTAGGATGGGAGTTACCACAAAGGAGAAGTGGTCAGGAAGGATCTGAAAAGCAGAGGGGCTAAGCTCCCCCTTCCTTGAGCTCCATAAGCTCCAACACATGCCGCCAGGGGCCCCCCTGAGGCTCTCTCCCGCCCCCCACCCCCCTGTGAACCCCGCCCTCTAGCCACCCCCTGCCCCTCCGAAACACCCTTCCATTTAGCCCTCCGGAGACCCCATGTGAGTCCCTTGGTGAACCCCAGCACTTTCTTCTGGGTCTCCCTCCAAGCCTGCTCCCCAATCTCCCAGCCCCCTTGCGCCTCACTGTTAAAACCTCGCCTAATCCTCCTTCCCAGCCAGCTCTCCTCCCCAGCTGGGCCTAAAGTGCCCCCACCGCAGAGGGCTCCCTGGCCTTCCCCGTCCCCTTGAGCACCCCTCTGAGTGCCCCCACCCTCCCCCACACTGATCACCCCCTCCTCCTCAGCCCCCCTCTGAGCGCCCCCGCCCTCCCCCTCCGCTGAGCACCTCCTCCCCCGAACCCCCCACTGGGTGCCCCAGCCCTCCCCGACGCTGGTCACCCCCTCCCCTGTGCCCCCTCGCCGAGGCCCTAGCCCGCCGCTAGCACGTGGGCCGTGCTAGCTGACGGCAGCTAGCACGGCTGAGATCTCAGCAATTGGTTTCCAGGTTGGCACGTGACCCGAGGCTCAGCCAATCCACGCAGCCCGCGCGGTGGCCGTCCAATCCGAGCAGAGCGGAGGACGCGGTGGCGTTCGCGTCCGGAGAAGCGCCGCGGTCCGCCGGAAGTCCAGGGCGGACGGTGGTGGCGGCTTCCGGCGGAACGTGCCGGGTAGCGCCGCGTGGCCGAGTGAGCGCCGGGCAAACCCTCCGCCGGCGAAGAGCCGCAGCCGCGCAGAACCAGCGGGAGATGCTGCCCAGCCCGGGAGGGGCGCGGGGAGCCCGGGAGGGGGGCGGGGAGCCCGGGAGGGGGGCGGGGAGCCCGGGAGAGCCCCCCCAGTCCCGCTCCGCTCCCGCTCCTGGCGGCGCCTCCGTCTGCCTCCCGCCCGCCCCCCGGGAGGAGGGCGCGGGATCAGCGCGGGTCGGGGCAGTGGGTGGCTCCGAGGTTCCGCCGCCCACAGGGTCCGCCGAGGGCGCGGTCCCCCCCGGAGGCTGCCCTAGGGCCTGCGCCACTCGGCGTCTGCCCGCCGGGCACGAGGGCGGCCGGCCTTTCGGGGGGCAGCGGGCCGCTCAGGGGACGGCTGGGGGCTGCGAGCAGAGGCCCGCGCTGTGCCTGCTCCCTCCGGCCTGCGGCGCGTCCGTCCAGCCGCCCGGCCGCAGTGATCTCCCGCGCGGGGACCAGCTACAGACCGCGCGCCTGCCGCCGGCCCGCCCGGCCCTGCCCGCGCCCCAGCTCGCTCCCCGAGCGGCAGGCTCCGTGCCTCGCGCGGGCGATGTAAGGACAGGCGCCCCTTGTGCAGCCCGCGCCTTCCTCGGGGGCGACTCTCACGGACGGTGTGGGATCCGGTAGAACGTTCACACGTTCACCCGCTCTCCCGGAGGTCGGGCGGGGGACCCGGACGAGGTTTTGAGCGACGACGCTCGGCGCGCAGACGCAGACGGCTGCCCGCGACGGGGCCTCCTGCACTGCCGCCCAGAGGCTCTGCCGCCCAGAAAGCACGGCAGGTTGCGTGCGGGAGGCTGAGTCCCGCCGAGTTACCGCAGAGGAGAGGCGTGTGGGAAAGAAGGGGCGGGAGGGACACCCGTCCTGTTTGTGAGCACGTTCCAGCCGCGCCAGCTCGCGGTGTGCGTGGCTGCGGCGGAGCTGGGAGAGGAAGGAAGCCCCAGGACGGGGAAGGAAAGGGTCGGGAAGCAGAGCGGAGTTTTACTAAAGTGAGGAGGGGCCGGTCAGAAGAGACAAAGGTTTGGAAGGGCCAGCGTGTGGGCTCCTATGGCTGTTTTCCGTGGCGTGGGTCCCAGGGTTGCGACATTCGAGCGACAGGCCTGGATTGTATAATCGTTAGCCAGCGGAGCACTGTGCTCTCTCTGGAAGCATTCGGAATGCCTGCAAGGGGCAAGAAACCACGTCGTCATTTCTGCACTGGAGACAGAGGTCAGATAAGGACAGACGGCTGCTTTCTGCACAAGCCCAGCAAGATGACAGATGGAGCTCCCCGGCAGCACACTGTAACCACAAACTGACTGCCAGACGGGTGCACGGCGGTGGTCCCTGGGCGGTCCATGGTTGGGCTGTCTCACAGGACCCCAGGATGTCCTAGGTCCATCTACCTGTCGCCCATGTCTACCGACATGGGCCTAACAAATGGACAGACAGACGTCCTGCATGCCAGCAGAGCTGAGGCCAGGCAGAGTACGAGAGCCACGCTTACCTTCAGACAATTTGTTACTGATAGCAAAGAAAGAGCACCCAAAGGGGCCACCCCTTGTCCTGTGCCCCGCCAAGGACAGCATCCAAACAAAAGGGGACAGTTGCCTGCCTCCCAAAATCACAGCATCTCTGCTCATTGTGAGCCCACTCCAGACAGCAGGCACACCCCACAGGGCACGGGCAGAAAGCCTCACATCGCAGAACTGGAGACTAGGGGAAGGCCTCCTGACCGCCTCGCAGGCAGATGGCGAGACAGCAGGATGTGGTCTCTGAGCTGGTCGCCAGTCTGTCCTCTGGTCCCAGAGGAGCACAGTTATGTGACAGGGTCAGCTTAGCTGTGGTTCCAGACCTGACTTCATAGCCGGTGGCTACTCCTGCAAGATGACCAGAGCCAAGCCATTCCCTTACAATAAAGAACCCAAACACTGGAGACCCACAATGTGCAGCCAACAGTACCCATCAGTGGAAAAATGATCACCCACCCAACAGATAGACACGCTACCTCACACCACACATGAAAACAACTTGCAGAAGGACCAAAGTGCTGAACAGGAAAAATTTAAAAAAAAAAGAAAAAATATTAGAAGGCAATGTGGGAAAGCATTTTTCCAATTGGGGATGGGAAACGTTTTTCTTAATAAGACACGAGTCTCAAAACAAGAAAGCCAAGACTGAAATTCGTAAGGACACACGTCCACGTGAGGAAGACCCTCAAGTCTGAGCTTAGGATAGACTGTGGGAGACACCACATGGATTTGATAAGGGATTAGTAGGTATTACAAATGGAACATACAGGGGCGCCTGGGTGGCTCAGTGGGTTAAAGCCTCTGCCTTCGGCTCAGGTCATGATCCCAGGATCCTGGGATCGAGCCCCGCATCGGGCTGTGCTCAGCGGGAAGCCTGTTCCCCCCCCCCACCCCGCCTACTTGTGATCTATGTCTGTCAAATAAGTAAATAAAATCTTAAAAAAAAACCACACACACACAAATGGAACATAAAAAACCCATCCTACAAATTGAAAAATAAAAGACGATTCCATAACAAAATGGTTAAAAAGTATAAACAAATCATCCTTAGAGAAAAATGCAAATAACCAGGGAGCAGATAGAAAGGACGCAGCGCTTTGAACGACGATGAGACGACAGTTCAACCCAAAACTGTCGAGGTTTACAGTCTCAAGGATGGGCCAGCGCGGAGCCCAGCTCCTGATGTCGGGGGAGGGCTAACGAGTTGGAGCCATCGAGGGAGCCTATACTCTCGGCCGCCTGAGTGTAGGGTGTGCACAGTGCTTCATCTGGTGGTTCAGCCTCTAGGAATCATCTGGAAGAAACACGTGCATGTGGCCCAGATGACCATCGGGAGGACACTGGCTTGAAATGGAACCTCACACACATCTGGAGAGTCTCACTGGTCACTGCTTCTCGCTCCTTCTGCTGGACCCCGGGCTTGGTCCCGACCCTGCTTGGCTCTGTTCCCACACTCTCCTCTGCAGCAGACCCTGGCCAGGCCTGTGCTCCCCGTGTGCTGGCGCTGAGACGCGCTGTGATGACGCAGCATGCCAGACTTCAGAAGCTGAGGCCAGAGACTCTGGTTGAGATGGGCCTTGGTCTCCCACCATTTGCTCCCGATGGCTGATCCAGCACCTGGCCTCCGCTGGGTTCCTGGGGTGCCAGTGGGTGTGCACGTGTCCCGAGTTGGGGCCCCAGGGCCCCAGGGACTCTGTTCCGTGCGGGCCAACGTTCTGGCTCAGGTCGGCAGGGAAGGCAGCCCAGAGCTTACAGGTGGCCAAGCCGCCAGTACCCTTTCCTCTAGATTCCACACTCACAGGGGCCTCTGCTCCTTAGGACGTGACTTCAGAAGACCCCGTGACCCTGCCCTGGGAACTGGACAGCTGGCAAAGTCCATGGTGACAGGGCGATTGGGCCGTCACTATGGTGATGGGGATGGAGGCCTTTGCCATCAGCCCAGTTTTCTGCATGGCAGCTCTAATGACAGGATGGTCAGCCGTGCAGAGGCCGGAGGCCGCCAGCGCAGGGGCCCTGCTCCTGGTTGCCATGGCAGCGAAGGCCCTGTCGGGGAGCACAGAAGGCCCTGTGGGGGGACTCCCCACTCCACACCTGGTTGGAGCAGAAAGTGGTGGGTGGCCCGGAGCCTGGGGAAAGCAGGTTGGGGTGTGAGGGGGACACAGTCACCAACAACCTAACTACACAAGAGTTGTCCCTGGCCACGGGAGGGGAGCAGACCCTTTCTGCTGAGTCTGTCCAGCGGACACTGTGCCCCATAGCTTAGCACAGCCCGGAGAGAAGGCTGACCGGCTCTGGCTAGCCCCGGCCTCCAGCAGTGGCCGGACGGGCCTTGGTGGGGAAGGGTCCCAGCTGCGTCCCTGAAGAGAAGCCTCACCGGCTTGCTGGTCAACAATGAAAAGGAGGAAACTCTATGCCTGAAGCTCAAGCCAGAAGCCAGTGGCGAGGTGGGCCAGAGGCTTCCTTTGGATCCTTCCTCGGCTTGGGGTCTTTCTGCTTCGGAAGCTGCCGGGGAACGCCGAGGGGTCCCAGCTCACCTGAGCGGGCCGCTGCACGAATGCTGGATGACAGAGCCAGGATGGACGTCACCAAGAAGGAAAAGGTAACGCACCCGCTCGTGGGCTTCCTCAGAAGTGCAGGCTGTGGTCTGCTCAGCACGGACGAGCCCGGGCTTCCCAGAGTCAGACTCCGTGCACAAGCCCCTTAGGGAGGGCTCACGGGGGAGGGAGCCCAGGGCGCGGAAACCTGTCCGGCAGGGAGGCCCCTTCTTCCCAGGAGACCCGGGCCTCTCCTGCTGCTCAGGCTCCGGCCCTGTGACCTGGAAAGCAGGCTGCCAGAGGTCTGGCGAGCAACCGCTGGCTGGGGGGTCCGGGGAATGTGGAGCCCCAGCTCGGGGGTTGGGGACCTGGGGTCTCGGGGCAGAACCATGAGGCAGCCCTCAACGGGAACTGTGACAGGCTCGAGACGCCACACTTCTTCCCAGAAATCCCTCCAGAAGGAGGACCGTGGCTTCTGGCAAGGAGCAGAGAACATAGTTTTTCCACGACAGAGAAATCCACACGTCTTTACAGCCATCCTTGTGCCCAGGCAGTGAGCAAGGAGACAGAGCTGGTGCCAAGGGCGGGGGCAGTGGGGTGTGGGTCACGCCTGCAGCCCCGGGCCAGGGACCCAGGCAGATCCGGGGAGGTCGGGGAGAGGGCCGGGATCCGGTCCCTTTGGCATGGTCTCCTCCTCACATGTCTTCACTTCTCCTTCTGTGACTTGACGAGGTCAGCACAAACACAGAGCTGGTTCTGCTCCCGGCAGTGCTGATGATGTTGGAGGAAAAACAACCGACCCGAGCCAGGGCATCTGCAGCCAGGGGCAGCGAGATGGGCCCAGGCCTCAACCAAGTCCCACATCTGCTGGTGGGGTGGCTAGAGTCTGGATGAGAAATCCTGCTCAAGGGAGGCCCCTGGGAGGCTACCTGGGAAGAAGGGAGGTGGCGTCTCGGTGACTTTGAGTGTCAGGGCCTGGGGCCTGCTGTATGGAGCTGGCTCGGGGACCCCGTTTGCAGACTCGGGGCTGGTCCTCCCCCTGCCCGTCTGAGCCGGTGGACATGGTGCCCCCCAGGTGATGGGCTGCTGGTCCCAGGCCGGGAGCCAGGGCCGGCAACAGAGCCCCAGGCCAAGCGCCGAGGGAGGCATCAAAAAACATCGGTCATCAAGATAAATGATATTTTCATGCAAATTCTAAAGAATCGAATCCCTGCAAAAAAGTGGGAAGAACAAAATACAAAGGTGTCAGGAGAGGCAGCATGAGTATCGGGGTTTTTCCGAGCGTCCCAGCCTTGTGCGCTGTCCTCTAGCGTTGGTGAGCCCGGCGGCCGCGGCCGTGCAGGGAGGCAAGGGGCTGGGCAGAAGACCCGCGTCTTGTTGTGGTGGGGAGGCTGGCCTGGGGTCAGGTCCCCCTAAAGGAGCTGAGGTTTGGCTCCAGCCCTGCGTCCCCCCACCCCACTCCATGCCCCTGTTTGCCCTGGAGCACACGTCCGAAGGGGACCCGAAGGGTTCAGTGTGGCTGGGTCTACCTCGGGCTCCCAGGACCAGAGCCTTCTGGTGGCTTCGCAGGGAACCCGGCTCTGCTCCCCCGCAGCTTGCAGGGGCTTTGGTGCCTGTGTAGACCTCCCGACCCTCACGGGCAGTCACCCCTCCGCCATCACCCCCTCCTCATGGCTTGTCCTTCCTGGTGCCTCTGTTGGCCCCTGGGGGCAGGACTGTGTCTGCCTGTGCCCCCAGCCCAGCCCGGGACCACCTGCACACCCTGTGGCAGGTGCCTTCCTTTGGCCTGGAGCCACCCCTGGGAACCCCCTTGGAAGCGTCCATACGCAACTCCCTCCCTCCTCTGTGCTGGTCCACACTCTGCGGGGCAGGAAGGAGGGGGCTCCATAGGCATGCAGGGTGGCTCTGGGGAGCACTTTCCCTGAAGAAAGCTGGCTGGGGGGGGGGGTCCCGTCCTGGCTGGGGGAGCCGGAACCTCATGTCATCCACTGAGGGGTTTCAACAACCCGGCTTCTTAAAAGCTGCCCTCCCCGGCAGAGAGACAGGAGCTCTGGTGTCCTCCTCTCAGGGCCCCACCTCGTGACCCCATCCAGCCCTCGTCGCCTCCGAAAGGCCGGCCTCCTCACTGTCATGCTGTGGGGTAGGGCTTCTGACATGAATTCGGGGACACAAAATTCAGTTCTGTGTTCTGTACAGCAGAGCCCCCAGAATTCAGGCCTCCCAGCTGCCAGGGGTCGATGCCCCGCGGAAGAGCAGCGCAGAAGTAGGGTGAGGCTGCGCGGGGCCCCTCAGCCAGGAGCCACTGGCTATGCACGCAGCCCAGCTGTCCCCTCCAGGGGCCAGCAGGATGAGGAGGGGGTGTGGGGGGCAGGCTGGAGAGGCCCAGAGGGCAAGCACCTGGCCCGAGTCCCCGCCCTTTGGTCAGAGCAGCGGTGGGAGGCAGCAGTGTCTGGGGCAACTTGGGGCAGGAGCGGGCCGCGGGGACCAACACCTGGCCAGGCCCACGTCTACTCCTGTGGCAGCAGGACTGGGACAGAGAGGCACAGGCCGCCTTCCCTGTGCTTCTGCAGAACTGGCCCAAAGTGGGACAGAGCCGAACAGAGCGGGACAGAGTCGGACAGAGGGTGACAGAGTCGGACAGAGAGGGACAGAACTGGACAGAGCAGGACAGACCCAGATTTAGAGGCCCGGCCGTGAGTTCTTCCCTAAGTAGTGGGCCCAAAGGTGGCCCCCGCAAGGGCTCCCGTGAGGCCCGCTGCGGCTGAGTGGCTCTGGTCCGGCCTGCCTGGTCTGCGAAAGGGGTCAGAGCAGTGTGTGTCCGGTAGGATGGGCGTGGAGACTTCTCAGAGGTGTGGCCAGAGGTAGGTCAGCTGGGGACTCTCAGGGAACCGGGAGCTCCCGAGGCGGGTGCGGTCTGAGATGCCCCAAGACTCTGGGTGCTCCTGACAGTGCCATCCAGGAAGGCGGGCCTCTCTCTCCAGCTGCGGTGCTGCCAGCCTGCCCAGGCGGGTCACTGACTGCCCCACAGGGCGGGGGCGACAGCCAGGTGTCCGTGCTTCCTGCCTGGGAGGCCCAGCAGACCCCTACTTTGTCCCAGAGAAAATTAAAGCCCGGTGCTGCCCCAGAGCCGACCTGACCTGGGAGTCTGGGACTGAAGGACCCCGTCCGCACATCCCACGGCCACTTTCTCCTCCCAGACCTGCCCCGCTGCTGAGGTGGCTCGCAGGCCTCAAGTCTCCATCCTGCTCCCCCGGCTCCAGCAGGGAGGCCTTCCCCAGCCTGCAGAGCCCTCCAGACCTCAGTCCCCCCGTGTAAAGGGCCCCCAGGGCTATGTGCCCGTGTGAGCCCCCAGCACACCTCCTCGGGGGGCTCACAGGCCCGAGCAGGGCGGGAGCCTCGTGCCACATCACGTGTGCCCCTTCTGGAATCGCCGCGCTTCCCCGACGAACAGAGGTTCCAAATGGTCCTGCAAGCGTCCCCGTGAGGGAAGGCGTGTGTGCCCCCCACCCCCATGACACAGTCTTTTCCAGAGGACGCAGGATCCGCACACTGGGCTGGTTACCTTGCCAAGAATGACATCATTTACCCACAGACGGGCTCCCCACAGCCTGCGGAGGGTCTGGCCCGGAGCCCGCAGGGGGAAGCTCTGTCTGGCACACGCATGGAGGCGGGCATGCAGAGGGCAGGGCCAACCTCCCCCGCCCCCGCCCCGTCTCTGGCCCCTGCAGCCCCCAGGCTCACCTGGGGGCACAGTGCCTGCAGACACACTCCGGAGAACTGCGGTGCATGGCTGTAAAGAAGTCCTATGGAACAAGCGACAGCTGGCTGTTAGAGGAGCACCCGAGAGGCCCACCAGTGGCCAGTGACGAAGAAATGCTGGGTGTTCCCGTGACGACAGACACACGCTCAACCCCCCACGGGCGGTCAGCTGTTCACGACTTAGAAACAACAGCATCGCGTGAGCAAACGTTGGCAGGCTGGGCGCTGGGTTCCCAATAGCAGAGCCTCCGGTTCTGCCCCGAGGGGAGTGTCCTGAGCTCAGCAAGCCTCTGTCCTCTGTGACCCCGCCCCTGCCCCCTCTCAGCCCCCCTTCGCACATCCTGGGGGGCGGACAGCAGGGTCTCCCAAGCCACCGCTAGGCCTCAGGCTCGGAGGTGTGCGCTGGGGGGCGGCCCCCTGTGCAAGGAGCACGGTGGACACTCCGCCCTGTGGTCCCCGGACTGGTACAACTCAGTAGAATGCTTCCCCAGAGAGGGGGTGGCTGCCACATGCGCCCTTTCCCTGGAACTCCAGGCGCAGCAGGTCCGGTGCTGCCAGAGAGCTGTGGAAGTGGCCTCTGGGTCCACGCGGCTGGGCATTGGCCTCACCCAGCAGAGCTCCAAACGGACTTGCTCTTTTTAGGAACAGGTGTAACAGGCTTCAAAGTACAGCCCGGTCTCCGGGAGACAAGCCCCGGACCAGCAGTGATGGGCACCAGTGTCTTTCCACAGCTGCGAGCATCTCCCTGGCTCTTCTCTTACCCCCACTCCAAGCTGGGGCCCTGCCCACCAGAAGGGTCTCCTGGAATTCCTCTTAACACTCGTTCTCCGGAGCAGGCATGGAGCTCAGCTCCAGCTCCGGCCCGGGCTCCTGGGTCTCCACAGCCTGGAGGGAGTTGTGGTCCATGGTGTGGCCCTGGATTGGTGCAAGAACCCGTGACCTGACCAACGCCAGAATAAGAAATGGTGGCCACCGGCCCATGAGCCAGGGACGCCATGGGAGGGCCCGTAGTCGGGTGACCTGGCCCTAAACACCCACCCCCATGCCTGGTTCCGCCTCCTATGCCTCTGCTGCCCTACCCCTTGTCTTTGGCCCCTGCTAGTGCCCGGTGCCCACCTCTGGCCAGCTCTGTGCATCCCGGTCATCACAGCTGCCCTGCCCCGGGGGGAGAGTACATGGCCCCAGAGTGGACAGACAAGCTGCTGTGAGCCCAGGAGTTACCATGCGGCCCCTTGGGCATGCCTGTCTACAACCAGAGGGAAAGGAGAGCCCTTCCCCATGAGTTCCAGCTAGACACATCCCTGCCCTGTGCCTCTTGGTCCTCGGGGGGTCTCCTGGAAAGGAGGAGGCCCCAAGCAGACCTGCCTTCCTGTCCTCACACCTTCATGCGGCTGTGCCGGCTGTCCCGTCCTCCTCACTGCTCGCACTGTGGGTCACACGTGCAGATGCAGATATACCTGCCCCCTGCACGGATGCTGCTAGAGCTGGGGCATAGAGCCAGACTCTCAGCGGGCAGCCCACACTCCAGCCTCCTGCGCCGTGCCCACCGCCTTGCTCTGGCTGCCCCAGGTTCGGCGCCCTTCCCTGGACCCTGCGTCCAGCTGTAGCCTCAGCTGTTGCTGGGGCTGTGCCTGGAAATCCCTTGTGCCCTCATCACCAGGCCCTCTGTGCGTAGCAGGCTTGGGGAAGGCCAGGGAAGAGAAAAGAACGCAGAGGGAGCCTCGTCGGAGGCCAGTGTCGCTCATTTGGGTCTCCGGCTTCCTGGGGTCCTAACCCTGAATCCTCTGAGGCATCTGATCAGGTAGTTCCGTGACTCAATGTGTGCTTCTCAAAGAGGACGCCAGGTGCTGGTGCCGCAGAGATCACACGGGGCCAGGATGGAAACGGAACAGCCAGGGCCTCTGTTGTGACCGGTAGTGAGGTGAGGGCACGGGACCGCGCTGTCAGGGCTTGGGAGAGATGGGGCCTCCGTAGGAATTCCCAGCAGGAGGGTTTCGCTGCAGGGCATTGGGTGCTTAAAGGAGCAGAGCCAGGGGTCATGCCGTCACTCCCGCAGCCGCGTCCCAGGGCTGGGCCTGGTCCGTGCGCAAGGGTCAGTATCCCGTGTCTGTTTCAGGCCAGGCTCCCCAGATGTGGAGGCGGAGAGTGGGATTCTGGGAGAGTGGCTTACGGAGGGAGTGTTCTCCGCAGAGCTTGGGAGGCAGTGCAGGGCCGAAAAGGGGAGGGCCACACCGGCTGTGGCCCAGGATTGTGGGGACACCTACAGTCGGTGAGGTGGGCTATAGCCCCCTTGTCTGCAGGTGGTCCCAAGGCTGGACATGATATTCCTCCCGCCCTGAGCCCGGGGTGTGCACGCGGACTCCGTGCCTGTGCCACGCTTACTCGTTAGGAGGGCGTTGGGCAAACCCAAGCTGACCTGGGGAACCGCCTGCATCCCCTCCACCCGGGCACTTGTGACCTCTTCTGTGGCCCCTGGCTCCTGGCGGTGGCGGCCCCAGCTTATGGTCTGGCGCCTGCGGGCTGTTCCTCACTCTGCCCGTGGGTCCGTGGACACCTTTCCTTCGACCACGTCTCTCTGCACACAAAGTGAATAACCGCGTGCCGTGTCCAGAATGCTGACCCTCTGGAGGGTCTGTCCTCCCATGGTCCCCGGGGCCGCCCCAGAGTGGGGCTCTTGCGCGTTTCCAGCTTGCACTGACGGTGAACGGACCTGGCCACGAGCCAGCAGGTGCCGGGTTCCGCACGCTTCCGGCAGCCGGGCACAGAGATCCCTGCTGCGAGGGACGCGGCTCTGAGCCCAGGGAGAGGCACGGGGCCTCCCTGCAAGGCACTAGGTACGGCAGGTCTGCGCCACCGTTCCTGCAGCTGACCTGAACTCTGATTCCAGACGAGCTGCCTCTGTCTAAGGGGGGACGCCCGCTGGGCCCCTGGTCTTATGACTCCGTGGGTCCCCTGGCACCCAGCTCGTGCCAGGTCGTTCTGACCACACGGGTGCTTGGTGTCCCGCAGTCGGCTGCTCCTTCTCCCCCAGGGCCCAGTGGCGTGCAGCGGTGGTTGGTTCTCTACCGAGGTGTATGGTCCCGTTCTGCTCTCTGACCCTCCCCTCTCGGGCCCTGACCGCATTCTGCTCTGTGTCCCATCTCAGAGCAAACCTGCCGCTCACGGGGCCTCCCGGTTGTGGCTGGCTGTGGCATCATCGGGACCCGACGCAGACCCCTTTCTTGCTCTGGCTGTGTTTGAACCGTCGGCCTCTGTTCCGTCTGGTAAGGCAGCTGGGCCGCTGTTGACAAGTGCACAGTAGACGGCCTCCCCCATCTGAGGAGGCCATGCGACGAGGTGCACCTTCTCTGCTGACAGACGGTGGCACTTTGAAGTGATTGTCCCGGCGTGTCCCAGACCGCTGGGCCCCCCCAGACGTCACTGCCGTGGCGGGACCCTGACCTCTGCTAGAGAGCACGGGTCACCCCCACATACCCAGTCACTCTTGGCTCCGCCGCGTCCAGCCCCGGGCTTTATATGGCAACGCTGAGAGCCCAGGTCTCATGTGAGTGCAGCCCTCCCTGTTCTTCCTCCCAGAGGCATCTGCTCTGGAAGGAGCTGTGTCCAAGGCAGCTGGAGTTGTCTGTGTGGCCTGCCGTCCTCCATCCTGGTCCCATCAGCCTGCGTGGGGACCAGACTGGAGACTTTCACGGTGACAGGCTGCGACCCTCCACTCTGAACCTTCAGGTCTCTAAGAAGGCAACAGTTTCTGTCGTTCTTCTCAGGACCAATGCTTTTCTTCTGGCTGGTGGGTGTGTGCACCTGTGTGTGTGTGCGAGTGCGTGCATGGGGGTGAGCGCCTTGTGAGGGTGTGTGCATGCACGGGTGGGCGGGTGAGTGCATGTGCACGTGTGAGTGGGGATGAGTGTGCATGTGAGGGTGTGTGTGCACATGAGTATGCGTGTGTGCACGTGACTGTGCGTGCAGGGGTGCGCGTGCAGCAGTTTCGGGGACTTGCACTTGGCCGTTCCTGTTACAAATCCTATAGGTCCAGGGACCACGTGATGGTTCTTCCAGCAGCAGTAAATCCACTCCGGCCGCAGAGCCGGGACCTCTGAGGGGTCCAGGCAACGAGCAGAACCGGTGGGAGGCAGACGGAGGCCACCTCACCCCAACATGTTGCCGTGCTGACCGGGGGGCCACGATGGTGTCCGTTTTCATGGAACGGCCACCAGAATCTCTGAGTGTCACTCTCGCCCCAGCGTAGCCCACAACAGGCACACTCGCTTCAGTGGACATGACGCATTATCATGGAGATTTTTGGAAACCCAAGGTGTGTGGCGATTCCGTTCAAGCAGGTCTCCTGGCAGCATTTTTCCCAACAGCATATGCTCACGTCACGTTTCCGGGTCACAGCCTAGTAATTGTCGTGATATTCAAACTGTTTGGTGATTAACGTGTCCGTGCGGTGATCTGTGACCAGGGCTCCTCGACGTTCATGTCGTAACTGTAAACCGTGCCCATGTAAGACGGTGAACCTGGTCCCCAACCGCGTTCTGCTCACTCCAGCCACCGCCATCGCTCTCCCCCGCCTTGGGCCTCCCTGTTCCCTGAGACGTGAGACTGAAATGAGACCAATTAATTGCCCTACATTGGCCCCTACTTGTACAAGGAAGAGGCAGGCATCTCTCCTCTAACTCAGAAGCTAGAAACGAGGGGTGCCTGGCTGGTTCAGTGGGTTAAAGTCTCTGCCTTCGGCTCAGGTCATGATTCCAGGGTCCTGGGATCGAGCCCCGAATCGGGCTCTCTGCTCAGCAGGGATCCTGCTTCCTCCTCTCTCTCTGCCTGCCTCTCTGCCGACTTGTGACCTCTGTCTGTCAAATAAATAAATAAAATCTTAAAAAAAAAAAAAAAAGGAAGCTAGAAACGATTGAGCTTAGTGAGGAAGGTGGGCCAAAATCGTCCCAAAGCGAGGCCTTGTGCACCAAACTGTGTGCCAACTTGGGAAGGCAGAGAGGAGTTCTTAAAGGACCTCACGCATCCACTCCGGGGAGCACAGGGCTGGTGAGAAGCGGAACAGCCTGGGTCATCGGGACGGATGACCAAGCCGGCCACAACACCCCTGGACACCAAGGCCTCACCCAAAGCAAGGCCCGGACTTCCCGCGGTTCTGTGAAGGCGGAGAGAGGTAAGGAGGCTGCAGAGGAAAAGCTGGGAGCGTTCATGTGGGTTTAAGGAAAGAAGCCTCTCACGGGGGAGCACCTGGGGCTGATGGAGAAGCGGCAGCAAGTCAGCAGATCTGGCTGAGTCAGGAAGGTGACTATGTCCAGCAACAGATGCTCAGTGTAGATGGGACGGCCTTCTGCCGGGAGCAGATGCCGGCTAGGATTTTCACAGCCAGAGACGGGAGGTCAGTGTCTGGCTTCAACGCTCAAGGCACAGGCTGATTCCTGGAGGGGCGAATGCCGCTGGGACTTCAAGTTGAAGCCATTGTTTGTGGGCCGTTCCGACAGTCCTAGCTCCCTTAAAATCATGTCCAGTGGCCTGCTCCTGTGCTCTAGAAGTGGAACCCCAAAGCACATCTGTTGGCAACACGGCCGACTGCATACTTCAGCCCACCATGGGAATCCACGTACGGCTCGGGAAGAAAGGATTCTTTTCCAAACAGCAGCGCTCCCTGGCGAGGTAGCTGGTCACCTAACAGCTCCGCGGGACACGGATGTCGAGATGGATGATGGCTTCGTGCCTGACGCGACGTGCATTCCACAGCCTGTGGCGCTGGGAGTCGCTCGGCCTTCCACATCTTATTATTCCGAAATATGGCTTGTAAGGCCGTCGCTCACCGCAGGCAGGAACTCCTCCGAGGTTATCTGGGAAAAGTACATCAAAAGCCTCCGGAAAGGATTCACCACTCTAGACACCATGACAAACACTCCTGATTTATGGCCAAAGGTCAAGATACCAGCATTCACAGGAATTCGTAGGGAGGCGATTCCAGCACCACGGAAGACCTGAAGGGGCTCCAGACTGGCGGGGCGGGGGTCCCTGCAGGGGTGATGGGAGCAGCGGCAGACCTAGCATGGGAAGGGTGCCTGGAGACGCAGCTGTGTCTCGGGGACGAGCCAAGAACCTGTGTCTTGGGACGGCCCCCGCTCCTGGTGAAGAACGCCGGGAAGGCTGTTGGGGTGTCATCGAAGGATCCGGAGTCTTGCGGGAGCCAAGGGGACGGGGCAGCGGCAGGACTGGAGAGGGCGGACTCCGGAGCTGACGGAAGCTCTCCTGTGGGTGAAACGCGGTCAGACGGCATCGCGGGCTACAGAGACGATGCTCGTGCCGGGGAGACCCGAGCGGCGCAGCTGGGCCCGCTGCCGTCTTCGCGCAGCCACGGCCGCAGCCTCCCCTCCCTGGAGCCGCCGCCGGCCTGAGGAGCCTGCGGCCACCGACATCAGGACACACCCTGCAACCACACGAAGACTCGGACTGTCTGGGAGCTCGCATGATGGGCAGCCCATTTTAGCAATACAGTATTTTTTTCAAGATTTACTTCAAGAGAGACGGGGGGAGGGGGAGAGACAGAGGCGGTTCCCGAGCTCACACCGACCTCTGCATGGGGTTCGAGGGAGAGGAGGCGTCCCTCCCGCAGCAAAGCCATTCTGTGAGCCCAGAGGACGCTTGGCAACCCGCAGTTCAGAACCCTCCACGCGCAGAAAACTGACCACGCGTGCCCCTCTACCTCCCCGCTCAGCGGTGCTGCAGTGACACATCGGAGGGAGCACCAGCATGAAAACCAGAGAGCGCTCCAGACCACGGCCTCCACCATCCCTGAGCGCCAGTCCTGGACCATTTGCTGGCTCACTGCTGCCCTCCGCGTCCTCCTCTGGCCCCGCAGTGTGCCCCCCAACCAGCTCTCCAGCCCCTTTGGCTCCTGGCTGCAGGAGACAGACTCTGCCAGGCGACCGTCTCCTGACACTGGCTTTACATCCAGAGCCCTGAGCCTGCCATTTTTTCTTTTCAGTGCATCGTGCCTTATCAACAGCTCCTTGGCCACACAGTCCTTAGGACTGGTATCTCCCCCTGAGCCCTGGGTGCCCAACATCACGCGGGGGGCCTCCTCCCAGCAGCACCCACACATACCAGCAGGGATGGGGGGGCTGCCCCTGCGGGCCCCGCCCTCCAGTCACCCTGCTGCAGGCAGCCGCCTCCCCAGCCCCACCTGATTTCTAGGACCATCCTGGCCCCGAGAAGTGAGGTCTGGGGTGGGGGACTGTGAGGAGGCTTCTGGGGCCCACTGTTTCATGAGGGAACATGGTCAGAGGAGGCCTGCATGGCGTGGGGCTGGATGAGACTGGGCCAGAGGTAGATTCCAGTCTGATCCCACGAGGAACTCTGGAGCCTGGACAGCATGGTGAGCGGTCCGTCCTGAGGCCGGCATGGACGTCGTGCCCTGTGCTAGTCAGTCATCGGCTGAGGTCCTGGGGAGGCAGGCCAGGGCCTCCAGCTTTGAGAAATAAAAGTTCAGAATGCCCAGCCACATCCGAATTCCGGAAAATCTAGAAAAGGTTCCCGTCTGTCCCCAAGATAGAGGGACACGGCACCTCCTCGGCCTACCCTAGGGGGCGCGACAGTCCCGGTGCTTCTGGATGGGGGGGCTTCGCGAGGGAGGGGCTCCCTGCGGCTCCCAGCGCGGTGTGTTCCGGGAGGCGAGGCCGGCACGGAGCGCTCGCACCGGCCAGCAACCCGGAGGGCGCTGTGGGCTTCCTGACATCTGGAGACTTGAGTGGAATTCTCAGGCGGACGTCATTTTCTCCACTGGGAGCAAGTGGTGTGCGCTCCCGCTGTTGTAAAGGATCTGCCCTGCACGTTTCCAAGGTGGCTGCAAGGTCACGAGTGTGCTTCAGCAGCCGAGAGTAGAACACGTGTGCGGGGAGCCGTGTGCACCCGCGACGGGCCGGCCGCGCTGTTCCCCCGGAGCGAGTCAGAGGGGAGAGCGGGGCGCTGGCCTCGACCCTTAGACACAGCCCACGCCGCCCGTTTCTAGTTCCGAGTGGGGCGGCGTGTGCGGAGCCCCCACCAGACGTGGGCCGCATGGGCCGGACGATCAGGTCCCAGAAGCCTGGGTGGGAGGCGGGGGTCTGTTCCACTCACCGTCTCCGCTCAGGCCCCTTCCCCCGACAGTCAGCTGCTGCCCGACTTCCCTCAGCTTGAGGCCGGTCCAGCTCCTGCCTCAGCCCCCCGGGGCTTTCTGGAGCCCGCCCGGTTGAAAGTAACCACTGGCCGTGCACCCCCATACCTCGCTCCCCACGTGCCGCAGGGAGGAATGACTCGTGAGCCCCCGTCCTTCAGGACGCACCCGATACCGGCTACCGCGGAGCTTACCTGCAGGGCCTGGGATCTCACGTAATAAACAGTCGGAGCCCGTGGCTCCCAGCCCCGTACAGCCTAGCCCGATGCCAGCTCTGGGTGGGCCCCGCTGATGCTCCCCGCCACACCCTCTCGGCTGCACGGTGTGGCCCAAGCGCAGCAACACCAACGGGCCTGGGAGGCTCCAAAGCAAGGAGGGCGGGACTTCTGCCCGCACATCTGCTCGAGGGCCACCCCCTTGGCCTTTCACAGAAGAGGGTGTGTAACAGTGAACACTGAGGCTGGGCGGTCCGTCCCCCAGGGCTGGGTGTACTGCCCCTTGACCCAGGTGGAATGGGGGTCTCTGTGCGAGAAGAAGGGGCAGGGACTGTGGGGGCCAGAAAGAGCGTCGCCCTCACCCCCACCCCCACCTGGGAGCACGGGCGGCCCAGGAGCATGCCCGCCCTCTGGCCAGAGCTGAGGCACGTGACACTGGGCCGGTGGGACCAGACCCCGTCGCTGGGACGGCTCCCAGGTCGCTCTGGCCTCTAGCTGAGCAGTGCAAACCCTCTGGCGGCCAGGATGCCGTCGGGTCCTTGGGCTCCGGGCAGATGCCGTCTCGCTCTCCTGGGCACACTACCTTGTAAGAGCCCAAGAAGGCTGCTTGTGGTGCTGCTCTCCGGGGGGCTTTGGCCGTGGCCCGGGGAAGGGGAAGCCGGGCGCAGACGCGTGCCATGCCTGGATCTCTTGGCCCGGTGGACCCAGATGGCTCTGGCTCTGGCAAAGCTGGACTGAGGTTGGGACACTGCACCCGGTGGGGTGTCCTGGCTCACCTGACCCCTTTCGGGCCCAGCTCTGTCATCCTGGTAAGAGCAATCGTGCAGAACGGTGGGCTTTGTGAGGAGCAGGAGGGAGCAGCTCGGGTCTGCTCGATCCGTGCAGAAACAAGGTCTGTGGGAAGGAACTTGTCTGAGGCCAGGTCACTAGCCGTGAGGGACTGGAACCGTGCCTCCCAGGCAGGCTGGCTGTCCACCCCCACCTACCTCCCACCCCTCCCCCAGACCCGGGCTCCGTGGGCCTTGCTCGCTGCTCTTCCTCCTGCGCCAGGGGTAGGAGGATAAAACTCCCAACTTCCACTGTACAGTCCAGGGAGTTTCGTCTGATGTAGACGGTTCCCCGACTGCTGTCCCCATCAAGGAAGAGAATCTTTCCATCTCCCAAAAGTCCCCTTGGCCCCACCTCCCTGCTATCAATCACCCCTCCCACACCCTGACCCTGGAAATCCCGGGTCTGCTTTCTGTCCCTTCGGTTTTGCTTCTTCTGTGTAAACGGAATAACTGAGAACTTCCTCATCTTGCCTTGGAAGAAACTGCCAAGCTGCTTTCCAGAGCGAGCTGTGCCCCTTTGTATTCCCACCAGCAATGTCTGAGGGCCCTGGTAGTGCATATCCTCCTTGACTTGTGGTTTTGTCTGTCTTTAAATTTCATCCATTCTGGCCTGTGTGCAGGGGCATACCCTGTGGTTTGAATTTTCATTTCACTGACTGATTAATAATATATATATTTTTATATAATTTAGTATTCTTCAGTGAGTTTTTTAAAATTAGGTGTTGTCTTCTTGTTGAATTTCCAGAGATCTTTATATATTGTGGATACAAACCATTCAGTTAGACACTCTTTTGCCACAAGGTGAGAGTAACTCTACCAGGGTCCTATTAGGATCTTGGAAGCACGAACTGGGTTCACAGCCCTCTGCTCCCAACCCCTGCATGCTGGCAAGAACCCCTCGGCCATCATGGAGGACTTCCTAAGCTGCTGCCCCAGCCGGCCCGTCCTGTCCCCTCTCCTCCAGAGGGAGGACGGCACAGTGAGTAGTAGGAGGCCTGGGTGACAGAACCTCATGTTTGCAGGCTGCAGAAGGGATGGCGGACCTCTCTGGGGCTGGTGTCTGTGCCGCTCATTCCATGCATGGTTGTGACCATCATGACTGTCCCCACAGCCCTGTCCCTCCAGGGCTCTGCCTTGTGGCCTCCTTGCCTCTGGTCACTGTGCTGTCACCACAGACTGGTGAACACTCATCTGTGTCCCAGCACCAGATCCCTCGCACACAGCCCCTGCCCGACAGGTTTTGTCTACTTGTCAGCTCTATTAAGACCTGTCATGGGGGGGGAACCTGGGGGGCTCAGTCAGTGAGGCCTCTGCCTTCAGCTCAGGTCATGATCTCAGGGTCCTGGGATCGAGTTCCGCGTCAGGCTCCGTGCTTGGCGGGGGGTTTGCTTTTTCCCTCTGCCCGCTGCTCCCTCCACCAGCTTGTGCCTCTTTTTCTCCCAAACAAAAACAAAAACAAAAACACCCAACCTGTCATGGGCCAGACCTTGCATCAGACATTTCCGCGTCTGTAGTTTTTAAAACTTGCTGGGTCTGCTGTTTCGTTAGGGGAAGGTTTTGACATCAGTTACGTTTCTTCTCCTTCTAATCCGCCTGGTCAGGCTTTTCTAGGTCTTCCTGAGTCAGTTCTGGTCATTTATATTCTTTTAAAAAATCATCTGTTTTCTCCAGATGTTACAGGTGTATTGAAGCGAGTCTTCTGTATAATCGTAAAACTCTTCCAACTCCCGTTCTTGTCACTGAAGTTGTTCTTTGGTGCCTTTACCCTTGATCAGGTCAGCAAGTGTTTGCGGCTTTACTGTGCTTTTCCAAGAATTGGGTTTGGGGTTTGTCTGTTACGTTTGCCGTAGGCTTCCTTTGTACGTTTTCTGTATCCTGTGTTTCTGCTCTTATCATTATTGGTGCTTTAATTCTGATTTTCTTCAGGCTTACTTGGTTCTCTGAACGTGTGGGCGTTCAGCACCCTGAGAAGCAAACTCAGCTCGCTGATTCTGTCCGTATTTTCTCTGTCTGTGCACGTGAGGGTAGGACAAGCTCCTCTGAGCCCCGCTCTGGCTGTCAGCCAGACGCTCGGTCCCCAGTGCACTCGCTCCCGGTTACTCATTTATAAAGGGTCACTAACCCCACCCAGATTGCCTGTTTCACCCAAAGGCTGTTTACAGCAGCCCCACTTGCTGCATGTGAGTTAGCTCAAGTCGCTTGAAATATGTGTTTCTCCGATTGCCTTTGACACTGCTGGGCCCTCTGTGGGGAACGTCCCTTTCTACCTGCTCCTTCTCCCTCACACACGGCGCTGTAGGAACGAGCCTCGGGAAGCCCCGTGCCGGGCGCCCGGAGCCCCATCAGTGTCCTGCACGGCCCCAAAGACACCCTCCTCGGCCCACAAGAGCTTGTGCTGCTTGCTCGCCGGTGTCTCCTGCCAGATCTAAGTCCCAGAGAACTAACCACGAGTCCCTCCTGTGACCTGGGACAGAGCACAGATCAGGTACCCGGTAGGGTTAAATACACAAGGGTTTCAAGTCCCTTTCCAATCTCCGTTTTTGGTCATTGGGGCTAATTAGGCTAATTAGGGCATGCTTAATTGCTGTAACCAATGCACTGAAACAGGAACCGGGTCTGCTCTGTAGGGCTGCATTTCTCGCTCCCGTGACAGCCAAGAGAAGGTGTCAGCCAGCTGGTGGGGTCTCGCCTCTCCTCCTTGTCTTTGTGCAGCCCAGAGAGACGGGGGACAAGCCAGAAGAGCCGTTCTCTTCTAAAAGCCTGGACCCAGCAGGGGTGCACTGTTTCTGCCCACGTTTCCAAATGCATCTCACTACAAGAACCGCCGGCCAGCCACACGCCTGGCTTTGTAACCCGGGCAACCTGGGCCCACGACTGGCCATGTCTGCCACTGTCCACTCCTCCGGCCACCGCGGGTCCGTGCACACCTTCCTTCCTTACACACAGAATGCACCCTAACTCCTCCCTAGAGGCAATGACCCCAGGTCCCGCGCAGTCCCCGCACTAGCGGCAGGGGCAGGCATCTTTGTCTGTCCCTCCTCACTCGTGGGGGAGGCCGCCTGGGCTGCCCACAGCGAACATCCCCCTGGGGGGAAAGAACGATGAAGAACAGGGAAGGTTGTGCCCTGTGGGGACACGTGCCTCCACAGGACTCTGGGTCTTCCCTGCGGGGAGACTCGGCAACCCAGGCCACCCCCCACCTTGGGACATCCTTCTCCGACCCCCAACCTCCACAAAGGCAAAACCTCTTCTTTCCGATAAAGTATAAGGGCCCAAGGGTTATTCTGTGGCTCGAGACAACAAAGGCGTAGTCAGGCCACAGAACACTGTCTGGGCTTCCGTGGTGGTCCCATCTGGGGGAGTTAGAGACACGCTCTTACAGTAAAAACAGACCAGGTTGTTAGTCATTCTTTCTGTCATTGTGAAATACATAAAACAGAATCCACCACCGTAACCACATTTTACGCGTGCAAGGTGTGAATGACTGTCATAATATTGTGCAACTATCACTGCTCTTCCCAAAACCTGCTCATTGTCCCAGGCAGAAGCTCAGTGACTCCCCATCCCTCCCCTCGCATTCCCCTGGGACCCACTGTTCTGTGTACGGTCACCATGAATTTGTCTCTCGTGACGTTTTGTCTAAGCAGAATCCTAGAAGAGCCGTCCCTGTGTCGGGCTTAGGTCACTCCGCGTCATGTTGTCGTCCACATCTCGCGTGTCGGGATTTCATCGCTCTTCAGGGCGGAAGAGTGTCTCACTTTGTCTACGCACTCACCTGCTCACAGAGAGTGAGTTCGCTTCCTCCTGTGGCCATTGTAGATGTCACGCTCTGGAATGCGGGCATGCGGCCGTCTGTCGAGTCCCTGGTTTGGGCTCCGTGGGGAATACACATAGGCGAGCAGTCTCTGGGTGCCACGGCCACGCTGCCCCTGACATGCTGATGATTTCCACAGAGGCTGGACCAGCCAGCGTTCCCACCAGCAACATCTGTGGGTTTCCCTGTCCCCACAATCTCACCAACACTTCCTTTCGTTTTTAACCTAACCACCCTCAAAGGGTCGAAGTGGTAGTTCACTGTGCTTTGGTCTTCATTTCCTGAGTGACTAGGGGTGTTGAGCATTTCCTCATGTGCTTCCTATCCACTTGTCTGTCTTTGCAGAAATTCTCCTCCAGGAGCACCTGGGTGGCTCAGTCAGTTGGGCGTATGCCTTCGGCTCAGGTCACGATCTTGGGGTCCTGGGATTGAGCCCCACATCGGGCTCCCTGCTCGGTGGGGAGCCTGCACCTCCCTCTCCCTCCGTCTCTCAATAAATAAACAAAATCTTAAAAAAGGAGAGAGAGAGAGAGAGAGAGAGAGAATGAAATTCTGCTCAAATCCTTTGCCCATTTTTAAATTGGGTTGTTTGTCTTTGAGTTATGAGAGTTCCTATTAAACCCTGCACATCAGACCCTGGTCTGACTAAGATCTGCACAAGTTTTCTCCCACCAGGAAGACCCTGCGGAGGTCTTCTCACCCATCTGATGACGTGTTTTCTTGTACAAGTTTTTAATTCTGGATTTAAAAACTGGTTGAAGTCCCATTTACCTCTTTTTGGTTTGGATGTCATGTTTAAGAAAAATCATTGTCAAACCCAAGACCATGAAGATTTACGCTTACATTTTCCTCTCAGAATTTTAGAGTATGAGCTTCTTGAATGTGTACATTAATGTACTTCATCAAGCTTGGGATGTTGTTTCCCCATTATTTTTTCAAATACTTCTTCTGCCCCTTTACATCTCTCAGCGCCTGCCGGGACTCCCACAATACTCATGATGCTCTGCTTGGTGGCATCCCGCAGGCCTTTTGCCTTTCTGCCAGGCAGACTGGGAAGTGCAGTGGCCTATCCTTCATGTTCATTGACTCTTTCTTCCGCCTGTTCAAAGCTGTGGTTGACCCTCCCCTAGCATTTTTTTTTCATTTCCATTTCAGCTATGGTACTTTTCTGTTCCAGAATTTCTGTGTGGTACCTTCATATAATATCCACTTTTCGCTGTCATTCTCTGTTCATACATCATTCTCCTAACTCTTTTTAGATCTGAATTTGTGGTTTCCTTTAGCTCATCAAACAGGTTTAATTTAATGTCTTTGATTAGTAATTCCAATGCTTGGGCTTCCTCAGGGAAAATTTCTATTAAATTTTTTGCCTCCTGTGGATGAGCCATATTTTCCTCTTTCTTTGTGCACTTTGTAGTTTGGCGTTGTTGTTGAGAACTTAACATTTGACGCGTAGCAACTCCAGAAGTTAGGCTCTCCCCACCCCGCATGAGGGTTGGTTTTCTTGCTTGCTGAGGGCTGCAGTTGTCCATTTGTATGGTGACTTTCCCAAACAATTTTCTAAAGGTCTACATTCCCTGTATTTCTTTTTTTAATTTTTAAAAACGTTTTTCAAAGTATGTATTTTTTTTTAAGATTTTACTTATTTGACAGAGAGAGAGAAAGCAAGAGAGGGAACACAAACACGGGGAGTGGGACAGGGAGAAGCAGACTCCCCCCACTGAGCAGGGAGTCTGACGTGGGGCTCCATCCCAGGACCCTGGGATCATGACCTGAGGTGCAGGCAGATGCTTAATGACTGAGCCACCCAGGTGCCCCCAAAGTGTGTATTTTTCACCTGTGGTCCCTGAAGAAGTTTCTTTTCTGATGTTTCTGTAGTCAGCCTCTGACCTGACAGAGAATTTCTTTAAATATCTGTATTAAAAAAAAAAAAAGATACGAGAGAGAGAGAGAACATTTAACTGGCATTGTGTATCTCAGGCTGAAATAAAGGAAGCTATGACCTGAGCCCTCAGGAGCCCAGAACACCAAAGAGCCCTGCCTCCCTCCAGCCAGCTGCTATCTGGACATGGGTGCTGTCAGGGCCAAGACAGGGAGTAGGTGTGGGAATGGGTCTGTGCACACTGCTCACTCACAAGCCATCAGTCCCCACTCCTTTTCTCAAGCACTCCCCCCTGCTTGCTCTGACCGTCTCATTGGGCTCCTCAGTTCCCAAATCCTTTAGTCTGATTCTTTTTTCTAAGTAATAGCTGTTTTACTGGAGGAACTTACCCTGGGATGTCCTGCTTCACTGTTTTCTGGGATGTTGCCCGCATCATTCTCTTTTCAGACAATAAGCCACGCTGCTTTAGGGCAAGGCTGGCATCGAAGAGACGGGGCCAACTGCCTGTGTCGTTGGAGCCTCCAAAAAGGACCAGCAGGCACAGGCTGGGCGTCTGGCCTTAACCTGCCATAGATCCCATGAACTGGAGGGCCCGTGCGCTAAACTCTGACCCAGGCGCCGAAGCATCCTCCGGTAACAAAAATAGCTACGAGTTATCGAACAACTTGGATTGCCAAGATCTTATCTGCACTCTCTGCCAGATCCTCGCAATAGCCCCGCGAGGGAGGCACACTGTTACCTCCAGTTTACTGACAGGGAAACCGAAGTGTGGAAAATTAGGACTTGCCCAAGCCCTACAGGCAACGAACGGCAGTCCGTCTTCAGACTCTGGGCTGGCAGCCTCATGCTCTTGTCCTACCCTAGTGGTATCTCGCCTATGCCACACGGTGTCCTGGATGATCTCTTCACTCTGCCTCCCCCTCCCCAGCCAAGTTGCGGGGTGCTCCCTCTCCCCTCACTCTTACTCTACCCCTGGCCCTCCCTTGGCTCTGGTCTTGGGGCTTCAGCCCTGACAACTGGCCCCAGGCCTCCAGCACCACACTGGGCAATGCAGACCTTGGTGGCCATGACCCCCTTCCCCTCCCCTCCCCCTCCCCCCGTCCCCCGAAACCGGGGTCTCTGAACACTCCTAGCCTGGAAGCAGCTCCAGAGGCTCTTTCTTGACCCCTGTGTGTGCTTGGCCCTGTAGGAGCCCCCAGTCTAGTGAGGAAGACAGACCTACGAGCACACCTGAAGTCAGGCCGACCCGGGGAGGAACCCCAGCCACATCATGCACAGCTGTGGGATCTTTGAAGCCATCACTGCCACGGGCCTCCATTTCCCCATAGCAAACAACAACCCTAAGCTCCCAGGTCAGCTATGATTCCACATCAAGCGGCGGGCTTGGCAGGCCGTGTGTGGAGGCCGCTGGCTGCCCATCATCGTGACCCCACTATGCTCTGCCGTCTCTAGGCTGACTTCCTCCTTGCCTCTGTGCCTGACATGCTGGCCACACTGCCTGACACCGTCCTACTTCCAGGTCCCTGGCCCCCCTCCCACAGGGCACGCCAGTCTACCCTGCAGTGAACAAACACTTGCAACACGGTGCTGACCTCTCGGCTCCATTGCATCAGTGTGGGGCAGTGCTGCACGAGGCCCAGCTGGCACTGAGGGCCCCCAGGCCTGGGAGGGGTGGGGCTGGCATGCTGGGCTCTCGGGCTCCCGGGCCCCATTTTCTATCCCACCGGAATACGAGGTCTGGAAATTTCCAGCTTAACTGTGAACCTCTGTCCTTCAGAGTCTGGGCCTCAGAGCTTCTGGGCAGAAATGGCCGATGAGGCGTAATGTTTCTGCTTTGTTAACTTTACTTATTTCTCAGGACACTGGAGTGGCTCAGTCGGTTGAGCGTCTGAGCCTTGGTTTTAGCTCAGGTCATGCTCTCAGGGTTGTGAGATGGAGCCCCGTATGAGGCTCCGTGCTCAGCATGAAGTCTGCTTGGGGATCTTTTTCTCCCTCTCCCTCTGTCCCTCCCCCTGCTCGTGTGCTCCCCCCTCCCAAGATAAACAGATTTAAACAAATATATATTTCTCTGTCACACATTCATTGCAGAAAAACAGGAAATACAGATAAGCAAAAAGGAAAATAAAAGCACTTCTCTTTCCACCATCAGGATAATTACTTTACCATTTTGCCCTATTTCCTCCCACGTGTACTAGATGTAGCACACGTCTGTATGACAGAAATGGATCATGTCTATTTCCGAACCATTTCCCCACCGTTCAGACACCACCTCGGAACTTCTTGGCTTAAGACAACAGCTTTTATGCTCTTAGTTTCCGTAGGTCAGGAGTCCAGGAGTATTTCTGCTTCGGGGTTCTGGCTCAGGGTCTCACGAGGGGGCAGCCTAGGGGCTCTGTCATCTGGGGTGGGTGGGGCTTCTCTCATGGTGGTTCCCTCACCTGCCTGGCAAGCTGAAGCTGAACCACTGGCCGGAGGCCTCAGTTCTCAGTCGACCTCCCCATAGGACCTGACTATCCTCATGCCGTCTTCCCTCCACGTGAAGAATCCCAAGAGAGCAAGGTGGAAACCACCTAGCCTCAAAAGTCACACTCTGTCATTCCTGCAGGATCCTGTGAGCCACACAGGCCTCCTCAGCATCTGGGGACCACATGGGGCACAAGTACCAGCGGTGGGGCTCACTGGAGGCCCTGATGGAGGGCGGCCACCACATTCTCTCCGACAGTATGTCAGGGACAACTTTCCATGCCAGTGGATCGATCTTATTGCTTTTAATGACTCATAAATGTAGCAGAATTTATCGAACTGAGTCCCGGCAGCTGGATGTAAGGCTTATGTGTCATTTTTTCTTCCCGGAATCTCCACCACTGAACTTGTCGGATTATTTCCTAGAGGTAAATGAAGAAGAAAATGAAATTGTGCTTGCTGACCTAGTTTCATGAGCAGCCAAGGGCTGAGAAGACCGGTGGGAACACAGAGCGAGGTCCCTGGGATCCTGCTCTCTCTCCCCATCAGATGGGGAGCTCACTATTTACCAAAACATCCCAGGGAAAACATCCTAGGGCCTGGGGAAAGGGCTCTGGGGAAGGATGCTTGCTGGTCACAGTGCAAGCTAGGGAGGGCAGCAGGAGACCAACCAATGAGAAAGGGGGCCTGTGTGCCCCAGCCCTTGTCCTCTCCAGCCTCCCAGAGGAGAGGGCTGGAGGTTTCTGAGCCTCTTCTCAGGTGCTATGTGCTCGCTCCAGGAGAAGGGCAGCTGCTTCTTAGACTGGCTGGTCAAGAAGGATCCCTACCACCCTACCCCCGATCCAAACCCAGGACAAGACCCATCATGGCACACATCGGAAAAACAGTGGCTCAGAGCCAGGTGCTGGTGGGTCAGTGACCTGTCACAGTGGGTCTGGTGAAGGTGCTTTTGCTCTATTTTAGGAAGGGATCGATCGTGTCAAGGGCTTTCTCTGGGGTGACTACACTGGCCATTGGCGGGAGAGTCTGGCATTCTGTCAGTCCACTGTCCGTACCCGAACCCCTCACGAGCTCCTGCTAATTTTAGCAGGGCCTCGCAGGTGCCAGCATGTCCCCGTGACAAGTTCACTCCCGCGGGGGCTGGGTCAGGGGTGGGGGGACGCTGCGTGCTGTCCAGCATCCAGAGTGAGCACTTGCCTGGACCTCTACTGCCCAAAACCCAAGAATGACCTCCGGACATTTAGAGGCAGGTTTTGATGATTTAGTTTAGAAGCCCTGACAAGAACAAGCATTTTTCACCTGGGGGGTGGCCCTGGGCTGGGGCACAGCCATCAGGGCAGCGTGCCACACCCCTCAGTTTCAAAAACTCCTTCTTTTCTTCCCCGCCCCTCCCCAGTCCCTTGCTCAGCTCTCACTGGCCCAAATGAGGTATTAAGTACCCCCCGCATTAATCCCGCAGCCTCATCGGCCCAAGGGACACACCCATGAGAGACGGGTGGGTGGGGGCGGAGCAGGGTAGGAGGGCAGCCTGGGTCTTTCCCGGCCTCCCCCAGATCTGCTGGGGGTTCCCTTGGCAGCCTGCAGGCCGGCCCGTCCGGTGCGCCGCCCTCCACTGCGCTTTCCTGCCCCGGCTCCTCCGAGGACTGGAGGGCAGGTAGACCCGTTCTGTCCCCTCCCCAGAACCTCGGGCACCGGTCCGAAGGCACCAACCTGCAGAGCGGGTGCAGAGAGCATGGGCATCGCCCCCGGCCTTGGCCCCGCTGCCCTGGTCAGCTCTGACCCCACGCAGGTCCCCTTTGCCCTTCGGCCCCGCCTGACCCGGCGGCAGCGAGGGCATATTTCAGCGGCTGAGGGCTGGGCGCTCTTTGCAGAAGCCCCGGGCGGCCTGCTGAGGGCAGTTGTGTGACGAGGGGCCCTCACTTGCCCAGGGGGCCTTGGGCTCCAGGCTGCAGCCTAGCCGTGCACCTCAGCAGACAGGGGTGTCCCCACCTCCCCTAATACCTACCTCGTGGCCCCTCGGAGAGATGGCGACAGATGCCCAGACAGCCTTGAGTCTGGTAAGGACCATCCCAGGGTGGGGCACTATGCTTCCTCCCAGGCACACGGGGTGCTCAGTTTGGCGCTGGAGCCCTGGAAGGAGGCATCCAGGCTAAGGGGCAGCGGTGTCGGTCCCCGAGCCCCTCCCCATGGCCCCCTCCTGACACGCACGGTATAGACTCTCCAAAAGGGGTCTGCAGGGATGGTGCCTTCTAGGGAACTTGCTCGTGGGGCTACCAAGGCCAGACTGTCCCGAGTTCGGGCCTCACAGGCCCTCTGCCCCTTGGTACCCATCTCCCCTCGGCTAACGGTCGTCTAGACACACTGAGACCAGGCTCCCGGTTTGCCCGCCCCACCCACCCCACCTCAGGGAGTGGAACCTCTCTGGGGGCCCAAGCATCCGTGTGTACACAGTCCTTACAGACCCGGGCCTGGACACGGTCGTCCGGTATCCAGGCTGGAAGCAGTGGGAGGGGTCAGGCTATTTGGATGGGGATGATGGGGATGGCATCGGGAGCATGCCTGCTCCCTGAATACAGCATTCATTGCTTTGGGACGTCCTCCCTAGGACTCAGAGCAGAAGGCAGGATACTTAGGGGTCCCTCTTCATAACAGATGAGGACACTGAGGGGAAGGCCCGAAGGTGCTTTCTGCCCCAGCACAGTCTTGGGCGGCCGGCCTGTATGGAGCCGTGGGCCCCTGAGGACCAAGGGATGAGGTCCCTGTGGAAACGCTGGGAGGACCTATGTTCCAGTGCCTGTCCCAGCGCTGCGGGGCCAGTGTGAGCCTGTCGTGGGTCCAGCGGCAGCCTGACTCTGAGGCTTCTGGGAACCCGGATGGCTGTGGACACACAGTGGGTGACCCTGGGGCTGTTGCCCACATGTTCCTGGGGTAAAGGATGCCCGGTCCAGGAGAACCAGGTGGGGGAGCCCCTACGTCAGGGAGCACTGGGCAGCCTGCCTGGAACCTGGGGGAGACAATCAGGCAAGAGAACCCCGCCCATCTTTGGATGTAGCCATGAGCCCCAACGATGTGTCCTGTGACCTCCTGGCAAGTGGGTGTGGGGAGGGGTTACGGGAAGAAGGGGGGATAGGCTCTGAGCTTTGTTCCCCCAAGGCCTGGCCGGGGGGAGGGGAGCAGGGAACTTCTCAGGGCTACTCGGGCAGCACCCTGCCCTCCCAGGCCACCCAGGCAGGTCCTTTCGGCCAGCTCGACTGACAGCAGCATGACACTCCCAGGAGACTTATGTGGCTGGCCTCAGGCCCTGAGACGGGGCAGAAGGCAGCCCGGTGGGGTGGGGAGGTGGGGTCGGAGCTGGCGCCAAGGTGCAAAACCAGGTCCGAGCCTCGTGGCACTGTGGGCTAGAGAAGGCAGACCAGAGTGCCCAGCTCTCTCACCGTAAGAAAGGGGGCTCCGACAGCACCTGCATCCCGGGGTGGTTACTTATGGTAAGGGAAAACCGGGGGTGCCCCGAGCAGTGCCTGGCACCCGGGGCCTGCTCCTGTGGATGTTTCAAGGGCTCTGTGAGGCAGACTCCCATCCCATGACTTGAACCCCACCCATGTCCCCCAGACACATGGCCCTGGGGCTGAGGGGGCTGCACAGGTCAGAGCCCCGTCCTCGCACGGTTGCACGCTGACAAGCTGCACAGGAGGCCCCGACACACGAGAGGAGGAGGCTTGTCCCCAGCCCGGACGGCACTCCTCACTGCGGGAGGCAAGGGTGCAGGAGGCCAGTGTCAGCCTGGGCCACTAGAGGAACCTCCCAGACCTGGTGTCCCCTGCACAGCCCCCCATGGCCAGGGACGGGCTCCCCGCCACCCCCTGCCCAGGTGGGTGGCCTGCCCACAGCCCCAGCGAGAACGCAGAGCTGCTTTTGCAGAAACACTGCCCAAACCGGTTTTGTCTGTACAGTGTCTCTATTTCAATGTCGGTAGCAAACTCAAGCTTTTGAGAACATTGTGCAGGACAAGTGGGACCCGCAGCCAGAAGCAGTTATACGGGCGGAATGGAATCGTCTCACCCTTCCAGTCCTTCCACTCCTGTGGTGTCCCGGCAGGGCTGGCACGTCCCCAGGCAGATGTGGGGTCCTCCTGAGTCCCAGCACTGCGAGCCCTTACATGCTTCCGGGACCCTTCCCATAGAACGAGTCCTTGGAGAGAAACAGTTAGGTTTAGGAAATTAAATGTTGCCCTTTGACCTGGTGGTTTGACTTCCTGTGATTTCTGGGGTTCCACAGAAGGGTCTCTGGGGCCTGGGAGCCGGTAGAGGGGGTTTTCACCCACTGGCAGTGGCAAGGACCCACGGTGGGCCTGGACACAGAGGGCGAAGCCTTTGGCCTAGAGCCCCTCATGAGTCTCGGGTCACTGCCACCAAGAGGGCAGCCACAGCAACTGGGCGGGGCCTGAGGCTGGACGTCACGCCGTCTGCATGGCTCTTGGGGAGAGTCTGTGCTGTCTTACATGCCGTCCCTCCGGACAGTTCTTTCCCCGTCGAGATGCCCAGCAGCCTCTCGGGGCCCTCAGACAGCAGGTCCCCTGTGCTCAGCTGGGTGCAGGCTACGAGGCACAGCTCCCAGGAGGCTTCTGCAAGCCTGGGCTCTTCTCGAAGCCGATGCGGCCACCTCTTCCCAGTGAACCGAGATGGCCAGCGTGCGCAGGGCGTGGCACATTAGCAGAATTCCGCGAATGTCAATGTCTCTACTCCTTGCTGGTAAATTTTACATTTGAAAGCTTGGAAAAGACGACAGAGGGGGCCAGCCTGTGGCCATGGGCCCCTGAGAATGGCCTGGATTGCTCCACCAAGGAGAAGGGTGTCCCAGGGCTGTGCCCCCACTGGGGCCCAGAGCTGCAGACTGGCTTGGCAAACACTGGTGTCTGGTTCTGTGTGTTCTGTCCGTGACGGTCAGCCCCATCCCTTTGTGACCTTCCTTGGGTTTAAACTTTAAGTGCAGGAACATGGTCCCTAAGGAAGGACCTGTATCTTAGGAATGCTGACGGCTGCAGGGAAGTGGCTTAGAACCTGGCTTAACTCCGGCTTCCACTGGCTCATGTTTGCTCCCACAAGCAGCACGTGGAGGCGGGAGGGCCCAGAGCTGGCCAGTGCGTCAGGGCCAGGCTGCTCTGCCCCTCTCCATCATCCCTCCCTACTGACAGCCCAGACTCCTCATTGTCACAGGACAGCTACTGCGGTGCCAGCCATCACACCCACCGCACTCGTACTCTGCTGTGTTCACAGTTACAGGGGCACTGACCTTCCAGGGAAGAGAAGGTCCTGCTAAAATCAGAGTTCTCTTTCCCTGTCATTGGTCAGAACTGGGCCACGTGCCCGGCAAGAAACCAGATCACCAGCAAAAGGGCGCAGGATGGCTGTGCTTGGCTTGGCCAGGTCGTGGGCTGTCCCCTGGGCTGGGGAGGGGCTGCCTTTCTCAAACAGGCTCCATTTGCGCACAGTGGCCCACACTCCCTCGGCATTAATTCTGGCAGGAGAATGACCCGATCTCTGTGACAGGCCAGCTACCCGCTGGCCTCCAGACAGGATCTTCCCGCTCCGTCTCACCCACTCTCCTGGTCAGCGTGGCAGGCACCCCACAGTGGGCGTCTGAGCTGCGGGGAGGGGCTGCCGCATCTGCCGCTGCCCCTCCCAGTCCAGCATGCCTCGGGCCACACGTGATTTGGGGCTGCCCTTGGAGCTCTGCCATTCTAGGTTTTCGGCTGGTTCACGGGGAATTCGAACAGAGGGGTCACCTCGGACCCAGGGCCAGGGCGCAAAGGAGACCCCGGTGTGCGTGGGGCCCCGTGAGTCGGGGCATCCAGGCCCCGGCCCCACGTGGCTGCCCCCCCGCCCCGCCCCCCACAGGCCGAGCAGATCCTGGCGGACTTCCAGCTGCAGGAGGCGGACCTGAAGAAGGTGATGCGGCGGATGCAGACGGAGATGGCTCGGGGCCTGCGGCTGCAGACCCACGAGGAGGCCAGCGTGAAGATGCTGCCTACCTACGTGCGCTCCACCCCGGAGGGCTCAGGTTGGCCGGTGGCGGGCAGGGAGGGCCCCGGGCCTTGCTTACGGCTCGGACCTCTGATGCCCCTACTCCCTCTCTCCTTCTCTCCCTGGACTTGGGGTCCTGCCGGCCAGAGCCCCAAGGCTGATGCCCATCTCCCTGTGGCTGCAGAAGTCGGGGACTTCCTCTCCCTGGACCTGGGCGGCACCAACTTCAGGGTGATGCTGGTGAAGGTGGGGGAGGGCGCGGAGGGGCAGTGGAGCGTGACGACCAAGCACCAGATGTACTCCATCCCCGAGGACGCCATGACCGGCACCGCGGAGATGGTGAGCAGCCGGGCTGGGGCCGGGGGCCGGGGGCTGTGGGCCGGGGGGCCGGGGTCAAGTCTGCACAGGATCTCTGAGCTCACAGTCCTGGTGGGAGGGCCCACCTATCTACCAGGGCCAGGGGCACCCATGGGCAGGACAGCCAACCAGCCTCAGAGGGCCCAGGGAGGCAGCTGGCCCCAGTAGGTCACCTCCCTGCTCCGTTTCCCAGAAGGCTCAGACGTGTGACAGGGCGGCGGAGAGAACATGCTGGTCCAAGCAGCCCGGGCGCCCTGACTTCTCCCCGTGTGCCCCCCCCACCTGCTACCAGCAGGGACACCAAGTGGGGTGACTGCAGTCATAATGTCTGCCCAGGCGGGAATGCTACCCTGTCCGTGGGGAGGGCTCAGGAGAGGGTACAGAGGTACAGAAGTACCATGACCTGGGGAGGTGGGCAGAGGCAGAACCCATCCCCTGGGGACCAGGGTTTCAAGGCAGGAGTCCCGGGACAGCCTGGTCTTTGCCACACCCCTGCATGCAGTCGGACTGGCCATGAAGCAGCAGGGCTGTTGTGGATGGTGCAGCCAAGCAGGGAGCGTGGACAATCAGCAGGGTGCGGAGGAGTACCCGGGGCTGGGGCCAGGCCCACAGGAGCAGGGTAGGGGCCAGTCCCCAGCAGGACCGGGCGTGGGCAGCCGGGACACTTGGAGGCAGCGAAGGCCACTCTGGGTGGTAGAGACAGAAATCCGAGAAGAGATGGCCACAGCTGTGCCTCTGTCCTAAGTCTGTGGCTGGACGTCACGAGGCCCAGTGGGAGGGACAGGCCGACAGCGCACAGCTTGGCTGGGGACCAGGCCGGTCCTGGAGTCGCGCTGTCCCAGCGGTGACAGCACTCAGGCCGGGGGAGCGGAGGGCAGGCGGGGAGGCCGTGCTCTCCTGGGGCCCACGTGGGTGCTGCGGCCAACGGCCTGCTCGGGGCCTGTCTCCCAGCTGTTCGACTACATCTCCGAGTGCATCTCCGACTTCCTGGACAAGCATCAGATGAAGCACAAGAAACTGCCCTTGGGTTTCACGTTCTCCTTCCCCGTGAGGCATGAAGACATCGACAAGGTGGGGCCAGGTCGGGGGTGGGGGGTGGACGCGTTCCCCAGAGAAAGACGCCCCGGGAACTCCCCGAGGTTTCAGATGAAGCCCCGTGTTGGGAAAGAGCTTCGCCCTCAACCTGTGGCTCTGTCACTGACCTGTTGTGCGACTTTGGGGACAGATCCGGCTGGTTCTGTTTGCCTGAACCAAAGAGCCCCTGAGGCCAGCAGAATTGTCCCCTGCTGCAGATTGGGCACAGGCGAGCGAGCGGGAGGAGGGCGCTGGAAGGCAGCCGTGTGATGCTGGGCCACCAGCGTGGGCGGCAGGACTGGGCTGGGCCAAGGCTCTACCCGCCACCGTCCTCCCCCCCACAGACACACACACACACACACACACACACACAGCGACATACGCGCGCACACGTGCACATTATCCACGCACACGATATGCAGAAGTCAGCCGCACACGCACCTGTACGTACACACGGGTCAATCACATATACACGTCTACCCGTCACGTCTACATGTAAGGACACATGCGTGCACCATACACACATGTGCACACGCCAAGGCCATGTGTGTACGCGATGAGCACACACACATGCGTTTATGTGTGTACACACATCAGTTACACACGTGTGTGAATTACACACACACGTCTATGCACATCAACTGTGAACGCACACGACACACACACGACCTCTCGGAGAGACAGCCAGTGCAGGGCTCCTTGTTTCTCCACGGCCGGGCCACACAGCGCATGAAGGGCAGCAGGGGCCGGCTGCGCAGGGGCCCAGGGAGACCCTCCAGGAAGGGGTGACGCCACTGTGCCTTACTGTCTTCCCCTTGGGTGTACTGCAGGGGAGGGACCCCAGCCTTATACAGGCGGCTGTCTGGACCTCGTCCTCACTCTGGGTGATGCCCCGGGCTTTCCCCTGGAACCGCTCACGTGGGCTAGAGGCCAGCCCCGCAGGAACAGACGTATTCAGAGTCGCCTCCGCCACTTCTCAAAGCCACAGTCCAGCTGAGCGGAACGCCTCACCCTGCCCCTCCTCTCCCCTCAGGGCATCCTCCTCAATTGGACCAAGGGCTTCAAGGCCTCCGGAGCAGAAGGGAACAACATCGTGGGGCTCCTCCGTGACGCCATCAAACGGAGAGGGGTGAGGCACCCCATGACTGCCCTCAGAACCCCCCTCCCCTCTAGTCACGATGCCAGGGACAGCCTCCTGGGTGACTGTCCCCTCGCCGGACGAGCCTAGAGCAGCCCGAGCCAACACCCCAGCCCAATCACTGTTGCCTCTGGGCCTCTTGGCAGGACTTCGAAATGGACGTGGTAGCAATGGTCAACGACACAGTGGCCACCATGATCTCCTGCTACTACGAAGACCGCCGGTGTGAGGTCGGCATGATTGTGGGTAAGGACTCACGCGCGACTCTGTCGGGGGCTGGCAGGACACAGCCTCGGCCCGCCTTTATCCCCGGCCTTGAGGCGTGAGGGCCGAAAGTCCTGGGCCATGGGTGATGGTCAGAGCAGGGCTCCAGTGCCTGGTGTGGACGGCACAGGTGGCAGGATGTGGGGTAGTCTTGGGGAGAGGCGGGGGCGTCCTGACTGTGGCTAGTATATCAAACACTCACAAGTCCCGGCATCAGAGGACACCCTTGCTAAGGTCCGTGGGGCCCATCGAGATTTAACTACATTCCCCTCGCTGGTAAAATTGACCAAACCGGACAGATGTGTCCCCGTGGAAGAGGAGAAGCATACGTGACATCGTCTCCTCCTAGACGGTGTTCCTGTCCCCGTCCGAAGTGAAGGCCAGGAAGGGAGCAGCACCGGCCCCTGCAGGCCTCAGCCCTTCCCAGGAGCTCTTGAGGGTCCGGAGTGGGCACTGAGCGCGGCTACCGTCTGGTCTGTCATGCCCGGGCGTGCAGCTGCTGACTCCGGGCTCTGGCTCCCCGGAAAGTCAGTGGCGAAGTCATTTGCCCCACGGGGCCCCCGAGAGCTGGCCCTCACAAACCCGTCTCCCACAGCACCCACTGGCCTCGCGCCGTCCTCCTCTCACTGCTCACATCTCCTCGTTCCATGTTCGACTTTCCGACGGAAAGCCGTCTCCGAGTCCACCGCCTAAATGTGAGTGGCAAGAGCCCGCTTCCCAGCGGTCCCCTTCAGAGCTGCCCGGGGCAGCTGTCGGGCCGCAGCTCCCCGAGACACCCTGTCTTGGTGTGTGGGCTCTGCAGCCCCTGCCTCGGGCACAGCCCCACCGGAGCAGGGATGGCCGAGGCTGGCCTGGGCTCACCTGTGCCCTGCACTCACTCTGCTCAGTGCTTAGAAACAGGATAATAACCAAGATCCCAAAAATGGGCGAATGTCCATCAAAGTCTGGATTTCTGGGGTTTTCACACACACACACACACACACACACACACACACACACCAAAAAACCTGGACGGCCGGGCATCCCTGGACCCGCAGTGTGCAACGGACTCTGTCAATTCCAATGCCCCCCAAAACAGGGCCCAGGACAGAAGCTCAAGCACATGCATGTGAAGGGCCAAGAAACAAGGCTGCTGCATAACCGAGATAAAACCACGCACATCTGTAGTTGGCAAAGCACCTCGCCCCGTTTTGCTCTGTCCTCCCAAGCACCCGGGTAATAAGGGGTTACCGTCCCCTACTGGGGATGAGGAACAGCCCAGAGGGATGGGCTCATTGACCGGGAGGTCACACAGCAACCGAACTGCCTTCCCACTCTGCCAGGCCAGGCAGTGGTGGGTGTGACAGCAGGGAAGCCGGGAAGCCAGGGCCATAGAGGGCTCTGCGGGGGTGTAGGTGGAGAGACTCAGGAGAGGTGGGCGCCCAGGACTGCACCTGCTCCCCCTGCTCCCCCACCCCTCACCCCTGCGGCCCGGCCCCGGCCCCCACAGGCACAGGCTGTAACGCCTGCTACATGGAGGAGATGCAGAACGTGGAGCTCGTGGAAGGGGACGAGGGCCGCATGTGCGTCAACACTGAGTGGGGCGCCTTCGGGGACTCCGGGGAGCTGGACGAGTTCCTGCTGGAGTATGACCGTGTGGTGGACGAGAACTCCCTGAACCCCGGCCAGCAGCTGTAAGGACCACCCCGCGCGGCTCCCCCTCCCGCCTGGCTCAGGCAGGCAGATAACGGGCTTGTTTCTAAACGGCTCTGGGGAAAAGCAAATGACAATCCTTTCTCAAGAGCTGGTGCCTCCCCCTCGCGCTAAGCGCCCCTGTGAACCCGGCACAGGTAAGTTTGGTCCCCAGAAAGAGGGTCTGTGGGTCGGTGGGCCGGGATCACGGGTCAGGTGGCCCAGCCGGTGACCACTGCGGAGGGAGGCTGTGACACCCCCAGTCAGTGCTCACAGCGTTTAGCCCAGAGCTCCCCGGAGTAGACACCTGTCCCCGGTCACGGCTCCGTGAAATGCTGCGGGCTGGTCCGAATGGTTTGAGAACCTGCCCCGGGAAGCTCCTCCCGGTCCCGCGAGCCTAAGGAGCCCTGTAGCCGCTCATGCCTTCGTGCGCTCTGGCCGCTCCGCTGGGCCGGTGGGATTCCAAGCGCATAGAGACGAAGACGCAGGGCACGCTTCTGCCCCCTCGGCGGACTCCAGGGGCCCAGGGCCCCAGCAGGCACCAGCCCCTCTGAGCCTGAGCTCCCCGCTCCGGGCAGGTCAAGGAGAACAGCACCCACCCCGCGGCCGTGGGAGGATGGCGTGGGCTGGGCGCGGGGCCCCGGGAGGAAGGCAGCAGCCTGGACCGCCGCCCCGAAGTAGGGCAGGGTTGGTACCGAGGCCCCGGAGCGCTTCCTAATCTTGAGTCCTGCTTGACATAAACGAGAGTAGGCGCGCACCGGGTCTGGAAGCGGGGTGTCCCAGTGCCCTACCTGGAGTCCTCGTGGCTGCGCGTGGGGTGACCCGGCCGCCCTCTGTGCAGGTACGAGAAGCTCATCGGCGGCAAGTACATGGGCGAGCTGGTGCGGCTTGTGCTGCTCAAACTCGTGGACGAAAACCTGCTTTTCCGCGGGGAGGCCTCGGAACAGCTGCGCACGCGCGGCGCCTTCGAGACCCGCTTCGTGTCACAGGTGGAGAGGTGCGCTGGGCGCGCGGGGCGAGGGGCAGCGCCGAGGCGTGGGCGGGGCCCCTGGGTCCGGGCGAGGGTCCGGGGCTGCGCGTGGCCCGCAGGGGAGCATGCACCCGGGCCCAGGGCACAGCTCACGCGTCCCCTCGGTGGCTCCCCACCGCCGTGGAGATCGTCCCACTTCCTCCACGCGCCAGCCCCGAGGCGCGCCAGGGTCGCCCACGTTAGAGCGGAGGGCTTGGGCTTCGAGCGAGGCACAGTGACCGGTAACTGGGGTCCTGGGCGGAATCGGACCCGCTCCCTTGCGGAGTCTGAGCCCTGCCTTCGCCTGGGTGAGGTGGGCAGGGGGAGCGGAGGAGGCCGCCGCCATCGGGGTCGGGGTCGAGAGACCCCTGGCCCCGGGGCCGAGAGACCCTCCAGCGACACCCCCCTTCCCCCCGCAGTGACTCGGGGGACCGCAAGCAGATCTATAACATCCTGAGCACGCTGGGGCTGCGGCCCTCGGCCACCGACTGCGACATCGTGCGCCGCGCCTGCGAGAGCGTGTCCACGCGCGCCGCGCACATGTGCGCCGCGGGGCTGGCGGGCGTCATCAACCGCATGCGCGAGAGCCGCAGCGAGGACGTGATGCGCATCACCGTGGGCGTGGACGGCTCGGTGTACAAGCTGCATCCCAGGTGAGACCCCGCGGTCGGTCCGCGGCCCCGCATGAGCCTTGGGCGGAAGGCGAGCGGAACCCCCAGGGTTGTCCCCCGGGCCCCCTGGGCTTACTGCTCCAGCTGCTGTGGGGGTGGGACGGGGGTCTGCGTGCAGGGGGAGGAACGGCAGCCCTGCTTCCCCTGCCAGCTTCAAGGAGAGGTTCCATGCCAGCGTGCGCAGGCTGACGCCCAGCTGCGAGATCACCTTCATCGAGTCGGAGGAGGGCAGTGGCCGGGGCGCGGCCCTGATCTCCGCGGTGGCCTGCAAGAAGGCCTGCATGCTGGGCCAGTGACTGCGGAGGCCACCAGGCAAGGAGGAGGCAGTGGCTCGCTGGACCTGGGCCCCAGGGGATGTGCTCCCCACGGATGCCCCCACCCTCACCCAGGAAAGAGGTCTCTCTTTGTGAGGACCGTGGACACCTCCCATCCCCACTGCCTCCCCAAAAGATGGGGAAAGGCCCATGGGGGATTTCGGGGCCACCGGGGAGGCCTCTTGTCTCAGAGGCGGTTGGTGGGACAGCCCCTTGCCCTAACTGGGTTTTGAGCTGAGGTGAGCAGGCATGGAGACCCCAAAAAGTCCTTCACCTGTGTGATGGGAATCAAGGACCCGGAAGGGAGTCGCTCATTCAAGACTTGGCTGCATGTCCACACTGCCTCCTCTTGGAGCCTTCAGCCTGACCCAGCCTCGCCCGGGGCCTGCTCTGGACGCCCCCCTCTCCTGCCTGGGAACTCAACCCACTGGGGAGGCAGCTGACCTGGCCAGATCTAGAGTGAGGTTCCACAAGGGGCCAGAGGCTGCCAGCACCCAGGCCTGGCTGTCTGCATGCCTGCTGGGGACCGGGAAATGGGAGAGGACCAGCTCCACCCTGGAGGCTGCTTGTACCCCGAGGCCTGGAGATGGTGGCCTTGCTGCTCTCCTGCCACCATCCATGAGTGGTTTGTGGCTCTGGGATGGACCCTTCCAGGTGGTGCAGGACACAGAGCCCCTATAGCCCCTGTGTGCCCAGAGGGACCCAGGATGAGGAGGACCTCTCCCCTCTCACCCCCGAGCAGGCCTGGGAGCACCTCCGTGATGGGGTCCTGGGCTCCCACAGGGCTGACGGGGAAAGAGAGATCAGCACTCCGCACGCAAGGGGCCACCCAGGCTTCTCTTTTCTCACCAGACCTCTGTGTGCCACACCAAGCTCCCACACCCAACCTGTGACTGTGTGGCTTTTTTAATTAAACGTTTTAAAAGTTTAGAACATGGCGTTGACCAGTGTCCTTTGATCTTTGGGCATAAGGGCAGGGGGACAATATGGAAACATGGCCACATGTGCACAGACGTTCCACAAGCCTCGGTGTCTGGAAACTCACCATGCCCTCCAGCCAGCTGTGCTGGGGAATGTGAAGGGACACACTGGGCTGTCGGAACAGAGGTGGCCTCAGCGGGAGGGTGGTTGGACACACCGGCTTGGTCTGGCCCCTGGCTGGCCGTCTGCAGGATGTGCGTGGGGACCCGCAGGCTCTGATTGCCTCTGGGAGCGCCTGGGAAGGAGTTAGGGGCCCGGGTGCTGCTCTGGGAGGTGGGACAGGGCTGGTCTCCGCCGGGGCCCCCTGGAGCCACTTGGGTTGTGACAGTGATGGGAGGAGAGGAGGGTGATTGCCGAGGTCCTTCCAGGGGCTCCTGGGCGACGTGCCTGCTCTGAGTTAGCTGGGCCAGGCCTGGCGCCCTCTCTCAGCTATGCCCCGTTACATGTCACGTTGTGGGGTTAGACCATACCCGCTCTGCGATGAGAGGAACCACAGACCTGCAGTGACTGTTTGATTCGGAGCTCACCCCAGAGCCGTGGCTTTGAGACGTTCTCTGGTTTTTCCGGGTGTCCTGTGGGGGATCGGGGCAGATCGTCTTAGGTCTCCTGAATCTCGGTTATGCACTGGGATGTCGCGCAAGGGTCCGGTTACTGCACAGCAGTCCTTCGGTCTCGGCATCCGTGTTGGACCCCATGTCGACGTAAGCTACTTCTTAAGCTCTTTTCCTTGCCGTTCGGAGGCTGCTCTTGATTTTTTAAGTTCCCTTTGACGATAGGTTATATATTTTACGGATTTCATTTCCGGAGAGGGAAGGAGGTATCGTCAAACTCTTTTTGTTGCACAAAAGAGGCCTGGGGTCTCATGGACCACCCAAGCGCCTGCTCTACCAGCTGGCCTCTGCACTGTCCCCCCCAGGGGCAGGGCGCAGTTGCAAAGAGCCCAGTTCCAGGGGAGGGAGGACAGCCAGTGGGCCCTCTCCTCTGCTCCGGGTTCCAGAGGGCAGCCAGGGGCCCATGACGTCTGTTCTAGAAGGTCCCCAGCCCCCAGCCCTTCTCGGGGCCCTAAAGGAGCAGGCAGGCCTGCAGCAGAGTGGGATGAGCCCGGGACCCGCATGGAGCCTCACATGAAGGACTCAAGACCACTTTCTTGGGGGTCCCAGGGGATGCTTGGGGCACAGGTCAAGCACCGTGTTCCAAACGTGCCTCGCACACAGGTTCATTTGGGGTCACAGCCAGCTCAGGGCTGCCTTCTGTCCTCCGTCAGAGGGGCCAGAGGCCAGGGCCACCGTCCACCCAAAGTCTGGGAATCCCTGGGGGTCTCAGGCCAGAGACCATCCTCAGAAATACCCATTGCCCTTCCCAAGCCCAGTAGAGGCCTCAGGCCAGTCTTCCGCACGCTGTCCTCTTGGATGGGGCAGGTTCTAGACTGGACCTGCAGGAGGGACAGTCAGGTGGGGGTAATACGGGAGACTTCTCATTCGGAGCGATACCTCATTCAGCACCCAGAGCGGCGGAGAGCTGTGAGCCTGTGAGCTCTGCCCTTGGGAGCCGTTGCTGCTGGATGGGTGGATGTCTGGATTTTAGACATCAGGGGGCCCGAAGGTCACCAGGAACATGGCTGGAATCTGCCTGGGGCCCTGTCTTTCCCCAGCTCAGGCAGGGCTGCCAAGTTTGGGCTTGTCCTCTCTTCCTGTCCTTATTTGGCGCTCCAGGTGATAAGACTGAAACGTAAAAGGGGCTGGGGGCCCCTTGCAGCAAGCCGGCTGCCACGGAGAGAGGATGGTGAGTGCCGGGGGATAGCCAGAGGCCAGCAGGCTCCCAGGTGTTGTCCGGTAGGCTGGGGGAAGATAGCTGGTGACATCTCTCCTCGCGATGGGCCTGGAGAGGGGGTCTCCAGAGGCGGGAAGAGGAGCCGGGCCTAGGAGTGCTCTCCCGGCAGTGCTTGGGAGGTGTGCGTGGGAAGGGAGGAGTATTTGGGGAGCCGGGGAAAGGGCCCCTCCCCACCTACAGTGTTGCAGGCCAGCAGGAAGGCGGGGACCCGGGGCAAGGCCGCGGCCACCAAGCAGGCCCAGCGAGGCTCTTCCAATGTGTTCTCCATGTTTGAGCAAGCCCAGATCCAGGAGTTCAAGGAAGTGAGTGCCCCCACCCCAGCAGCCTGGCACCAGTCCTGACACCCACCCTGCCTCTACCCCCTCTTCTCGGTACTCAGTACTCGGTCGTCCCGGCCCCTCCCAGTCCGTCCACCCTCCAGGACCCCTCCCCGCCTCCGGCCTTCCCGGGGAGGGGGCTGTTCCCTCTGAAGGACGGTGCCCTCCACCGCCCAGGCCTTCAGCTGCATCGACCAGAACCGTGACGGCATCATCTGTAAGTCAGACCTTCGGGAGACCTACTCCCAGCTCGGTGAGTGCTTTCACCTTCCCCTGCTGGCAGAGGAGGGGGCGGCTGCTCACACCAGGGGAGTGGCTCGGGCTCAGGGGGCTGGTGGGAGCCCCACTGAGAAAGCACAGGCCCCCTGGCCAGGCAGCGCCCTCCTCCGTCCTTCCCTGCTCCCACCTCCCTCCCACTCAGTCGGCTTGCACACACCTCCCCTGCACTGGCCACAGCCCCCCATTGCTTCATGCTTCTCCCCGGTCTGTGGCAGGGGAGGAGGGGGGCCGGCCTGGGCGGGCAGGGAGGCTGGCCGGCCCGTGTCCATCCCGTGCCCCGCTGCCGCCAGGGAAGGTGAGCGTTCCGGAAGAGGAGCTGGACGCCATGCTGCAGGAGGGGAAGGGCCCCATCAACTTCACCGTCTTCCTCACGCTCTTCGGGGAGAAGCTGAACGGTCAGCCCGGCGGGGTTGGGTCTCCCTGCCTGGAAGCTGCCTGAGCCCCTCCCGAGCCCCACCCAGGCCTCGACTGGACTCTCCCTGGCCCAGGCCCACCCAGGGCCCATGGAGCTCTCCCCTGCCTCCCCGACCCGTGGGCACCGGTCACCCCGACCCCCCAGTCAGCCTCACTCCCAAGTCCCAAATCCCGGTCTCCTGGCCAGGCTGCCCAAGGGGAGGTGGTCCTAGCCTCTCCTCTCCTGGGACGGGACAGGCCTCTTGCACCCCGGGGGCCTCCTGGGTGGGGGCTGGGAGGCCAGGGGCACCAGTGCTCACCTGCTCCCCCCGCCCGGGCTCCCAGGGACGGACCCCGAGGAAGCCATCCTGAGTGCCTTCCGCATGTTCGACCCCAATGGCAAGGGTGTGGTGAACAAGGATGAGTAAGTGTGTGAGAAGGGGCACAGAATCTGCAGGGGGACCCGGTGGAGGGCGGCCACCTGGGCCGTGGGAGCCTTCATAGCCCCCCGACCAGGCCAGACTTTGGCTCTCCCCAGGTTCAAGCAGCTTCTCCTGACCCAGGCAGACAAGTTCTCTCTGGCTGAGGTGAGGATTCTGGTTCCTTCGAGGCCCTCCCCTCCCCTTCACAGGGCTCTTAGCCGCAGGGCACTGGGCTGGGAGTCAGTGGGGGAGGGTCTGGGGTCACAGGTCTCCCTTGGGTCACGAGTCACCCCTGCTGGCCACCGCAGGCCCCCCAGCCCGTCTGCCTCTGACCACACCCCCCCCAGGTGGAGCAGATGTTTGCCCTGACGCCCATGGACCTGGCGGGGGACATCGACTACAAGTCTCTGTGCTACATCATCACCCACGGGGACGAGAAGGAGGAGTGAGCTCGGCGCAGCTGCGACTCAGGGCCGGCCCTTAGGGACACCACAATAAATGCTGTTTCCCAATCACACCTGCAGTAGTGGCCTGTCTGGGACGGATGGGGTGGGGGCCAGCAGGGGGAGTGGAGGGACCCAGCCACTCGGTGGCTCAGCTCGGGCCACCTCGGACTGCTCCGCGACGGTGGGCCAGCGTGTGCCCACTTTACAGGAGAGGACACATCTAGGAGACGGACTTCGGGGCTTTGAATGGCCTCCACCAGGCCCGCACCAGCCACATGCGGGCCCTGCGCTCCGCTTCCATTCTGCTAAGGGCCCCGCTGGTGGGCCTCCCTGCACCCGTGTGTGTGTGTGTGTGTGTGTGTGTGTGCGTGTGCACACGCGTGCATGCTGGGCCCCATGTGGAAGATGCAGGAACCCATCCAAAAACACAAACTTACTTCATTTTGGAAATGCAAGCAAGGTACACACCAGAGCACGTGCAGACTTGCACGCTTCCAAAGGAGAGAGGAAAAGGCCGCATGCTTGTGTCTGTCGGTGGCGGAGGGCGTGGGGGTGTGGTAAAGGCTGGAGAGAGGGAGCCTTTCTCTGGAAAGGACTGTTGGTGTCCCATCCCCCCCTCATCTGCAGAAACCAGGGTGTGGAGGGGACTTGGCTTATCTCAGGAAGTGGAGGGCAGCAGGAGGGGAGGAGGGAGAGAGACAGTCCCTTGCACAAAGGCGGACCTCCCCTCCGCCAGCCTGGCTGCAGTCCCTGAGCTGGGAGGTGGGAAGAGCTAGGGAGGGGAACACTTTCCTTCCCTGGAGGCAAGCAAGAGGAAAACCATTTTCACCTGGAGAGGTGTTGGTCTTTGTTTTTATCTGGGACTTGACGATTTTAATTACAACGCCGAGACTTGAAATTCAAAGTTCTAGCACTTTCTCATACTGACTCATGATCACGAAAGTCCTGGAGCTGCCCGAGCAGGGATGGGGTGGGGGGTGGGGGGGCAGGGACACAACCAGGCCAGCTTATGAGCCTCCATTCGCACCTGAGTTCTGCTTGTTCAACGAACTGATTTCAGAAAGTCAGGCATAATTTAAGCCTCTGCAGAGAAATGTGAGACCCAGCGGACCGCTCGCAGGCGTCTTCCATGCAGAGCAGAACCGCTGGTTCTGTGGGGCTTCTGTGACCTCCTCGTCGTCTTTAAGTCGTAGGCGACCAACAAGGCCACAGGTTCCCGTCCCTAGACCTGCGACCACTTTGGTCTCCCCCTTCTCCGCAGAGGAAGCCAGCTTTGCACCTGTGCGGAGAGCAGCCTCCTTCCAGTGTCCCTGAACGGGTCCCTTGACCCTGAACACACGGGTCTGAACTACGGAGGGCCGCTTACGTGCTGACTTCGTCCCGATAAATACGAGACGGCACTACATTCCCTCCTCGTTATGGTGTTCTTGATGCTCTATTTTCCTGGGCTTCCTTTACGGCAAGAACGCTGGGCACGACACACGTAACACAAAATGTGCAGAAACTGACGGCTCGTTATTGGTCCCCTCGGAACTAACGAGTACATAAAATCTGGGTTGTTCTTTTTTTTTTTTTAAGATTTTATTATTTGAGAGAGGGGGAGTGACAGGCAGAGGGAGAAGCAGGCTCCCCACTGAGCAGGAACGCCCCCCCTCCATGCGGGTCTCCAGCCCAGGAGCCCAGGATCATGACCGGAGCAGATGGCAGACGCTTCACCCCGAGCCCCTCAGGTGCCCTGAGTACCTAAAACCTGTGACAGGTGTTCACTGCATATCTGTATGCAGGTCACAATTCTGCTTTCCAAAGTTTTCTTTTCCCACTCCTGCTGTAGTTATCTGGTAAGGTTAATCCTTTCTGCACCCAAACTGCCTGTATTAACTAGTTTGGAGTAAACTGAGAGCCGAGGGTTCATGTGTGGGGGGCCAACGAAAGAGAGAGAAGCGGACAAGGGGAACAGGCCGGGACCGGAGAGAGGCCCGGAGTGCCCGGGATGGTAGCCACCGGCCACCGTGCCTATGGAGCCCTCGAAATGCGCCGTAAGTTGAGATAGGACAATGTCCTGAAGATGTCGTGCAAAAAAGAATGGAAAATATCTCATTGAGGATTTGCACATGGTTCCACGTTGAAAGGACACGCTTTCCAGTGTTGGGCTGAAAACAAGCATCACTGAAACCGGTGACTCCTGTTTCTCCTTCCTCCCTGTGGCTCCGAGGCACCTTCAGGTGCCGTGCATGGCCCTCATTTCTGGCTCCTGTCCCCTGTCCACAGGACGTGCTGTTAGCTGTATGGCCAGCCTGCCGACTCCGGGGCGCCCAGAGGCCAACCCAGGAAACGGGCCAGGCCAGGGCTCTCCGCAAACCCAGCCACCCGAAGCCCGTTCGGCCGGCTTACATCTGCGCGTTCTGCCAAAGCGAGGGAAGGTTTTGTGTCCAGAGCAGAGGCCATACGATCCTGTTCACAGAGGGCCAGGCCTGGGAGTGCGGCCTTGTTGGACACACACCCGAGGGGCCAAGCTCGGGGACCCGGGGTCCCTCGCCACCTGTGCCTCCAAGGGAAACCTTGTTGAAGTGGCATCCAAATCGCCCTGACTTTCCGTTTTCCTGTGAGCCCCGGAAGCCTCGCTGCTGTAAGGACCACTGCCCCCGACCCCTGCCCAGGCAAGGCAGTGGGGCTCCGGGTGCTGGGGTGGCCTCGCCATACTTCATCCACAGCCTGCTAAGGGGAGTCCATGAGGAGGTCTCCGAGCCTCTTGCCCTCACTGGGGCCACGTCTAGAATTGCCCCGGGCTCCCTGGGAGAGCTTCTGACGGCTCCGGCCCCTCCCTCCTCCACCAGGGGCTCACACTCGGGGGCTGCAAGCGAACCACCACCCATCTTCCCCAGTGCCCTGTAGGCCTAGATGCAGAGGCTGACGTCCCCAGAAGCTGCCCAGACCCCGGGGAGAGAGAGACACCCCCCGCCAAGCACTTTTGTTCAGGGAGGCCCCGGAGGCTGTGGGCTTTGGAGTCCCTCACCTGGGCTCTGAGCAGTGGCCGGCAGGGACCCCTGTAAAGGCAAATGCACATTGAAACTAAGACAAAGTTAATACTCCCTGGTCCGAAAAAGGACACAGATTCTCTCCTCCCTTTTCTTAGCGCATTCTCCTTAGAAAGCTCGTCTTTCCCTACCTGTTTTTGCATCCATCCATCAGATGGCTATAGAAGCCTCTGGGCAGCTGTGGAGCCCGGTTAGGGCCCCGAGGAGCCAGAAGCCTCTTCTCCAAGGTTTCCCAGTTTCCGGCCTCACACACAGGGACTCCAGCAAGCCCACCTCTGGCCCGAAAGAGGGGGGGCAACTGTGGCTTGCGTCCGGACAAAGGCAATTAGCAAACCCAGCTCCCTGGAAACACCGCGGATGGGCCGGTCTGGGTGAGAACAGGCGGGATTCCCTATCCCTGGGATCTCTTAGCAGCGGCCAGTGACGAGCACTGAGCTGTGGTTTAATACTTACCCAGTGACTTTTGCCGAAAAGTTCTCTGCATTGGTGGATACCGTTTCCAGCCTCCAGAGCTGCAGGCTCGCTGGAGGGCTGGCCGGGGGGCTTCGGATTTTACCCAGAGACCCCCTCAGCCCTCTGCCCAGGCCCGGGCCCTGTCCCTGCGCCCCAGAGCTGGCGAGCGGGGGCTGTGGCCCACACAGTCCTGCTGCGGCATTCACACCAGGATGGAGCTCGGGACAGGGCGTGAGGAGTCTGCGTAAGCAGCGACTGCAGGTGGCGGGGGCTATTCTGAGGCACCACATGCTCGAGCACCTTGTCCACCGCCACACAGAGCCAGGCCGGTGTGGGCGCCCATCTCCGGGAGCATTCGCAGGCCCACCTGCCGCCAGGTCTCCAGGGGTTGAAAATGAAGACATCCGAATGACACAGCACTTGACGGCACCCAGCGCGCCCTCCCAGCCTCCTCGCGTGAGGGCAGCCCAGAGCAGGTCCCCATGACACTCATTCTGGTTCAGGGCCAGAGGGCTTGGCCATGGGGAAGGGCCGCCGCGACGCTTGATTTCACGTTGCTGATAGATGCGCTGATGGAGGGATGCGTGGGGGCACCAGTGCCCCAGGCGGTCTTGGGGTCCTGTCTGCTCAGAGGACCTGACCGTTTCGGAGCACAAAAGGGCAGGGAGGCAAGGCCAGAGACAAAGACGCCAGTCTCAGGTGGTACGTCCCCTGGAAGCCACAGGTCGTGTGCGCACACCACCCGAGGGAAGTCACAGGGTAGTTACCGGGTCCGGCTGGTCAAGCTTCTGTGTCGCTGCTGCGATCAGAAGGCCCGGCCTATGTCTACACCCGGGAACCCCGGCTGGCTGGGGGCTTGTCGGTCTCAAGCAGCCTGCTGGTTCCGCCCGCCTGCCTCAGAAGCAGAGGCCACCTCACTGAGATGAAGCCCGGGATACAAGCTCACATGAGGGAGAGGCATGGCCCTCCGCCTTCCAGCTGGACACAGACCTCAGTCCCGTGGCCACGTCCACATTTAGGCGAGAAGAGCTAGGGGTCGCCTAGACGCTGTGGGAAATGAGGAATTATTGTTGCTTAAGTTGGAAAGCCACGGGGCGGCTTCTCCCATTCATTCTGACCTTCCATTATAGGAGTTGAGGCTCCCACCAGTCACCACTCACAGACCTCCCAGGGCAGCGTGCGTTGTGATTAGGGACTCCAGGGATGAGGGCCTCTGACGGAGGGCCCAGGCGAGAGGGACCTGAGCCAGAAGGTGCTAGAACAGTCCTGATGGCAGCTGGGGTCGTGGCATCTGAGCCTCCGCCTGGCCTCTGGCCTCCCTGGATTCAGGACCCAACCCAGGCCTCCCCTCCCCGGAAAGCCACCTCCTGAGCCAGGTCGGGGCCGCTCAGCACACCCGGTGTGCCCGGCCCAGCCTGACGTAGGCCAGCCTGGCTTCCCAAGAGCAACGGGGACAGGGTCGCATCCACCTCTAACGCCATGCCTGGCACGCAGCCGGTGCTCAGGGGGATGTGTAGTGAGTGAGCAGGGCGGCGCTAGGAGTCTCCAGACTTCTGGAAGCTGAGACCAGCAGGCTGTAGACCCTGTGAGTCCCCAGAGCCTGCTGCCTGGCGGTTGGTGACCTGCTGCTTCCCTGGCCCTGCCCCCTCGGGGGCGGCTGCAGGAAGGAGACGCCCTGCCAGCTTCTCTCCCCTCCGCCCCCATCCCACTGCACTCTCCCTGCCCTGTCTCCCCCGCCCCAGGGGTCTGGAACAGCCTCTGACCTCCCACTGGCTGCTGGCCCTCCCCTACCGTCTGGGGACCGTCCCCACGGGAGTGTGCTGCTGACACGCAGAGCCACATAGCCCCAAAATAGAACTTTGTCACCCTGGCTTGCCCTGCTTTGCATCAGCAACACCCCCAGCAGTCCTCTCCCTGGACCCCCCCCCCCCCCCCCCTCCCCCCCCCCCCCACCCCCGCCAACACGCACCAAGGCGCTTTGGTCAGCCCAACAGCAGCCACATCCCATTGGCCCTGCCAGGGCTGACTGGTGTGGGCCACCTCAAGTTCCTGCCAGGCTCCATCCACAGCACCCCCCTTGCCGTGGCCACCTCAAGAGATGGGGACCCTGTGTTGGGCCACAGGTGACTGGACTGGGGTGGCCATTACTCCCAGAGGGACACACAGACCTCTCCCAATCCTGTCTCTTAGCTGGCTGGGAGAAACCACTCTCCAAGTTGGGGGTGACTTTCTCTCTGTCCCTGTCGACACCAGAGCTACACACGTGCAGCCCAGCCCCACGGCGGCAGAGCAGTCCCTGGGAGGGGCACACACTTCAAACATTGGGGGTCTCCTACCGACCTCAGCAGGTTCCCGCCTCTGAACCCACTCCCTCGGAGGGGCACCCGCTCTTTTCTCCTCAGCCCCTCCGCCCCTACTCCCTGGGCTGGGATTCCTTACAAAAGTATCGTGCCAGAATTCCTTTCTCCCTGAAGGGGAAGATAATTCTAGAATCTGACGGCAGCGATCAAAATAGCCAACCAGGGGATTAGATGACGCTCTGATGTCTTATCTGCTCTGCCTCTGGCGGGACCATCACGGAGTCTGGGAACACCCATCATTTATTTCTACTGGATCAGCTAACACCCTCTTTCTGGGCAAAATCCTCAGCTGATATTGGTAAAATCCACAGCGCAGCTCCCAAGATTCAGCTAGAGCGCTCAAAACCTCTCCCTAGAATTAACCAATGCCCTAAAAATACAGAAGCCCTTCAGGGCCTCAAGCCCGTGACAGAGAATTTCGAGGCTCAGGGCTTCACGATCCCCTGTACCAGTCCCTGTCACACCCCCGCTTTACCTGGGAGGAAACCCAGCAGCCAGGGACGGACCTTTGTCTGGGCCCCTGAGCAGGGACCCCTCAGGCCCCTGCTGTTCCTAACCCCTACGTGCTGCTGGCACCCACTCCCACTGCAAGCGAAGTTTCCACGGTAACTGGCCTGCGGGGTGCTTGGTTAGAACTCCGGTAGGTAAGGATAGCCGGCGTCTTTCTGCCTTCGCTTGGGGAGATCAGCAGGACACCCCGGCAGTCACGCCCCAGGGTGGCACTGAGGGTCCTTCAAAGGTTGACTTGGATGACACGAAGTTTTCGACAGGCTCGACGTGCGTGGTTACAATGTGAAGAGGACTTGCTCTTCTGCTCCCTTCCCAGACGTCTTCACAGGGAGGCGCATCCACCGTCAAACTTCTAGCCTGAAAGGGACCTACGGTCTCCAAATAAAAGGTGTTGTTTGCCCGGACTCTGTTTTGGTGCCCAGAGCATCCGCCTTGGAACAAGGACTACCTCCGGGTCCGGATGAAACCCTTCACAGCTGCTTACTGTTGAATTCCTGGGACAGCCAACAGGAAACTCCTCTAACCAGCGGCAGGAGCTTAAGGATTTGCTGACGGTTCTTTTTTTTTTTTTTTTTAAGATTTTGTTTATTTGACAGAGGGAGCACAAGCAGGGGAGCAGCAGAGGGAGAAGGAGAAGCAGACTCCCTGCTGAGCAGGGCACCTGATATGGGCCTCCATCCCAGGACCCTGGGATCATGACTTGTGGATATTTATAGTGATGGCTGGCATGTCTTTGGGGGTGGCTCAGGGCTTTGGAACATTCTGGAAGCATCAAGGCCTCCTTACCTCCCATGGGGTAAGATTAAATATGTCTCCTGTGGGGGCGCCTGGTGGCTCTATCAGTTAAGGGTCTGACTCCTGATCTCAGCTCAGGTTTTGATCTCAAGATTGTGAGTTCAAGCCCTGCATTGGGCAGGGGAGGTGGGGGGGCTTGAGGAAAAAGGCCCCTGTGTCCAGAGCTTATGAGGCACCGCACTTCTGCTGGCTGGCTGTCATTAAGGTTCCCTGGTGTTCCAGACTCGGCTCCCTGGCAGCCGGAGTCAACCCCCTGCTGATATTTCTGCCAAAAACACTACTCTCAACCCAAACCTCTGTTGTGCTCCAAAGAGATGCCCTCCCAAGTGATAATTTGGAAAAACTGACAAGAGATGTCAATGTCAACTGGTCCCAGGAAAGGAAAAACAATATTGGAAATCTAATAATTTTTGGATCCATAAAGAGAGAAATCTGGTTTAGGCCAAATAACAATCTGGTCCTACCAGGGACTCTATAATTCCCTCCACTAACCACTGTACTTGCATTAAACCACCGGTCTACTGACAAAATGGTAGCACCATGACCAAAACCAGTGGGCAAATAGGAGTGAGGCCACAGCAAGGGCCTTCCTCCCCTGTCCCAGCTGCCTGAAGTATGAATGCAGAGAAACCAGCTCATACAAATGGACCTCATACAGCTTCCCCATTTACGGGGCTCCATATGTTTAGTCGTGTTTCCCTTGCTTTCTCACTGGACCAGAGCTCTCTCTTGTAGACAGGCTGGCATCTCTTCTGCAGTTAAAATTCTGTTAGAAAAGATTCTCCCCCACCTAGGGAACCCCTCTCACGCCTGATGGTTATCAGGGAACCCCCAGTCACGTCTGTGCGGTCTGACTGGCTTTACATGTGCATACGAGGCTCACAGTCCTCGGGGTTAATAAGATGCGCTAACAGCACTGTTAGGACTCAACTGGCAAAAATCTGTGAAGACCTTCCAAATACCTTGGCCTTAGAAAGCTTTGCGGTTGGCCTCTACATCTCCGATGCGCCCCCTGGGGGCCTCACTGATTCTCGAACTTTGGGGCAGTCACAGGATGTCCGTACACATGGCCCTCCTGACCCACAGTTGATAAAGAAGAGCGATGCTTTAATACGGTAAAGGCCTAACTGCTCCAACATGGCATTGGGAAAACTGGATAGCTCCACGCAAACAAAAGAAGTTAAACCTTACGTAAAGCCATATATAAAAACTAATCATACGTGAATCAAAGACCTAAATCTAAGAGCCACGACTGTAAAACTCTGGGAAGAAGCCATGGATTTGGCAGTGACTTTTTGGATATGACATCTAAGGGACAAGAGACCAAAAGAAGAACAGGTTATGACGGGACTTTAATACAATGAAAACTGTGGGTGTCACAAAACAGCGTCAACAGAGGAAAATCCATGGAATGGCAGAAGATATCTGCAAATTACATCCCTGACAAGGCACTGACATCCAGAACATATAAAGCACTCATGAAATTAAAAAACAAAAACATAACCCACTGGAAACACGGACACAGAACTTGAGAATTTCTTCAAAGATACACAGGTGGCCAACAAGCCCATGGAAAGGCGTCCAACATCACTCATTATCAGGGACATGCAAATAAGACCCAACTGCGCTGGCACCCCACACCCCACGAGGCCGGCTACCAGCAGAGCGCCAGCGAAGACCATGTGTCGGCCGCGATGTGGAGAGCCTGAAGGAACGAGTGCAGTGGCCCCTCCGGAACCTGACAGGGAAGGACCGTGGACTTGGTCCAATTCCACCTGGAGGTATGTACCCCAAACCTGAAACCAAAACCTTGACGCATTGTGCTCACCAGCATCCAAAGCAGCGAGATTCATGAGCCCCAAGAAGGAAACCAGCTAGGGCTCCTGGGGGCTCAGGTCATGACCGCAGGGTCCTGGGATCGAGCCCCATACGGGGCCCCCTGGTCAGCTGGGGGCCGGCTTCTCCCTCTGCCTCTCCCCCGCTTGTGCTCCCTCCCGCTGTGTCTCTGTCATAAATACGTAAAGGCAAATGCAAACCAGCTGAGTGTCCGGTCGGGCGGACGGACGAACAACCGCGCTCTGCATGGACGAGGCGGCGCTACTGGTCCTGAAAATCCGCAAGTTCCGACGCGCGGTCCAGCACGAACGTACCTGGGAGATCGTGACATAAACCAGACGCGAGAAGACGGACACCGCATGGTTCCCGTCCGCGGGCACGTGAGCGGAGGCCCGGGGGCAGACCGAGGCCTGGGGGCAGATGCACCAACGGCGGCTGCGCAGGGGAGCAGGTGCGGCGCTCCGGGGCGCCGCGGTGAGGCCAGATGGTGCGGACGACCGCGCGGCTCCGGGAAGGCGCTCGGAAGCCTCCGGGCCGTGCACCCCCGGGTGGCTCCGGGGTCCGTCCTGCGTCGTGCAGACGCCCCGGCGCGAAGACCGCCCGCCCGCCCGCCCGCCCGGCTCGGCGAGGAAACGCACCGACTTCCCGCCGCGCGCCCGGAAGCCTGCCGGGAGCCCTGCGCCCGCGCGTCCCCCACACATCCGGACCGACCCCGTCTCACGCGGCGACAGAGGCTCGGGTTCGGGGGCGCGTCCCGCCGTGCCGTGCGCTCTCAGCCCTCGCAGGCGGCACCGCGACGCGGCGGCGCTGTGGCCGCAGGACCCCGAGGCGGGCGCAGGGCTGCAGGCCGGCCCTGCACGGGTGCAACCGCGCGGACGCCCCACACGCCCGGACCGTCCGGGGCGCCGCGGGCTGCGGGGTGAGGGAGACCCCGGTGCGGGGGCCGGGCCACAGCCCGTCGGCGGCCCCATCACTAACCCCAGCCCGAAGCGTTCCTCCGCGGTGCCGGACCCCAGTCCCGGGCCCTGCCCTCCGCGGGCTGACCTCAGGCACGCTCCTCGGGACACGCAAGCGCGCGAGCCCCACGCCACCCGCGGTCCCGCGTAGCCCGGGAAACCCGGGGCGCGGCCAGAGGCGGGGCGCTCGCGGACAGGCAGGAGGCGGAGGTGGGCGGAGCGGCGCGCGGGGGAGGTGGGAGGCAGCGCTAGGAGATGGGCGGGGCGGCGCACGCAGTTTGGCGGGAACCCGGCGAGGAGGTGGGCGGGGCGGCGTGCCGGATTGGCGGGAGGCTGTGTCTGTGGGCGGGCCCCGCCGTGACGGACGGAACAGAAAGCGCGGCGATTGGTAGAAGGCGTTGGTGGGCGGGCACTGGTGAGAGGCGGTGCTCGGAGGTGGGCGTGGCGGCGAGCGCGGACTGGCGGTAGGCGGCGGGAGGCCCGCGGCCGGCGACTAGGTAATTGAGGTCCTGCGATCCCGGTCCCGCGTGGCGGCGGCGGAGGGGGATGGGCCGGGGCTCCGGTGTCCGCGCGCGGCCCTGCAGGGTCCCTGCTGCACGCGCAGAGCCGAAGCCAGAGCGCGGCCCGAGGCCGGCGGGGCTCCTTCCGGGGCTGCGGCCCGGCTGCGCGCGTTCGGGCCGGAAGTTAGTGCGGGCAGCGCGGCGGCCGGGAGCGGGGCGGCCGAGCGGGGTCTGAGCGGGGTCCGAGCCGGGGTCCGAGTGCCGGGCCGCCGCGCTGGGACGGTACGCGGAGGAGGAGAGACCGTGAGGCGTGCGCTGCCCACGGTGCGGGAGCTCGTGTCCCAGGCACAGGGCGGACCGCGGACCCGCCGCGGCGGTCGGAAGGGGGCCGCGTGAGCGCCCGGGGAGCGGACGGTGAGACGGGAGCCGAGACGGCGGGGACGGGTGCCAGCGAGGCCGCCACGTGCAGGCAGAGGCGGGGGCAGCGCAGTTGTAGGGACTCGGGGTCTCGGTCACTGAAACGGGCCCGTCGAGCAGAGGGTGGCGGGCGTAGGTTTGTTTCCAACAGGCGTGTCTCCTGGGGGCGCAGGTAAAGGGAGGATGGTCTCGTGCCCGACATGGGGCAAGGGCCGGGGGTCGTCCAGGTAGAGCGTGAGGCAGGCAGCGCGTTGCTGGTTTGGAGAGGGTCAGGACAGCCCCAGGTGGGACAAGCGTTCCGAGCCTTCCCATCTTCGGTTCCGGATGAGCGTGACAAGGTGACCAGCTGGCGTCCAGCCTGGGCTGTTCTGAGCCACGTCTGGGCTGGCGTCCTCCTTCCATGCCTGCAGGTGCAGGGGAGACATGGTGGGAGAGCCATGGGCTGGGCAGGGGCTGCAGGGCTACATCTGTGTCTTCACAGTGACCTCCGCCGCCTGGGCCCAAGCACGGGATTCTGAACGCGTCTGGCGCATCATGTTCTCGGAGCAGGCTGCCCAGAGGGCCCACACTCTCCTCTCCCCACCGTCCGCCAGCAATGCCACCTTTGCCCGTGTGCCTGTGTCCTCGTACACCAACTCCTCCCAGCCCTTCAGGCTCGGGGAGCGCAGCTTTAGCCGGCAGTACGCCCACATTTATGCCACCCGCCTCCTCCAAATGAGGCCCTTCCTGGTGAGCCGCGCCAGACAGCGTTGGGGTAAGTGATGCATTCGGGGAAGTGCTTCCTGCCCGCCAGCCCAGAAAGGTCCGGGTGTCGGGGGTGTTCTAGAGATGAGCGACCAGATACAGCTGGGACCTTCTTTAGTTTACCCCCCTTCCCGGTTGTCTTGGGAAAGCAAACCCGTTGGTGCCTCCGCTGCTTCTTCAGGTAGTTACGAGGATTAAATTAAGGAACCGGTGGTTTTAAAGGGAGGTTTGTTAGTTCAGAGGCTGGGATGAGGTGGGCTTTGTTCTCTTGGGAACAGTGGTGTAGGGACGTTCCTTGTCTGGAGAGCAGGATACGTGCTTGTCTGGAGAGCAGGATACGTGCTTGTTTGCCTGCATGTGGCCACCCTGTGTCTCCGTGGGGCAGGCCAGGTACCTGGCACTGGGAGCCCAGATCCATGAAGACACGCCTCCTGCCTCGGGGGCTCCCTGTCCGCTGCTCCTCTGGGCCCTCCAGCTTGGTTGGGTCCCGTGGACTCTTCTGTCAGCACACATCATCTTCCTTCTCCACTTGGTCCGTGACCTGTCCTGCAGTTACATTATTGGTCGTGCAGACAGGACATGCAGTTTCAACTTCTGGCTGATGCCCCGTTCCTTGGTCTTACTGTGTGTCAGAGTGGATTTCTGGGCTGTTTTCACTTCATCTGAAATGTTTACAGGTGGGACCGGGCTTTTCCATCCATGTGTGTTGGCCCCAGCCCTGGCCTTGGTGCTCCAGCTTGGGTCTCGGCTGCGGGGAGCCGTGGCACTCAGGCCTGTCCCACAGAGCCGGGGGGAATCAACTCTGGTGTCATTCCAGGCAACAAGAACTAGACCGTCACATGTGTTAGGGACATCTTCTATTGTCACTACCGCAGGCACAAGTGCCATGGGCATGTCCTCTGCCACAGAATGAGGTCTCCTTCCTGTAGCTTCTGGTGGCCTTTCCTTGCCTTCCTTGAAGCTCTTGGGGACACCCTCCTCAAGCCCCGTGTCACTGCCACTTTTTAGGTTCCAGCAGCACCCAGTCCGGTGCGGCTTTGCCTTGCAGTCACCACTGCTGTGGCTCCCATGGCTCCGTGGCACTTGTCACAGGGGCTGACCCCTTGTTGACTGCTGTTGTTTCTCTCCCTCTGGGTTGTACCCTTGGTGAGGATGAGGATGGGCCATGCCGTTCACTCCCGATGCTGGTGCCTGGCCCGATGCCCGCATGCCATCCAGCTGCACACGTGTCCTGCCCTCGACGCAGGGATGTGCGGTTCTGCCTGGTGCTTAGGTGTGCACAGTGGATTCCAGCTGTGCAACCTTGAACTGTCACTTAACCTCTCTGTGCCTCCGCTGCCTCAAGCGTGTGATGGGGCAGTAGCGTCTACCCTGCGTGTTGGCAGGCGCGGATGAGTTTCAAGGACAGTGCTCGGTGTGGAGCGAGGGCTCGGCAGTCCGGCTCCGGAGTTTGTTGTCTCCGTGCGTCTCTGGCATTTCTCTTTCAGCTGCTGGCACTCTCCTTACCTCGTCTTGAACTACTAGCCTCTTCTCCCCAGGGCGCAGCTCTGTGGAATGTTCTCAGTGACTCTGGGGCAGAAGGGGCAGCTGGGCTCCGGAAAGGGCTGGTCCTGCGGCCACATGATCCCTTCAGCTCCCAGCAGCATTTTTCCCAGGCTCCGGGTCTTTCCTGACAAACCCACAGGCCCTCTGGGACTTGTGCTCCTTCCTCTCGCCTGCCTGGGTGAGCGCTGCACACCGAGCTTCTCCAGTTTTTAGGGCAGGGTGCTTCTGTCTAAGAGTGAGTGTTACGGTTTTGGTGCAAGTGACGTAATGCTCCGTGTCAGTTTCCTGGTTGCTCGTGCTGTCACGGACGGCATGGTCACAAACGAGCAGCTTAACACACCAGACCCGTATTCCCTGTTCATCCTGGAGACCAGGAGTCTGAATGCAGGTGCTGGCCGGCCAGGAGCACCTCCTCCTCGGCTCTCCCCATTTCTGGCAGCAGCCGTGCTCCTGTCTCTGAGCGTCTTTCTTATGAGGACGTGGGACGTGGGGGCCCCGCCACATCTTTCTGTCTTCCTGGGGCCGAGGCTGCTCGTGTCAGGGGGTCTCTGTATTTGGTGGTCTCCTTCCCTGCAGAGGCCGGCCTGTGGGCTGCTGCGTGGTGGGCGGGGAGGCCACTGGGTCCCTGAGCCCGTGCCGTCGTGCCCAGGTGATGGAGTCCAGGTAAAGAAGCTGTGTGAGCTGCAGCCGGGGGAGAAGTGCTGTGTGGTGGGGACCCTCTTCAAGGCCATGCCGCTCCAGCCTTCCATCCTCCGCGAGATCAGCGAAGAGGTGAGGTTGGCCGCTGCTCCAGGAGCACCGTCGGGACCACCAGCTGTGGACTCAGGGAATCAGGGCTGGGCCTCTGTCCTGGGTGGGGGCGGTCCGGGGGCTGCAGTCCCAGAATCTCACTGATGGGGCCTGGGAGCCTTAGGACCTGGCCTCTGGCCCCACAACTCCCTCCCATCTCTGCCGTCCAGCACAACCTGCTCCCTCAGCCTCCTCGGAGCAAGTACATCCACCCCGACGACGAGCTGGTCTTGGAAGACGAGTTGCAGCGCATCAGACTGGAAGGCGATGTCGACGCGTCAAGGCTTGTCACAGGTGGGGGCGGGAGGGGCTGGCCCACACCTGTGGCTGCGGGTGTAGCCCTTCCTCCCCGGAGCGGAGGCCCAGGGAGGGGCTCGGTGGTTCCTGCCTACACCCAGAGGTGGTGACCCCAGGACTCGGTCCTGAATCCTCTGAGAATGTTCTGGTGTGGCAGAAGGGACCTAGCTGGTTTTGCCCCAGGGGTGCCTAAAAGGAGGTGGTAGCCTCTCGGGCTTCCGTCCTGGAGCCTGACACTGCTGCTCCCCAGGGACAGTGCTGGCTGTGCTCGGCTCTGCGAGAGACAGTGGCAAGTTCGTGGTAGAGGACCACTGCTTTGCAGAGCTCGCCCCTCAGAAGCCCGCACCCCCCCTTGACACAGACAGGTGAGGAGCAGGTGCTCAGGGGTCTGGCTGGTGTTCCGGGGGGGTCATGGTTGCCAGGCTCCATGTCCTCTACTTGCCCATGACGGTGGCAGAGCTCTGCCAGGGGCTGGGCTGGGGGCATCAGTGGGACTCCCACCCTCTGGGTGCACAGGAGGACCCTGACTTCCCCTGCAGGTTTGTGCTGCTGGTGTCTGGTCTGGGCCTGGGTGGAGGTGGGGGCGAGAGCCTGCTGGGCACCCAGCTGCTGGTGGACGTGGTGACAGGGCAGCTGGGGGACGAGGGGGAGCAATGCAGCGCCGCCCACGTGTCCCGGGTCATCCTCGCCGGGAACCTGCTGAGCCACAACACCCAGAGCAGAGATTCCATCAACAAGGTACTGTCCACGCCCGCCCACCGGCCTGCACTTGAGCCCCTCCTTCCCCAGGGAGAGTCGGGGTGTGGGGTTTCGCACATCTGGTGGCCAGTGCCTCGCAGTGATGCTGCGGTCTCTGCTCCAGCCCTGCTTTCTGAGGGCGGGGGACCCCGTGGCACAGAACCCCTACCATCCCCAAGCAGTGGGCCTCTGCTCTCCACTGTCCAGCCAGGTCTCTGAGTGTCCCTTCGACCCTAGCCTGTCTCGGGGCCTGACAGCCTGTGGACTTCTATCCCCAGGCCAAATACTTAACCAAGAAGACTCAGGCAGCCAGTGTGGAGGCGGTCAGAATGCTGGACGAGATCCTGCTGCAGCTGAGCGTGAGCGAGCTGGGGGCCGCCGGGGACGGGACTGGGGTCTGCGCAGCGGGCACCGGCAGGTGGGCCGGGGCAGGGGAGGAGGGGGGCTTTGGAGAGCCCTGGGTAAGCTCCCCTGCCCCTGTGCCCTGCAGGCGTCGGTGCCCGTGGACGTGATGCCCGGTGAATTCGACCCGACCAACTACACGCTGCCCCAGCAACCCCTGCACCCCTGTATGTTCCCACTGGCCACCGCCTACGCCACGCTCCAGCTGGTCACTAACCCCTACCAGGCCACCATAGAGGGAGTCAGGTAGCCGTAGCCACACCCCCATCTGACACCTGGCCTCGGGCCTCAGTGGCACCGAGATGGGAGGGTTGGGTCCAGGGCTGCAGAGGGCCCAGCAGATCTGGGCTCTTTCTCAGAAAGAGCTTGGGACCCCCACCGAGAGAGCGCCGGGTGGGCTGGGGCCAGGTCCTGTGGGATCACAGGCGGCGGCCCTGTGCGGGGATCAGCTGAGCCCTGCCTTGCAGATTCCTGGGGACATCAGGACAAAACGTGAGTGACATTTTCCGGTACAGCAGCATGGAGAATCACCTAGAGATCCTGGAGTGGACCCTGCGTGTCCGTCACATCAGCCCCACAGCCCCAGACACACTAGGTAATGGGACTCAGCCACGTGAGGTGGGGCCAGAGGGCCCAGGGAGTCCTGTTCCGGGGCCTCGATGTCCAGAGGGTTCGCAGCCTGGATTGGCACTCACCAGCCCTGCCATGACCTCAGGGAAACCCCGAAAGCTTGACGCTAGTTCTGGAATCTCCCCTGGAATCTTTGGGCTGTCCACCGTCAAGGCGCTGTGTAGGGCCAAAGACCCTGGGGAGCATATTGGGAGCTCTGGGTAGAGCCTGGCGCCCTACCACAGTGGCTACCCAGCAGGGCACGCTGACCTGACCCCAGGGCCATGGGGCTGTGGCACAATGAGCAGGGCTGCTACCAGCACAGCCCGAGCAAGTATGAGGGACCGGGCTGGGGCGCCACCCCCTGACCAGGCACTGTGCAGAGCTGAGAAGCTCCAGCCGCTGTGGGCTTCCTCCAGGTTGCTACCCCTTCTACAAGACCGACCCATTCATCTTCCCGGAGTGCCCTCACGTCTACTTCTGCGGGAACACTCCTGAGTTTGGCTCTAAAATCTTCCGAGGTGAGTTCTGCCTTCTGGGCACCCCGGGCCTGGGGTGTCACGAGGGACCCTGTCCTGGGGACAGGGCGCACAGAGGAGACCTCCCTGGAGTCCCCGGGCCCTGTGGGCAGCTGACTGAGCATATCCGGGCAGGGGCTGATCAGTCCGCACCTGTGCAGCAGGCTCACTGCCCACCTCTGGTCAGCAGGGCTCCAGACTTTGACCTTCCTGCTGCCCTCGGCCCTCCCGTCTGGTCCAAAGGGGCTTCTCTGGCCAGCACCCCGACAAGGCTCATGGGGAATTCTTGTTTGCTTCTGGTGACTTCTGTTAGCCAGGGCCCACCCAGAACCTAATGGGAGTGCCCGTGTGTCTTCTTCACAGGACCAGAGGACCAGAGGGTGCTGTTGGTGGCCGTCCCCGACTTCAGCGCCACGCAGACTGCCTGCCTTGTCAATCTGCGTAGCCTGGCCTGCCAGCCCATCAGCTTCTCGGGCTTTGGGGCAGAGGACGAGGACCTGGGGGGCTTGGGCCTGGGCCCCTGACTCAGAGACCCCGACTATCTGTTCCATGTGACACTGACCCAGGAGCGGCATTTGTTTCTTAAGAAAAGCCTGATTGGGACGCCTGGGGCGCTCAGCCCATGGAGCATCCACGTCTTGATCTTGACTCAGGTCTGATCTCAGGGGCGTGAGATGGAGCCCCATGTGGGGCTCCGCACTGGCTGTGGAGTCGGCTTGCGCGTCTCTCTGCCCCTCCCCCTGCGCACTCTCTTTCTCTAAAATGAATAAAGTCTTTAAAACAAAGCCTGACCAGTGTGCTGGTGTTGAGCCCCAGGCAGAGATGAGGCCGGCCCAGGGCCCTGGCGGGGCATGCCGCTCTCCCTCCCCCTCCTCCCGCCTCCACCCTCCCCCAGTACTCTGCAACACGTGTGTCTGCCGTGAGCTTGCTTTATTGGTGCGGCTGTCGGGGCAGATGGCTGAGGAGTCCGTGCGCCCGGGGCCCTGCAGCGCCCTGACCGTCCAAAGCAGCCTGGCTCCTCAGTGTTGCCCCGTGCGCGTCCCCTCCCGGCCCGGTGACCCCGAGGGGGCTTCCCCGTGCTCAGAAGTCCCCAAAGTTCACTGTGTAGGTCTCGGCTGTAGTGAAAGGGAAATCTGGGCCCATGACCACCACCACCTCCTCCTCCCCGTGGTCTTCCTCGTGGTCCTCCTCCTGGTCCTCCTCCTGGTCATCCTCCTCCTCCGGCCCCAGCTCAGTCCCAAACTCCGTCACCACCTCTGTGTAGGTCTCCGTCTCCGACTCCTCCCAGCCCACCGTGGTGGCCTCGGGCTCAAAGGGCCAGGGCCCCAGGCTGGCGCTGGGGGTGGGGGAGGGGGTGAGCGAGGGCCTGGGGGGCAGTGTGGCGGAGGTGGGGGGCGCGGCCGTCCCGGGGGTACCGGGGGCAGGGGTCACAGTGGAGTTGAGGCGCCGGAGCCGCAACTGCTCGCGCATGCGCAGCCGGTACTGCAGGCGGCGCCGCTGCATCCGCCGCTGCTGGGGGGTCATGGGGCGTGAGGGGTCGATGCGCGGGATGGGCCGGTTCCCGTTCATGGCCATGATCTCGCGGATGCGCTTCCAGTTGGAGCGCGCCAGGATGAAGTTGCACTGGGTGGCCCCGATGTCGTAGTCCACGTTGCAGGTCTTGGCACTGGGGGTGTAGCCCTCAGCGTGGGCCGTGACGCGGTACTCACCGGGATTCAGGATGCGCCAGTAGTCGCCGCCGCTCGCTGCAGAGGGAGGCCGGCGCTGCTGCCCAAGACGTGCGAGCCCAGCCCCCAGCCCTCCCTCCGCCTCCCGCGGACCCTGGGGTGGGGGGTGGAGCCGCGGGAGACCTCGCACAGATCTGGCCCCCGCTTCAGGCAGGAGGGGCGGCCCCGTGCGCATGAGGTACCTGTCTTCACGCCGTGGTTAATGCCGCTCACAGAGATGGTGGCGTTAGCGATAGGGATGCCCTGCTCATCCGTCACAACCCCCTTGATGCCCCGGTGAACCTACAGAGGGACACGAGGCCGGGTTCCCCTTGCAGGCCCCACGCAGCTCCCGTGAGCTCCCGACCCCAGCCCAGGCCAGCGCCCACCCCACCTGCTCCATGAAGGTGAGCAGAGCCTCCTTGTTGTTCTCCCACTCTCGGGGCAGCTCACTCTCGTGGGGGAACTTGTCGCAGCCCAGGTAGATGGAGAGCTCCAGGCAGTTGGTATGCAGGTAACTGAAGTCGTTGATGGCTACGCAGGGACAGACAGAGCCGCAGTCACCCACGGGCCCCGCCAGACGCCCCAGCCCGGCCCCTCCCGGGCTGACTTACTCCCAGACCGGGGATTCCACTTGGCCCCGTTGACGATGCCCATGCCGCTGGTGTAATCCTGTGCTTGGCACCCTCCCCGGTACGGCTCTGTCATTGTGAGGTGGGCAGATGCGAAGGAGATGGCCAGCCAGCGGAAGATGGCGTGGTCCGGGGTCTCCTGGGCCTCAGACACCTCGTCCTCATCTTCTCCCCGGGCAGCTGCCATGGCCGCGGCCAGCAGCTGCTCCTGGGTGGGGGTCCGGGCCATGTCGTAGGGGTAGGACACGAGACGCTCACCACCGTTCAGGTTGGCCCCCAGCACAAAGGGGTTCTTCTCCATCCAGGCAATGATGGCTCGGACCTCTGTGGACACCTGGGGGTGGCCAGTGCGTGAGGTTGGAGACACAGCTGCCATCATCCCCCTTGCAGAATGCACCCCCATATTCAAGCCCCCTCTGTGCCCCCAGTCCCAACCTCAGTCCCCCACCAGCCCACCCCCAAGTCCAGAGCTCAGGACCCCAGGGTCTAGGCTGCTCCCCTAGGCCTGCTAGCCAGGCTGTGGCCTCACCGTGGCATCTGGGGAGAGGTAGCGTTCGGGAATGGGCAGGTTGTTGTTGGGGACCCGGTAGGGGACCCATTTCCTCTCCTCTGCTCCCCAGAGCACAGAGTTGAGATCTGGGAAGTCCTCGTAGATGTCAAAACCTTCCTCAGTCCACAGCCCCATTGCCCAGTTCCCAAACTCAGAGCCCTGGAGGAACCAGCGGGGTTGGTGTCAGCCTGTCACCCCCCGCCCTGTCACCCCCACCTGCCAGCCCAGCGTCTGCTCCCTCACCCACCATCTGCGCTGCCACCTCGTAGCCGTCGGGGTTCAGCGAGGGCACCAGGTGGATGCGCGTGTCCTGCACCAAGCTGCGCACACGGGGGTTCCCGTCCCGGTACTCGCGGCACAGGTACTGCATGAGAAGCAGCAGTAGCTCTCTGCCCAGCACCTCATTGCCATGGATCCCAGCCGTGTATCGGAACTCAGGTTCCCCTGCAAAGGCAGGAGCCTCAGTAACCTCCCGGGCCCCAGAGGAAGCACCCGCCCAGGGGGATGGGGGCAGCTGAGGCTTGCTGGGCCCAAAAAGGCAGACTGGGACTCCCAGAGAGGCTCTGAGATAGGCACAGGGACCAGCTGCAATGCCAGGGAGGGCAGGCCTCCAGGGGGTTTTGGGGCACACACCCAGCTCGTGATCCCCAGGGTTGTCTGAGATCTCCATGGCATAGATCTTGAGCCCGCGTGAGCTCTTTCCCAAGCTGTACGTGCGGGTGATGGTGGGGCACTCCTCGTTCACCACCTTCATCAGCTGGGCGCGGGAGAGGACACCGAGTTACACACCCCACACCCGCAGAGGCAGCCCCGCACGCAGGCAGTGCCAGGCCTCTCCCACCACCCCGGTCTGTTCCGTGGGGAAGGCCTCTGTGGTGGGAGTGGCCCCTGCGGGCGACACCAGCTCCTCTCGGGGACCAGCACCAGAGGGAGACGGCCTGCAGTTTTCCCCTGCCTGAGGCAAGGGCCAGCCAACCCCCCTCTCAGGCAGGCTGCATCTGGGAGCCCTGACCCCAGTCGCCGGACAGCCTCTCCCCGCCCCGCGCTGACCCAGGGACAGGCCCTCACCTGGCGCATGTCCTTGTAGCTGTGGTGCCGGAAGTCCAGGTTGTCGGTGGCCACCACCTCGTTCTGTGCGTAGTAGCTGTGGACAGCTGCAGCAGGCGGCCGGGGCCCTGAGCGGGCCACCGGCCAGCCCCTCCACCCCGGCCAGTCCCCCACCCGGCTGCCGCCGGCCCCCTGCACTCACGAGTCATGGGACACCCCAGCACCTCCAGGCGCATGCACAGGCTGCCGTTCCAGGTGAGAGGGTAGATGCGGATGAAGCGGGCCACCACTGGCTCCGGGAGCTCGCTCAGCACGGGCGTGTCCTTGTCCACGTTCCCATGGAAGGTCTGGGGAGAGGCTGGGCTCAGAGCAGCCCCCCCATCCCTGCCAAGAGCCGCTCCCAGTCCCAACGCCAGGGCAGAGCCATGAGCTCAGGCGCCCACCATTTCCTCGTAGCCATTGGTGCACATGGTCCACGTTTGGCTGTCGTTGCTGAAGCCCACGAAGAAGGAGGTCACGAAGTCGTCACTGGGGGGCAGATGGCGGTCAGGGCAAGGCTGCTCTCCCTACCCCATGTCCTGGGGCCTCAGGAGCTGGCAGGGGCGTGTGGAGCTCGCCCTGGGCGGCAAGAGTGGTTCCCACGCCCGCTATGTGCCACGGGTGGGTGATCTGCTCATCCACGAGGATTGGGCGTGGCACATCCTGTGTGGGACGCAGTCCTGTGCCCGGGGCCATCCACCCCTCGAGAAGTGTCTGGGAGTCTGGCTGACGTACTGGATGCTGGAGTCACGGCCCTGGGTGATGACGCCCGTGAACTTGGTGATCCTTCTGGTGTCGACCTCAATCCACTGTCTCTGAGCGTCATCCTCAGCGCACCATGCCCCATCGTAGTAGTCGTCCTCGGTGGCCCCAGCCTGTGGGGGGTGGGTGGGATGAGCAGGGGGAAGAGCCCCCGGGCCAGCTGCAAGACGGGCGACCCTGACACCCACCTGTATGTTGAGCCGGCCTCGCTGGGCGCCCAGGCCGTGGCGCAGCATGGACGAGGCCCGGATCTGGTTGTCCTCGATGCGGTGGGACTCCATCCCAATGGGGGGACACTCTAGGGACATGGCACCCAAGGCTGGTGGCCCAATGGCTCTTCCACTCCCTCCCGAATTCCAGAACGAGGAGCCCAGAGCCCGTGCCCGAGCATCAGGGGACGCTCGTCAGGGCAGCCGCACCCCAGCCTGTGCTTCCCCTCCTTGGGGCTCAGCTTCCTCCTCCCGAGAACTGGCGGGTGATGCTGTCTCCAAAGGGCCCTGGGGCTCACGTGAAACTACAGGGAACGGCAGGCATGGAGTTCAGCCCCTCCCAGCCACCACCCGCTTCAGGGCCTCCTGCATACTGCCTTGTGCTGTGAGTTCTATCCCCGGAGGGTGATCCCAGGGAAGAGATACTCCAGGACCTGTCCCTCCTGGGTCCCAAGATTTTAAGAGCAGGAAAGGGTTATGGAGGCCTGGAGCATCATCGGGAATTCCAGGTTTGGGACCCACGCATGGCTTTGGGTCGTCTGCTCAGCATCCTTACCCTGCTGCCACTGCATGGACCCCAGCCCCCACAACCCCCACACTCCCCAGCCTCCCCACATACACCAGCCCCCCACATACACCAACCTCCCCCCATACACCACCCCCAATCCCCCATACTCTCCAGCCCCCCACATACACCAGTTCCCCACACAGTCCCCAGCCCCCCAGTCCACAGACCTCACATACACCAGGCCACACACACCAGCACCCCCACATACCATGCCCCCCACATACCCCAGCCCCCACATATACCAGCCTCCACAACATTTCACAGCCTCCTCAATCCCCAGCCCCCACATATACCCGCACCCACCTTACTGCAGACTCCCCACACTCACACACCCATCCCCACATACCCCAGCCTCCCCACCCCCAACCCCCACACCTGCTCTCCAGCCCCCTGCAGCCCCCAGGACCCTCACTCACTGACTTTCTCGGTCGGAGCCCACTCCTCCTCCAGCTCCTCACCCTTCCGGGGCCCTGGAGGCAACAAAGGGAGACATGGTGCAGAGGGTCCTGGGTCTCGGTGCACGCGCGCTCTCACAGATGCCCGGGCAGTGAGTCCAGCCCCAGACGCACACCTTTGTGGTCCTTGCCCTTCTCCACACTCCACTTGTCATCCTTCTCGTCCTCCTTGGGGCTGCCCTCCTTTTTGGGTTTCTCTGAGTAATGGAAGGTAGAAGCCATCTTAGCCCTGGGCTTCAGAGGGCGAGGGGCCCGGGGTCGGGCCTGCAGGGCTGGGGGGCTCGGGGGTCAGGCCACGGGGGGAACTGGGGGGCTGCTCGGGGGTCAGGCCGCGGGGGGGAGCGACGCGGCTGCACTCACTCAGCTCCTCCTTCTCCTCGTCTGTCTCCAGCTCAGTGTGGGGCTTCCCGGGTCTGGGAGGCCCGAAGTAGTAGTCCACTGTGGGGAGGCAGAGCCCTGCTGTGGCCCAGGTGCTGGCCCCAGGGCCCCCTCTGTAGGCCAGAGCTCCTGGGTCCACAGGAGCCTGGCCAGCAGGACCACGCAGGAGGGAGAGCAGGAGGAGGCGGGATCAGGGTGGGCCTTGAGGAATCCAGGTAGGCAGGGATGCGTAGGGAGGGTCTCCTGGAGGAGAGGCCGTCTAGGCACAGGTAGGGTGAGCCCGAGCCGGGGAAGTCACCAGCCTGGCTCAGGAGGGCATGGCTTGGAGAAAGGTGAGCCATGGAGTCCTGGGCAGGGAGTGGGGCGCACACAGGACACACCTTGAATGACACCAGATGCCTATAGCCAGGAGGGGCTGTTCTTGAGTGGGGGCTGAGCGGGGGCCAAGGGTCAGTAGGAGGGATTGGTGGGGACCTGGGGGCAGGGAAAGGACAGGGACCTTTTCAGGCCCCCGTGGACACAGGCACAAGAGGGAGAGGACGGTGACCGCCCAGAAGGAGCTGGAGTCCTGCGCGGTGATGGGAGCCGGGGGGCTTCAAGTGGCAGGACCCGTGGCAAGGCAACTCCCACAGAAAGCACAGGAAGCAGGGGCGTGGCGGGCCGGGCCGGGCACTCACTGTCGTCATAGTGAGGGATCACATAGCCGTCCCCGTAGTCAGGGGGCAGGGGCGGCGGCAGCGGCTTTGGAGGCGGCTCTGTGGAGGTGGGAGGCAGGGGTGGGCCCAGAGCCCCCGCGCAGGGCAACCCCCCCGCCCCCCGGGGTCCCCATCCTACCGATCCTCTCCTCCGGGGCCTCCAGTCCGGGCCCGGGTGGCTTGGCTTTCTCTTCCGGGCGTTCCGGCCAGGGCCGCTCGGGCCTCCTCCTGGTGGGGGGTGGCCGGGGCCGCTTCTGGCGCCTGATGTACTCAACTGAGGGGGAGGGTGGGCTCTGAGCCAGTCCAAGGGCCCCCCTCAAAGGCAGCGGGGCTGGGAGGACAGGGCTTCTGGGTGGGCTGACCCTCGGTGGACCCGGGTCCAGGGGTGTGGATCCGGACGGGGGCAGGGGGGCCACTCACAGTCCTCGTAGTCCTCCCTCTCTATCTGGTCGTTGTAGTCCAGGGTGGGCGGCTCGGTCTCCTCTTCCGGCTCTGGGGGAAGTGCTCATGGCTGGCTTGTGGAAGACACTCACTGATGCCCCTCCCCAGGCCCACCCTAGAAACCCAGCCAGCCTAGGCAGCGGGTCCCCCAAGCCCGGGGGGACATCGCCCACTCACCAGACTGGCGCTCCAAGTCAGTTTTTTCTCCTGGATCCAGCCAAGGACCTGGGAGGGCCCCACCTGCAAACACAAAGCCCCCATGCCAGTGGACGGGAAGCCCACCCTGACCGCGGCTCGTACAGGGAGCGCCCACGAGACCTAGGCCATGCCGACAGCTCCTGGAAGCCTGAGCTCACTCCCAGGAGGCCTGGACGGCTCTGGCCTTCAGCACCCAGTTGGCGTCTCCTGGCGCCGGAGAACTGGAGGGTTTTCTGGGGAGCCCAGGCCCCAGCAGGGGGGCACCCCAAAGGCCGAGGGCCCCACAACACACAGGAGAAGGGATCCAAGTGGGGCCCAGGGGACAGATCCAGGATACTGGAGATCAAACCCCATCCATAAGGCCACCCCTACCCAAGGGAGGCAGCCGCCCCAAGGGAGGTCCAACCAAATGGCTACATTCGTGACAACAAGAAGTCTACGGGGCCAACCCTGAGTGGCCCTCAGATCTGTCTGCAGGAAGCAGGGACCTAGGGACGCCCTCCCCCTCCCAGTTGCCTAGCAGTCAGAACCCCACAACCCCAGGAGAGCCTGCACACACCTCCCTCCTGGGGCAGCTCCTCGGGGCCGGGGCTTGGGGGTAGGGGCCGTGGCCACCACAGGGTTTCTGAGGGGGTGGGAGTGGGGGGCCTCTTCCCAGTCGAGGGCCTCTTGGTGGCCTTGGGTGGCTTCTCCTTGGGCTTCTTGGTGGCCTTGGGTGGCTTCTCCTTGGGCTTCTTGGTGGCCTTGGGTGGCTTCTCCTTGGGTTTCTTGGTGGCCTTGGGTGGCTTCTCCTTGGGTTTCTTGGGTGGCCTGAGGGACCCCTCCAGGGGCTGCTTGGTGGCCTTGGGGCCTTTGTCCTTCTTCCCTTTCTTCCCTTTGTCTTTGGCCTTGTCCAGAGGTGCTGTCACAAACGCAGACTTACGTCAGATCAATGGAGACTTCACTCCGTACCTCACGGAGCCCCCAAGGTGCCCACAACCAGGGCACAGCAGCTCTTGCTGGTCCCGTGTTTCTTGGATTGGGAAACAGAGAGGTTAAGTAGCTCGCCCTTGTGGCAGAGCTGGGATAGGAACCCAGGCTTCTGGTCCGCAGCTCTCAGCCGCCAACACTGCAGCTTGGCCGGGGGAAGCAGGCCCTCACCCTCCCACCTGCTTAAACTCAACAGAGGCCCGTCACCATGTTCTCCTTCCCCATGCATCCACTCAGCTGACCAGGGGGCGTTATACTGTGTGGGGCACAGAAGGGACAGAGAGGCAACTGAGCCATCCAGGCATGGGGGAGTGCCCGGTCTAAAGGGGAAGGAGGTCTCATCCCCGCCAACTATCACAGAGTCAAGGGCCAGGTCCTGGGGCCTCCCTGAAACTCCCTGCAGAGCAAGAAAAAGGTCACTCGTGCCCGTTTTAAGAAGTAAGGGGTCTGGTGTAGGTTGGCTGCTCTAACCAAGAGAGGGTCCAGGGGGACAGGAGGACAGGCAGGCACTGACGCTGCCCTGTCAGAGTCTGGGGGAGGAAACAGGAGCGCGGCACGGGGCACTCTGTGGGAGTCCTCCTGGCCCCTGAGAAAGTGCGATGCGGCTGGTGGCCCGAGGCCTAAACACAGAAAAATTTACAGAATGCACACAGTCGGGAGAAGCAGGGCTGCCACCGCGGCATCCAGGAGGCCAGGACAGCAAGCCTGGAATGGGGAGTAGAGGTGGGGAAGGGAGGCCATGTTGGGTCCTAGGATCCGCCCCCCAAGGGGTGGGGAAGGAGCCAAGAAAGATCTAGAAGAGGACACAGGGGAGGGGCTGCTGACCTCAGGAATGATGGATGGTGCCTGGAGTCTCCTGGGAGAGAGAGATCAACAGGACCCTTGCCCCCCTCCAGAAAGTCACCACAAACACATGAGATTTATTGACAACTGATTATGTAAGAAGCCCTGGGCTGCATGCCCTGTGATGCTCAGGGCGGTGAATGCACTGTCCAGAGAGGGCAGGGCGCTGCCCACGGCTCCCCGCAGCCCCCTCACCTACCTCTGCGCTCTTGGAACAGGAGGCTGGGCAGGAGGCTGCTTGGAGCCCTCCCAAGGGAGGTCTGAGGCTGGGACTCTGGGGGGTGGCGTGGGCACAGCCAGGGTGTGCCACACACAGGCCCCAGGACCACATGAGGGCAGCTCACAGGACAGACCTGGGGAGGGGGCAGCCAAGTCCCCAGGTGGCTCAATGCTCGTCCTTCTGGGGGGCGGGGGGGGCGGGGGGGGGGGGGGGGGGGGGGGGGGCTGGGGGTGAGGGACCGGGAGGGTGGAACCGTGAGGCAGCAGACTTGCTGGATATGTCTCCATGCCCAGAGGGCTGAAGCCAGCCCTGACCTCTGCCTGGCGCAGTCTCCTGCCAGACATCTGGGCTCTCCTGGGCCTCACGGAGCAGACTGGACAGCAGCCAAACCCCTGCCAGGGCCTGCCCTTGTCACCTGAGACGAGGGGAGCCCAGAGGCCCCCCATCCCGAAGTGGACCAACCCTCTCCCCCACCCCCGCACGCCCCTGGGGATCTTACCCTCTTTGGCTACCCCCGGGCGCGCCCCCGGCTTGTCTCCCGTCTGGGCTTTGCGGACGCGCAGGGTGGGCTCGGGGGGCGGCGGCACCTCCAGGTCGTCCTCCCGGGTCTCCGGCTCCAGCTCCGACAGGAAACCCTCGAGGAACTCCTCGATCTCGTCGTCGGTCAGCACCGTCTGCGGGTGCCCCCCGGGGCACAGCGCCAGCAGCGCCAGGAGGCAGCCGAGCAGGGGCGCCCCGCGCACGGCCGCCATGGCCGGGACTCGCGTGGGGGGCAGGGGCGTGGGGGGCCCCGGGGTGGGGGGGCCGGGGACTCTGGGGAGGGGCGGTAGAGGGGTCCCGCGTGGGCCGGGGCTCCGGGGTCGGTGGAGGGCTCCGGGAGGGAGCGGGCGGGAAGATCCGGGGTGGGGCGAGAGGGCTCCGGGCCAGGCAGTGGCTCGGGGAGAGTGGGGGCTCAGGGGTGGCCGGGGACCTCTGCGGCGCTGGTGGCGGCTGGGAGCTCCGGCCCCGCGTGGCGCGCTCCCGCGCGGACCGCCTCTCCAAAGCTCCAGTGGCGGCCGGGGCGGGGGCGCTGGGGCTTCCGGAGACGGCTCCCCCCACCCCTGGGGAAGGAGGAGGAGGAGGAGGAGCCGGGCGTGGACGGAGGGGCTGCGGGGGCGGGGGTGGGGGGGGCGTTGGCGGGCGGCGATCTGTCCTGGCGCGGTGCGCGCTTGGCACTTTCCGAAGCGGTAACTGGGGCTGGCGTCCCCCGCCTGAGGCCTGCGCCTAGGACCAAGGATCTTGGGGGGGGGGCGGAGGGAGGGGCGGATGGGACGCGGGTTTTGAGGGCGCAGGTCCGAGGGCTCCGCGCCGCCTGCCCCGCACGCTGGGTCTGCAGCAGCTCACTCGAGTGGGACCGGGAGGCGGGATGCAGGGAGACCAATGGAGGGGGTCAGGAGCCGGGACGGCAGAGTCCAGCCGCCGCTTCTGGCCTCCGAGATCCTCCCCATCTCAGCGCTCCCGACCCGGACCCGCGGTGAGGGCTCCCGGCCAACCCATCCTTCCCTCTCTCTGGAGGCTGGGGCTGGCAACTCTGTGAACTGTCACCAGCTTTCCTTCAGACGCCCAACTAATTTCCCGGGCCGTGGGCCACGTGCGGGTGCCCGGTGAGGGACAGCTCTTAAGGAACTCGCTCTCTAGTGGCAGGCAGGTTCGAGACTCCCCGCAGGGCAGGCGGCCTGCTCTGCTGGGGCTGGGAGCCTCTCAGCAATGCCCCCCTCTCCTCGGGTCCTGGCAAACAAGGGCAAGTTTGGAAGGAGGCAGAGACAGAGCAGGGAGGGAGGGGAGTCCTTTCCCATTGTATTAACTTTGTGTGTAATTCACAGGACCCGGACTCAGCACTCACACAGCGATTTCCAACCCAGCTGAAGGGGTTCTTGCCCGCCCCACACCTGGATCTCCTCAGCCCACTTATGTGGCCTCTCCAGCAAACGACAGCCACCGGTCAAGCCCGGGAAGATTTACCCACAGCGCCTGTGAGCCCAGGGACATGCGGACCATACGGGGGCCTCAAAGACAGAGTAGACCAGACACGGCCCCCGAGGACCCAGCTGGGGAGAGACTTGGCGTGCCTTTAACCCAGCAAAGCTGTGGGCTGGGACAAGCCACAGGGACTGCCCCTCGATGCTGAGGCAGGAGGTGCTTCCGTCTGGGGCTCGTCCCCTCCCTAGAGTTCCCTTTGTTTCCTGCAGTGAACACTGCCTCGCCTCTGGACACACGGCTTTCCCACCGGCTCAGACCCCAGCATGAACAGCCATCCCTCCTGTGCCTCTTACCATAACCTGGTTTTTAAAGACTGTTCACAGCAGCTCCAGCCGCCGCATGGGCCTGGGGCACAAGTATTGGGTAGTCAGAGAATCTCAGAACCCATCAGTAGTATCTGTATGGTGCCCGCCTAGATCTGTGAGTCCAGAATAGATAGGTAATGTCTGCCACGGGTGCTGGTACAGCCCGTTAGGACACGTGTGTTTCCACAGGCTCCTTGAAGGTCAGCCCCACATGGGCCTCACGGCTGAGTCTGGGGCTCCCTCAGCCGACAGAGCAAGGAAGTGCGAGAAAGCACCGCGGGATTCAGTGGGTCAAGTTTGGCAGCAGTCAGCCCTGAGCCAAGGTTGTCTGGGAGGCTTTGGCCCCCTGAAATGGGTGGGAAAATCCAGGAGCCCCTGGGACGAACCACAGGCAGTTTGGACCTCGGACTAAAGGGAAAGAGAAGGGGCAGGTCAGGAAGCAGCCACAGCCAGCCGGAGGGACACTGTGGGGGCTGCTGGCTCGGCCCCCGGACCGGGAGCAGGACCCGGGGAGGCGCTGGACCCCTTCTGTTCAAGGCCCTTCCTTCACTCGGCACCGGCTCACCCTCGTCCGTGCTTGAAAGGCACTGGGGCTGTGTCAAGGTCTGGTCCCTAGGGTCCCACCCCAGCTCTGCCGTCCCAGCCATCTGAGGGCACGAGGAACCCCCCGCCCCCAGGCTCAGATGGTGGTGCAGATGGGAGCACGTGCTATGCCTGGTAGCCCACCTGAGCTGTCTGAGCACCACCCAGACCCTGCCCCCAGCCAGCCTCCTGGTCCCTGCTCTGTACTCGCCCTGTCATGTGTCCCTAGGCTGGTCCTGGCCACAGAGATGAAGCAAGCTCTTACCCGTAAATGTCCTCTTTGAGCCTCTGAATCATCATTCTTGAAACTCTGTCTTGGAATTTGCTCTGTGGCCCCCAGTTGAGTGTGTCAAGCAGGGAGGCTCGAGGCCGGGGCAGGGGGGACGTCACTTCCCTGAGAATGCTTCTGAGTTCAGCTGGCTCACACGTGGATCAGATTTGGGCCCAACATCCTCTGCCAGGGAAAATAGAAACCGTAAAAAAAATGAGAAAGGAATAGAAAGAAACTTTTCCTTGGCCACAGTGAGTCACCAACGGGAACACGAGCAAAAGCCTCATGGGGAGCTGGGCAGGGGGTGGGGGTGGGGAGTTGGGGGCCCTCTGCCCCCAAGTGTCCGGGCAGGTGGAGAGCAGGGTGGCTGCTCTCCGGGCCAGGCCAGGACCCCCTGCTCCGTGCTTGGGGCTGGGACCCCACTTTCCGACGCATTTACCCTAGAAGGCCCTCGAGCTGGGCCCAGGCTCAGGCAGCCATAAGGCCTGTTAGGGGGTCCCTTGGTGCTGAGGAGCAGGCCAGCTAAGCAGACTCTCCAAGGGCAGCACGAGGCAGGTCCGGGGGAGGCTCGTGGCCTGTGGCTGCCATTCACCCCTTCAGGGTCTGGTGCCTCCTGCTCCCGGGTGGGGTGTCGGGATGCAAGTTCAGGGGCTCTTGGGAGCTAGTGAGGGCCTGCTGGACCCTCCAGCGTCCCGTACCCCCACCTCCGGGGGCTTCCCCTCGCCCCCTGGTAGGGTCTGTCCAAGGGGCCACAGCAGGACCGGGCTTGCCAGGGAGAGGACAAGCCTGGTGGGCCACTCTAGCTGCATCCAAGGAGAGGAAGGAGAGTTCCTGGAGGAACCTGTGGGCCGGCGGCAAGTCCTCTGGAGAGGGAGCTGGAGGGGCTCTCCCCACCCTCGGTCAGGAGCAGGGGAGCCCTCAGAGGTCAGCATAAGCACCATCTTGGAGGATGGGGGCCGTGCAGAGGCCCTGCAGGCTGCCAGGGAGGGCCAGGGGACGTGTAGACAAAGCTTTCAGGCAGGGGTCACCAAGGCCAGGATGCTGCTTTCAGCAATGTCCCCTACCCCCAGCATGGTGCAGTGGGGGAGCTATGAGCTCCCACATTGGAAGGGGTGAGGAGGTGGAGAAGAATGGGAAGGAATGGAGGCCACCCTCTTTCTAGTCTGGTGGGGTCCACCCTATAGGGACGGGGAGGGAGGACGCTGTGGGTAGGATGAGAACCAGAAGGCTCAGAGAAGGTAGCTCTGCCCCGCATGGTGAGGAGGACCCCAGGATGGGCCTGGGGCAGGAGGGAGAGAGCTCCCACCATTCCTGGAGGTCAGTCTTAGAACTGGGACCTCGAAGAATTCCGTTGACAGTCTGTGAGACCAAGGCTGGCTCAGGACCCCGGGGCTGCTGCCTCACAGGGACAGAGCCTGAGGAGTCCTCTGTCTCTGCATCTCAGACAGCTTAGAGGCAGTGCTGGCCTGGGCCTTGGGAAGTGTGAGGGTCACTCCCATCCTTGCCCCCATGACCTTGGCCCTGTTCCCTTCACCACTGGACCTCAGCGTTCCTGCTTTCCAAATGTGGTCACCGGAAGCACTAGGAAATGCTGGGGTGGGGGCATGGGGTAGGGGCAGGTAGGGGACCCTCTACTGGCCCTTCTGGGGAAGAACTGAACTCTGGGTCTAAAGATGTCCCCAGGCCAGCCAGCCGGCCACCCCAGCAGGAGACCACCTCACCCTATGTCGCCGTGGCTACCACATTCCCTGTCTCACCGCCCTCCACCTCCTAGTTTCCAGCCCACAGCCACCCCCAGTGAAGGCCCCCTCCACCCTGCCCCCCCGCCCCGCACCTTTGGGCCCCCAGGCAATTTGTGCATGCCTCTGCGGCCTGTCTCTGGCTCACTGGCTCCTGGAGCTCCACAAGGGACCGGCAGGCACAGAGACCGTCTGCCCTGCACACAGTCAGGCTGCAGGGCACAGGAAGTGAGTGATGGACAGTCCGGAGACAGATGACAAGGGGAGGGTAACGACCAGCGGGGAGACAGAGTCCTGGCCTGTGAGACAAAAGTTGGGGGATTTCAGAGGGGGAGACTCAACCCCCCGGCTAGGACCCCCTGTCAGACTCCCACGTCTCTGGTCCTAGCGCATGGAGGGCAGACGGGGACGGGATTCACACTTGTCCAGTAGGCTACCAACTTTCCCCATCCCCAAGCGAGAAAGCAGCCGCTGCGGGAGAAGGGATACGTTCGGGTCACAGCAGGTCAGCAGCGGGGAAGGGCCAGGAAGGACTTCGGAGCCGTACTGAATGCTCTTTCCATCTGGGCTCCCAGCCTCTAGGCCCAGGCCAGGGGCCACGGTGGCACTAGCCCGGCCTGCAGACGCCCGAATGTCACCTGGGCCTGGGCAGACGCGGGACATTCACCCACCAAAGCACCACATGCCCGGGGTCTGGCTGGGGCAGCCACGGGGCACAGGAACTGGGACAGGCATGAGCGGCAGAGCCAGGGAGGCCGGGAAGAGACCCTCCTCGGCTCCTGGGGCCTCGGGGAAGCAGCCTGGGCACCAAGGCGGCGCCGTGGGGGAAGCAGAGCCTCAGTGCTGAGCTGGCCAAGTGGAGCCTTCCTCCACGCGTGGCCAGCCGGCCCACGTGTGGGGGTCCTCTCACTGGAAGGCCTGGCAAGCCCGGGCTCTGGGCAGCAGGCCCTGGGATCACATCCCAGCTCCTCTCCGTCTCCTAGAGTCCTGGTTTTGTCTCTCGGGATCACGGGAGAAGGCCCCGGGCCCGGCCCACTCTTCAGCTCCTCCCTCTGGGGAGCGGCCCCTAGAAACGCCCCCTTGCGTGCAGGGGGTCAGGCCGCTGGGGGGGCAGCATGGGACCTGGGGTCTCCCAGACAGTGTCTAGTCGGCCACACAACTGGCAGAACAATTTCCTTGGTTTCTGACATGTGATTTTCCACAGTCCGGTGTCCCCGCCCAGCTCACCAGGCCTGCTCTGCTGAGTGAGCAGAGTTCCCCCGGATTCCTTCCATCACCGCAGGACCCAGCCCCTGGGGAGATGGGGGTCACCACAGCCATGGGAGCCCTGCTGGCTGGCGGGGGGCAGGCGTCCGGCGCCGTGAGAGCGTCTGTGTCCGCAGATGGGACCACAGTGCATGGCGGAGGCAGCCGGACAGCCTGCCAGCGGCGCGTCCCAGGGGGACGGTTCCAGACGGCGTCTGCTGGGAAATGGACTGTGGATCCTGGTGGCTGTCCTCACCCAGATGAACTTCTGATGGGCTGAAGTTACAGATGTTAGAGGAGAAGCTGTCTGGCCTTCAAGGAAAACAGGGTTCTGAGTTTGGGCTCCTCTTGGGAGAAGTTTCTGGGCAGAAACTACATAAAAAGAATCAAGAACTTTGTCTGGATTAAAGTTTTAGTTTTCTATTCAAAACGTACTGAAGATCACCTAAAAGGGCAAACAGAATGCTGGGGGCGGACCTCCCCGGACAGAGAGAGCATTTCAGGGGCTCGGCAAGACTCCAGAGCGGCCTCCGAGCTTCCGCCTCTCCCCTCTGACAAGGGGTCACAAGGGCCACGAGGACTCCCTCCAACAAACCTAGAGAGCTGGGCCCGAAAAACAGTGCCTTTGATAAAAGGAAGCCGTCCAATAAAATTCTTTACATTTTAAACCAATCTGACCTTGTTTCCGTTTTTTAAAAGCGGGGGACAACACAGAATCCGGCAGTGCACCGAAGTACAAACATAAGCGTCCAGGAAATACTTGCAAACTGTTGACCTCATTAAAAATCAGGAAAATGCGGGGGCACCTGGGTGGCTCAGTGGGTTAAACCTCTGTCTTTGGCTCAGGTCATGATCCCAGGGTCCTGGGCTTGAGCCCCATGTCGGGCTCTCTGCTCAGCAGGGAGCCTGCTTCCCCCCTCTCTCTGCCTGACTCTCTGCCTACTTGTGATCTCTGTCTGTCTAATAAATAAATAAAATCTTTAAAAAAATAAATCAGGAAAATGCGTATTAAAATCTGGTCGGTGCTACTTTTCCTATGTGAGAGGCTCCGGGACAGAACATCTCCTGGTGGAGGCGATGCTGGGGAGACCCCGAGCTGCCACTTGGGGTCATTTGGCTGCAAAGGACAGGACCGGGCTGTGCTCACTCCCCGAGTGTGTCCCACTGGTCTCCAGACCAGTTTGCTGAGCTGCCCTGCGCACTGGGAGGAGCCCACGGCACTCCCCAGGGAGCCAGACCTGCAGGAGAGCGAGGTCAATCCCTCTCCCTCCCCTCCCCCACTCTCTACATCTGTACGTCTGCACATACATGATGTACACACAAGTGTGTTTACAGTGGCACACATATCCCCTGAGGGCTCCGTCTCTCTGGAGAGCCCGGGCCAGGACATCCCCCACAGCAGGCGAGCGGACCGACCATCCCATGAACACCTGGTGGGACGGGCCTGCTGTCCGCTGCTGCCCAGCCTCCCTGCCTGCCTCCAGCCCCTCCATATCCCAAACTCCAGCTCACCACGTGTCCCAGGAAAGGCTGGGACCAGGTGACTGGACTCCAGCCTCCCCCTCGCTCTCCTCGGCCTCAGCCAGAGGGCGGGCCACATGCACACCCCAAGGGGCTGCACCGGGCCACCTCCCTGGGGGCCACGAGAGGACCGATGGCTCAGCAGGCCGCAGCTCTTCTTGGGAAACCGGATGCGGCCTTGTGAAGACCACGTGCCCTAGCACCCCCACCCTGAGGTGGGCTGTGGCCACACGGAGGTGCTCTGTGGCCCTGGGGGTGACAAGCCTGGTCGCACAGCCCGTCCACAGGAACTCTGGGGAGCAAGGTATTGCGTTAGTTCCTGAGAAATCCTCCCGGGGCCCACCCAGACTAATGCGACACATTCCCGATTTCACTGGGAAGAAATGCCACCAACTTGGTGGGCGTGTCCTATCTTGGGGACATGTTTGCTGTTCTTTCTGCTGGCAGACCCTTTCACCAGACATCACTACTTTCGGTCTTTCACCCAAAGACCCCCTCTCATTGAGGCTCCCTGCACTGCCCTGCACAGGCCTTCAGCCCTCCCCTGTGTCCCCCGGAACAGCCCACCCCACACCCACACTTGGTAGCTGACATATTGACCCATGGGGCTACCCCGATGGCATCAATGCTCCAGGGAAGCGGCCTGCCTGTGCTGATGCCCTGTGCCCTGCACCCTGTGACTTGGAGGTCCCTCCCCGCTGAATACAGGCTCAGTCATGGGCTGCTCTGGCCAGTGGGACAGGAACATATGTGTCTCAAAAGGAGGCTTGAAGAAGCACTTGCAGAGTCCCTCCCCCACACAGTCCCCCCAACCTTCCAGAACTGTGCGGGCAGACCTGGGCCGGCCTGCTGAAGAACAGACCACAGGGACAGGCTGAGGCCCTGGGGGGCTGGCACCCTGCCAGGAGGATCATGAGGGTGACCCGGGAGGCCGGCCAAGCTGGGCTCCTGCGGGCAGAGCAGCCTGGAGAGCTGGCAGGTGTGTGAGCTAATAAATGGTGCTGTTTCCATCTGCTGAGCTAAGTGGCTGGTCACTCAGCAAGAACTGACACCTTGGTGTTTATTACCTTTCTGCCGCCGTCGTGACATCTACAGCTGCTCCGTCCCTGTTCAGAGGACGGCCCAGCACACACGGGCCTGAGTAAATGTCTGTTAAGTGTCTGAATGCGAGCCATATATCTTCGTGGGATCCTGTGAGCTGGAGAGCAGCGTCGGCTGGAACCATGTGAGGACAGGAGTGTGGCCGGCGCTGGAGCTCGCAAAGAGCATGGCAGACCACGAGCGCCCAGGGCTCTAGATCACTGACACAGGTTGTCTGAGAGCTTCAAACAAAGATTAGCCAAGAGTCTCCGTCCTCTTCTGGAAGTTAATACCTTTGCCTTATAACAAACCCTGACGAAGCCTAACAGAACAGCAATAGGTAACACCCCCAGGAGAATGCTGCTGGCGTAGACCCATATCATTGAGAGGACAGTGCGCCAGGCACTGCTGTCTCTGTGAAACTTAAAGACTACATCATCTCTGCAAAAGACACCAAGTCTCCAAAATGTAAAACCTGCCTGAAAGATACCAGTTAAGAGCTCCATTATGTAGCAAGTGAAACTTTAATGAAAAAAAAATCAGTCTAATACCCAGGTTTGAATAGTTTCGGGTAGCACTGAGGGTCCTGTGTCCCAGCTGACTGACAAGGGGACAATCGAATGACGACTCATAACCTGCAACTTCTGATTGCTGAAAATGGCTTCTCAATTAAGACAGGGTCGGCTGTGAGTGATGGAAAGCCCAATGTAACAGTGGTTTACATAAGGTAGAAACTTGCTCTTTCACATAAACAAAAGTCAGAGGCAAGCCGTCCAGAGCTGGCACGGCAGCCTAACCACCACCAGAGGTTCCAGCTCCTTTCATCTTGTTACTCCCGCATCCTCAACTTGTGGCTTCCATCTCCTGGTGCAAAATAGCTGCTTGAGATCCAGCCATCATGCCATCATCCCAGCCCGCAGAAAGGAGGAAAGGAATAGCAGAACACAATTTCTCCCTTTAAGAACACTTTCTAGAAGTTCACACAAAAGGTCCAAGTTGAATCCAGTGGCGTTGGCCAGAGTGCAGTCACGGGTCATGCCCAGCTCCACGGGAAGCTGAGCAGTACAGCTTTTTTCCAATGGCCTCATGCCAACCAAGTCTCAGGAGTTCTCTCACTGAACAAGGAGTCCATAATAGATGCTGAAGAATAACCAGTCTGCGGCAGATGATGTCTTCTCCCAAGTCCGGCGAGATTACTAAACTCGTAGGAAGGTATGGAAAAATACCCAGTGTGTTGTGGAGGGTGGTGTCGAAAGTACTCACGTTCCTGCATGCTCGCTGGCAGACCTGAGCCCGAAGCCCAGCCAGCTGGAGTGAGAAGTGGGAACCAACTCCAGTGGGCAAGGGGGGCCCCTAGTAGGCGTGTACCCCGGCTCCAGAGCTCCTGCCCCCAGAGGGGGTTCCGGAGCACCCCAGGGTGGTGGGAGGGTCGTGTCAGGGCTAGAACCTGCAGCGGCTCTCTCTCTGTCCCCTCCTCCTGACAGCTGAGCTTCTCGAAGACGTGCCCCGCGCTCCTCTCTCTGCTTCCTCAGTGTCAGGCAGCTGTACCCGCGTCTGGCATTCTAACCAGCCCCCCACCCACCCAGGGCCACCATGGCTCCTCTCAGAACCTCCTTCTCTTGGACAGGATTGGGGTCACCCCGATCTCCGGGCTGGCTCCCTGCCTCCTCCCCTGCTTCTGGGGCAGGTCCTCTGCACATGGCCCCATGCAGTCCGCACCATATAGATGCCCTTCACCTGCCGTAGGTCAGGACCCTCCCCCTCTTAAATCCTGTCCTGTGTACAAGCACGGTCCCCAAAGAAGGGGAGGTGGACTCGGTGTCTAGAACCCCAAAGACGTGGAAGTCTGGGGGGACCCTCAGCCCATGTATATCCAAGGCCAGCCCTCAGGGACTCCTGTGGGGCCGTGTAAGCCCGGCCAGGCCAGCCCCCCCGGCCAGGCCAGCCCCCAGCCGCACGGGCTCGCCTTGGGTACAGGCCCTCTCCGGGTAGGTAGTGCTTGCCAAGGGCGGCAAAGGTCAGGTCGTATGTGTTTTGGGCCAGGATGACTTGCTCAGTCAAAAAGCATTATTGACTGATTCCATGAGCAGGCACTGGCACCCTGAGCCCATGCAGGAAGGACCCCCACCCCAGGGAGCCTGCTCTCCAGCAGAGGAGACCGGATCCACCGCCCAGCAGGCTGAGGGGCATGGAGGAGGGCCTGCCAGGGCTTCGTTACGAAGGGAGGAGCGAGTGGGCTGGGCCAGGCAAGTCCCTGCAGGGAAGGGATCACGTCCTGGAAAGGGGCAGGGCAAGGTCCAGAAGACCCCACCGGAGGGGAGCAGCCGCAAGGATCGCGGCAGGAGGGGGTCAGTGTGGACGGGGGTTAGGGGCAGTGGGAGGCCTGGGTGGGTCTGCAGAAAGCCGGCTCACACTGGGGATTTATCCCGTGGGCAGAGGGGCTCCCTGCAGCTGAGGGGAGTCATGGAGATTGGAAGGACCGCAGGGCGCAAGGAGGCCAGGCTGGAGACGATACTGGGGCAGCACCCGCAAAACCTGGGCTCCGCAGATGGGGAGGAAGGGGCCAGTGAGGCCACTGGTTGTAACTTGTGGGTGGGGTCCGAGGGGGCCCACAGGAAGAGTATTTCCAGGGGAGGGTAATCCCTGCAGATTGCTGGTCAGACATTCCTGAACCAAGGGGCAGGAACTGGGCAGTGTGGATTTGGGGGTGACTGATGGGAAGGTCAGACGTCCCCAGGGAGGGTGTGGGGAGCAGTGACCCTACCCGACCCAGGTGTGATATAAGGATCCGATGCGAGGCAGAGGTGGCCACTTGGGCCTATGCACCCTTGAGAGACCAATTCCCCCAAATGAGTGCTTGTGGGGCTGGCAGGGTCCCCAGGGCCTGTGCTAGGTTGGGCGTCGGGTGGTCCCGCCAGCTATGTGCTGGGTCTGCCATCCTACCAGTGGGGGTCGTCAGAAACAGGGATGGCACCCCTGCCTGCCTGACTCCCCCCCTGCCCCTGCACTCCAGTGGGCTCAGGACCCCCCCACCCCCAGCTGCCAAACCACTCAGGACTGCTGGTAGCAGGTCTCTTGAACACTGCTTACTGTGCAAGCTCATTGCAGAAAAATCAGAAAACAGGCAAAATAACAAGTGATTATGGTTAAGTTGTATCAAATGTATCCCCCCTGCCAGAGAGAACAAGTAACAGTTTCATAACATCGGAAGCACATAGGCTGGGAGGTTTGTGAGGCAGTCAGCCACCCTGGGTCCCATCCTTGAAATAGCAGAAAGCACATACCTCAGTCTCTGTCCCCATCCCTGACACGGAGCTCCTGAAACCCTTGGAATTTCCCAAGCCACAAGAGCCCTGGGAGCTTCTCTTGCTCTAACATTCAGCCTTGATCTCGTTTCCAGAATAGAGTTCCTAAATCTACTGGAATTTCCTGGCTGAAGGGAATGTCTTTCATTCTAACGAGCCCCTCTGGGTGGGCTCCAGGATGGTTTCAGGAGGGGTGGTGGTCACCAGAAGGATCAAGCCACAGTTAGGAGCCTGGAGCATTCCGTCTCACCCCCACACCCCTGGGAAGGGAGAGGGGCTGGAGACTTGCTTGTTGATGGAGGCTGTCTCCGTGAACCCCGACGTACAGCCAGGCAGGCAGGCGCACAGAAGCACCTGGGCCTGAGGTGGGCATCTGGAGTCAGGTGGTGGCTGAGTCCCTGACCTGTAAGACAGCCAGCCGGTGCTGGAGAATTGTCCAGGGCGGGAGTCAGAAGGCGTGTGAGAGTCAAGGAGACACAGGAGTGTTTTTCCAGGACAAGATCCCAATGCTGCAGTTAACCATCTGTGCAATGGCAGGCAAGTTCCTTAACCCTCTGTTCCTCTGTCCCCTCCCTGGCAACAGGGGGGCATGGAGCTCACCCAGGAACATCTTGGCCATTGATGAGTTGACACGTGATCGAGCTTAGGACAGTGACCGACAGAGGGCGCTGATCTCACTACGTGTGTGCACACATGCCTAAAAAGCATGTTATTATTAAAATCTCAAACATATGCACCCGTGGAGAGATGATATACTGCACTTCCTGCCCATCTAAGTTACCGGTTCACGGCCCGTCTTGTTTCTTCTGTGTCCCACCGTTTCCTCTAGGCGGGATCACTGGAAGCAACGCCTAGACATCATATGACCTCACCAGGAAACAGTCTGTTGCGCATTTCTAAAAGGAAGGACCGCCTCTGCCTCTCTCTCCTCAACATAACCTCCAATCAGTCTTGACCACAATTCCCGTAGCATTCAGAGCTGCTGTCACTCAGTGGGCACATGTACCCAGCTGCCCCACGCATTCTCCGTTCTGCAGCTGGGTTGCTTGAACTGGGACCCAAAGGAGGCCCCGCTGTTCCGTGTATGTGTCCGTGGCTCTGATGCAGGAGGACGCCTGACCACTCCCTCTTATGATCAGGACACGGGCCAGTTACGCACTCTGGAGAGGGTGGGGGAGGAAGGGTGTCTGCAGGAGGGGAGGACAGCCCCAAACCCACTCCCCACCAGAGGGGCTATGGGGTCTGCTATCCAGCCACCTGCTCACCCTCCATTCTCATCTCAGGTGAGCTGTAAGGAGTCTGACACAACTGCTCACACCTGTTGGTTTCTAGGGCACCAGCTTGCGGGTTCTCTCCAGGCCCTGGGGACAGTCTCCCTCCTCCATTACGGGGAGCCCTGCCCTCCCTCCAGGGGGGCCTCCTCACTCCCTCACTGTAGCGCCTTTGCTTTCCGCAAGGTCCCAAGGACTTGTCCGGAGCCCCACTCCTGAGCTCCTTAGGACTTGGCGGGAGCATGTCCTCCCTTCTCCGCTAGGACAGCCAGATCCAGCCCCCCAACGGGTCTCGTCAGCTCCACTCACACGCCTCGTCCCAGCGAGCGCCTCCCAGCTGACCTCTCAGAGGGGTCTCCCTGCTTTCCCCCTTGCCCCGAGCTGCTCTCTGGACAGCAGCGGGGGCTTGTGGAAGCTGAGTGGGATCACGTTCTGCCCCTGCTCAAAGTCTCTCCTCTGACTCTGGGGCAAAGCAGCCTGCAGCCCGAGGACCTCACTTTTTGGCCCCCCGCTGCTTACTCTGCGCTGACCCCACAGGTCCTCCCTCTTCCTGGCAGGTGCCCCCCACGAGACCCCTCACCTGGACCTCTGAGAGGTCACTGTTCAGACGTCCTCTGCTCAGTAAGCCATCCTGGGACCTCCTCCCGGAGGACCGCAGCTCCCTCCCCCAACCCCAGCCACCCTTGCAGCCTCCCCCCGCCTCCTCCCATCCCGGGGATCCAGGTTCTGCCTGCAGCACCCGGTGCTCCTCACCATGGTTCCAGCTCCCCAGTGCCGTGTAACGAGCAGCCGCGGAGCCGAGAGTCTTCTAGCAGCGCCGATGACTCTCCATGTGGAGTCAGCTAGAGTCCCAGGTGCAATGCTGGTCAGTGGCAAGTAGGAGGCACACCCCGTCCTCCGCTCCCCTGGCCTCTCGTTGCCCCGGAGCCAGCCCAAGTTTCTCTCCATGGCAGCTGTCTTCTGAGCAGAAGACATGGAAGCTGCAAGCTGTCTTCAGACGAAACATAGAGGAGGTCCCAGAGCATCACCCCTGCTGCATTCTGTTGGTCAGAGCAAGTCCCGGGGCCGGCGCAGGATCAGAGGGGACGACACCCTGCCTCCTGCCGAGGGCTCTGTGCACCCACACTGCCAAAACCCACCGCACCCTCTGGCATCTGGCTCAGTACATGCCGTCACTTAATCGTTGTCCCTCTTGCTTCCACTAAAATGCAATGGAGGCAGAGATTCCTGCGTGTCTAGTACGCTGCGCCCACCGTGCTCAGACCAGTGCGTTGGGGGGAAAGCAGGATTTTGCTGAGGCGATGTCTCAGAGGTCAAAGGCCAGTGCTCTGGGACCTTGGAAACAGCCTTTCAGCCCCAAACCTCAGTTTCTCCAACTGTAAGATAGGAACATGACGGTAGGACCAATTCCACAGGACAGAAGAGAACAGAAATACAACGTAACACACAAGTAGCAGGGCACTTGGCCTCCAGCCAGCTTCCCGTAAATGTCAGCAGTGCACTGATGAGGACCCCGGGCCCGCCTCGGCACCCAGATTCCATCGCCTTCCAACCGCACGGGGTCCTGACCTGGACGCCCCCGGGAGCAGCAGCCCGACCACCTGTCTTCCTCTGGGGAAGGACGGTCTCTGACCTTGACCTGCCCCACGACTTGGGGCAACATGCTGCCTCCCTGTCTGACTTCTCAAGACCCTCCACCCTCTGGGCTGCCGTCCAGCGCAACCCAGACTTGCCAGCCCAGGGTTGTCCCTGAAGCCACTACACTGGGACTCCCCATCATCATAGCTGTTTTATTTCAATGGTAACAGTAGTAAGTGGGAAAATACCTAAATAAAGTACATTGGTTTTGTTAACCTTCACAATGAAAACTGCCAGTTATTTCACCAGGAACAGATGGGCTTATTCAAGAGTAAGAGAATTTCAACCCCAGACAATCAAGCTGGGCAAAACCCTAAGCAAGTCTGGGAATGAGGAGAAACGGGGTGACTCGGGAGGGGTGTTATGAGCCCAAAGTGCGTGCGACGGAGGAAGGGAGTGGGAATTGAACTGTGGCCCTGGGACCAGGGACGTGTCTCTCCCTCCTGCAGGTGTCGCAGCCTCAGGCATGGTCCAGTCCAGGTGAGGGCCCTGCGGGCTCTTCGTGTCGGGTCAGCGATGGGCCCAGGGGAAGGCCGTGAGCGCCCCCTGCCGGAGCCCCCCCTCCATCTCTGGGGGGTCTCCCCCCGTACAGACCTGCAGCCACGTTCACTCCAGAACGTGGTGAGGTTATAGGCTGCTGTGCTACAAGCAGAATAAACTGTGGTGGGAAGAGTAGACAATTTTGTCAAGTTGGGATGGAGTTCGAGTCACAAATGTCTCTCTTCTCAGAGGCCCTGGGACCCCTTGGCTCCTTACTATGGGCAACTACAGAGCCAGGCTGGTTGGCCAAACGAGCCCAGAGAATTCCGGTGAATGACACGCCTCTACCCATTGTTCTCAGGCCAGATTCCCGTGGCGAGGGGAGTCGGGGGCTGTCCTCCACCCTCTGGCCCTGACTCACCCCCCTGGTTCCTGACCCCCAGCCTCTTGCTGATCCAGATTTGTATGTGTTTGTATGAACACCCAGGGTGCTGGGTTTAGGAAGTGGGCCTTGAGACACAGTTAGGTCACGAGGGTGGAGGCCTCCCGGATGGGATCAGGGCCCTTGTGAAAGAGGTGCCGTGTCTCACCCCTTCTACCCTGTTGGGGACACAGCGGGACGTGTGCAGCTCTCCCCGGCACAGAACCTGCAGTCCCGGCCTCCTGAACGGTGAGAAGTAAATCTCTGTGGTTTATAAGCCACCAGTACTGGTGTTCATTATAGCTACCCAAACGGGCCAAGACACCATCCAATCAGCAGCCCACCTTCTCTCCAAAGGCAGTAAAGCGTGTCTGTGTTATACAACCTCCCACGCCCTTGGCGAGCCGCAGCCCCTAAGACTAGCACATCCATTCCTGTCAGAAATGAAATCCTGGGGCCCTGATACATCTTTGCAGATCAGGGATGGTTGGCCATGGAGCCCACCAGCAGAGTCCAGAGCTGAGCCCAGGTCAGAGCACACTCAGGGGGGAAGGGTGAATGGTGCCTCCCCTCCCATTCACGTCCACCTGGAGCCTCAGGATGTGACCTTATTTGGAATAAGTGTCTTTGCAGATGTCATTAAGATAGGAAATTTCAAGGAGTGCCTGGGTGGCTCAGTTGGTGAAATGTCTGCCTTCGGCTCAGGTCGTGATCTCAGGGTCCTGGGTTCCAGCCCTGCCTCCAGCTCCCTGATCGGTGGGGAGTCTGCTTCTCCCTCTGCCCCTGCTGCTCCCCTGCTTGTGCTCTCTCACTCCCTCTCTCCTTCTCTCTCTCAAATAAGTAAAATCTTAAAAAATAAAAAAAAAAAAGAAAGATAAGAAATTTCAAGATGAAGTCATCCTGGATTAGGGTGGTCCTTAAACCCAATGACTGGAACCTTCCTAAGAAAAGAGGAAGGGAGGGGGTGAGGCAGCCACCAGCCTAGGCCCACCAGGAGCCCCTGGAAGCTGGAAGAGGCAGGAAGGGTCCTCCCTGGAGCCTCCAGAGGAAGCATGGCCCTGCTCACCCCTAGATCTTAGAACTCCGGCCTCCAGAATTGGGAGAGAATGAATTCCTGTCGTGTGAAGCGACTCGATTTGTTGAGGACCTGAAAACGCCAGGTGCTACGGGTAAACTGTGTCTCCCCCACATCCCTCAAATTCCTACACTGCAGCCCTAACCCCCGGTGAGACTGTATTTGAAGACAGGGCTTTTGGGAAGTCATATGGTTAAATGGGGTCATAAGGGTAGAGTCTCGATTCCATGGGATTAGCAGCAGATGGCAAGGCAGAGATCTCCTCTCACTGTCGCGCTCTCTACAGATGACCATCAGGCCCTGTGAGCCTGGAGAGGAAGCCTCAGAACGAAGTCTCCCTGCCTGCAGCTTGATGCTGGCCTCCCCACTCCCGCCTCCCGGCCATGAGAAGTGTCTGTCATTCAAGCTTCCGCTGCGGTGTTTCATGAGGGCCCGAGCTGACTGAGGCAGAGGGTACCCCACACCCACGGAGTGTGGAGGGAAGCTCAGGAAGGCCCAGGGCCAGCAACATCAGCATCGGACCGCGTGCCCTCCGGAACACTGCCAGCAAGCAGCCTGAAAAGACAGGAACCCAAAGCCGGGGTGGGCCCCAGAGCAGGCAGGGTAGAGGCCTGGTCCCACAGGCCAAGGGCAGGTGCAAAGTGCACCAAAGTGAATTTTTGAGAAGCTGGTCCACAGGGAGGATTTGTGAAGGTCACCCCCAGGGACCTCTCTGAGCTGGAAATGGAAACAGGAAACAGGATTCATCTTGGAAAAATGCAAACTCACATATCTGGGCAAAACTAATCCATACCACAGGCAGGAGGACTGCAGCCCGCAGGGCGGCCGGGAGGGCCCAGGCAAGGGCCATTGGTGTACCCTCTCTCTTTGAGGGGTGGTCTCAGCATGGGGAGACGCCCTGAGGCTGGGGAATTAGGCGTCTGGGAACCCCAAGGCAGGCTTAGTGGGAGTAGAGGGCTCAGGCTTCTACTTCTCAGTGGGCCAGAGGGCAACCTAATGGTCTGGGGAGGGGTGGGCAGACAGAGCACCCCACCCAGCAGTGCTGTGGCTTTACTCACGGGGCCCAGGCCTCCACTCAGCGGCACGGGCTCCTTCCCCCCCACAGAACCTGCCTGGGCCTGCAGAAAGCCTCATGTTCCTCAGTTTTGCAAGGTGCCCAGCGTTTGTAAATGTAAATGTGTAAATGTGATGGGTCGCTAGAATTTGCCTCTGCCCCCAGGAAGACACCCAGGTGCCCTGGCCAGAGACAGAGGACATTACGAGGGAAGCAAATGGTTTTAGGGGAGAAATGGCTGCCCCCTGAGGAGAGGCAGGACCCACAGGTGGGAAACAAGGCTCTGATCCCTCCTATAGGCCCTGGGAGCGCCTCCTTCCCCACTGGCCAGAGAAACAGGCACAGGAAAAGGAAAAGGAGAAAGGAGCTGACACCCAGGCCACCTGGCTGGGGAGCGTGTGTCTTGTGTGCCAGGAGGGCAGGCCGGTGTTGGAGAGGGAAGATGCCTGCCTGAGGCACCTTCCTCCCTCAGCCCTGTGCCCACCAGCTGGGACAGGAGGCCTCCAGGGAGAGAAGAGGAAGGACAGGGGTGGGAACAGTGTTGCCTGTGGCCTGTCACACCTGTTCATCTGAGCATGGGCCAAACCAGCTGCGGCAGAAGGAATCCAACATGTAGTGCCTGGAGATGAGAGGGACACTCCATACTGTCAGGATGTCTGCTTTTCCAAACTGATCTACACAATCAAAACAGTCCCGGTGTCGGAAAAGGTTTGGCTGGTGTGATTTTTGTTTTCATTGTGTTAGATACGGTTACCAAGTCAGCTTCCAGAAGTCCTTCTTACAAATTGCCAGCTCCCCCACGCCGACAGGTGCACCCGTCAGACAATCTGGTTCGAGTTTCGAGTAGGGTTCTTCTGCGAAATTCCTACCGTGCTCTTGCCAATTTTTCCATTAGATCATCGTCTTTTTCTTATTTATCTGTGGACAGTTTCGCAATTACAGGAATTAGACAACTCCCAAATACACAACACACACTTTCCCCCCTGCCGGCCTTTTAATTAATTCTTATCGCATTCTCAATTTCAGTACGGTCAAGTTTACTATTCTTTTCTCCCCCTTCTCCAGGTTTATTGTGATAGTCGACTTTCCAGGACCTTTTTTATTTGCTTTTTAGATTTGGACGTTTCATGCATCTGGATTTCATTTTGGTGTTGAGGAGTGACGGAGGAAGCCAACTTCTATTTTTCCAAACGGCCGGCCAAGGGTACCAAGGCCGGGGGCGGAAACACCTTACTGGGGTCCGAAACCCCTCGACCCGCACGTTCCGACCTCGCGCCCCGCAGCGCCCCGCCCCGCGCATCCAGCCCCCGCCGCGCTCTCCACCCCACCCTGTACGCCCCCCAACGCCCCGCTCTCCCCACCCCCATGCTCTCGTGCTCCCAGAGCCCTAACCCTAACCCTACCCCTACCCGCCCCCGCCGCGCATCCCGCCCCCGCCGCTCCCCGCCGGCCTCTCCCGCCGGGCCCCAACCCACAGCGCGTCCCCTCGCCCCGCTCCGCCCCAGCGCTCTGCGGCCCCCGTCACCCCACTTCACCCCCCGCTCCGCGGCCCCGCCCCCGTCCCCGCCCCGCCCCGCGCTCCTCTGCCCCGCTCCAGCCCCGCGCTCCGCGGCCCCGCCCCCGCGCTCGCCAAAGGGCTCGCTGGCCACACCTCCGACCCGCCCCGCCCCTCTCCGCCCGGGCCCGCCCCCCGCGCCCGCACTCTCCGGGTCGCTCGGCGGTTATTTGCATAAAAGGCGGGGCCTATGGTGCTATTTGCATGGAGACCGGGCAGCGGGCGCCAACGCTCGTCTGTGGGGCAGGAGGCACCCCGAGCCCCCGGAGTGTGCGGGGCGCGGCCTGCTCGCTCGCTCCGCCGCGTGCCACGTCCCCCGCCAGCCCGCCTCGGGCACCTTTCTTCCGACCTCCGCGCGCCTCTTCCCGGCGGCGGCCCGCGCGGAGCCAGGATGCTACCGCGGCGGCGGCGAGCGCGGACCGGCTCCCCCGGCGGCCCGGCCCGCCCCGGCCCCGCCTGCCCCTGCCCGCCGCGCTTCCCCGGCGTAGCCATCCACCTGGCCGAGCCGCGCATGGGCCGCAGCCGCCGCGCCTTCCTCACGCGCCTGGCGCTCTCTAAGGGCTTCCGGGTCCTGGACGCCTACAGGTGCGCCGTAGCGGAGAAGCCTGCGGCCCGGGGCAGCCCTGGGGCGCCTGCCCGCGGCGCCTTCGTGGTGGGGGGGCGCCTGCCCGCGGCGCCTTCGTGGTGGGGGGGCGCCTGCCCGCGGCGCCTTCGTGGTGGGGGGGCGCCTGCACCAGGGGCGCGGGGCGGGTGCTGCGCCCTCAGGGCACCGAGGGACTCCTGTGCGCGTATGGTCCGGCCCGCACGGCCCGCGGACGCTGCTGCGTGGTAGGAGCCCTCATGGCGGTGCTCAGACTTCGCCCGGGACCAGCCACTTTCGCGCGCCGCGTTTCTTTTCAGCGGAGGACGTTAAGGTCTAAACCGACTCACCTGGCAGTGGAGGGGCCCGCGGTTTCGGATTCCAGCTGACCGCGCCTCTTGGTGCTCTCCTGGCTTTCCCCGAATATCCTCTTCCGCAGCGGGTGCTCGCGGTTAGGGCCAGGAGTACTCTGTGGGACAAGCAGAGGGTGTGTGCCCGGGGCTCTGGAAGGAGCCAGAGGGCCGTTTGGGATGGTTGAGGGTATCACCGGCTCACCGCCTTCTGCCCAGGGCGAGTGCGTCTGGCCCTGTTAGCCAGACCGACCTCGCCCCTCCGGCAGAGACAGCCACGCGAGGCTCCCAGATTGGCAAAAATCCTGGGCTGGGTGCGGAGACACTGCTGCGATTAAGGAAATGGGTTCCCTAGGTTTGAAGTTGACAGAGCAAGCAAACCAGGGGCCAGTCCCCCAGCAGCTTTCCTTCTGGTTTGTTTTGAAGTGATTTAACCTTTCCCAGAGACCGGCTGGGAGTTTAGTGTGCGGGGTGCTAAGCCTCTAAGCCCTTTGGCTTATGAGTTTGCTTAATCTTTGTAATAACCCTACGTGGTAGTCACGTTAACGGCTTTAAAGAGGAGGAAATCAGGGCACAGAGAAGTGAGATGCAGCGTGTGTGGCAGAGCTGGGGTTCAGACCCAAGGAGCCTGGGTTCAGCAGATGGAGAGGCTCAGGGCCTGGCCTCCGTTCTCAGGAGCCCAGGGAGAGGACAGATGAGTGGACAGAAACTTGGGCTGGGCCGCAGCTCTGTGGGTGGTGGGGTGGCAGACACGTTCATCGGCGAGAAGGGGCTTTCTGAGGAGGTTGCTGGAAGCGGGAACGGGTGCTCACCAGGTGGAGGGGACTGTGAGCCAAGGCGGAGCGAGGCAGGAAGGACCTCTGGGCATCAGCTCTGTCCCCTCTCAATGCCCAGCTCCGAGGTGACGCATGTGGTAATGGAACAGACCTCCGCAGAGGAGGCCAGGTGCTGGCAGGAGCGCAGGGCGGCGGCGGCCTCTCCTCCAGAGTGCACCAGCCCGGAGCTGCTGGACATCAGCTGGTTCACGGAAAGCATGGCGGCTGGGCGGCCTGTGCCCGTGGAGCGTCGGCACCGTCTGGAGGTGAGCTGGGTGGCCTAGCATGGGGCGGGCGAGGAATGCCGGTGCAGGCTATGGCTCAGAGGGGACAGGTGACCTGTCAGCAGCACCTCGGGCCGACAGATGAGGGGGACAGTGGGGCTCAGTGCAGACCACCAGGGGCCCTGGGAGGCCAGGCCTTCCCAGCTCAGGCTCTCATCATTGCCGTGAGCTCTTGGGGTCTAGTCATTTCGAGCTTTTTCAGGCCTTTCTTGCTCAAGTATTGAGATGGTCAGTCCCAGTCAGATGACCCGAGGACCCCCAGGTGGGTCCGTGGCTGCTGCCCTGTGCAGTGCTTCCTGGGGGATGCAGGTGTGTGTGGGCTCAGAGTCGGGCGTCCCAAGTTCAGACCCGGGCTCTGCCTCCCGGCCACGAGCTGCAGTCCCTGTCTGCGAGGGGGACGACGAGCACTGCTAGCCCACTTGACTGAGAGGGCTTCAGGGGGTGGAGCACTCACTAGATTCAGTGACAGGAAGCGTAGCCCCTGAGAGCCTGCAGGGGCCATGCCTGCTGCTGCGGTGGGCGAGGAGCCCCTCCTCGGCCTACTCTGCCCCTCCTGTCCTTGTCGGGGTGGAGCTCCAGGGGCGGCCTGGCCCTGGGAGCCCTCAGTCTCTGCATGGCCTCTGTATTGCCCATCCGCAGGCGGCTGTGCCCGCGAAAGGGCCACCCGGCCCCGTGAGGGTGCCTCCCTACGCCTGCCAGCGCCCCACGCCGCTCACACACCCCAACACCAGCCTCTCGGTGAGCCCTGGGTTCCCAGCCTCCCTGGGGTGGGGCCAGGCCTGCTCCCGGGAGCCCTGCTACTGTGTCCTGTCCCAGCTTGGGGACAGGTGGACGGGAGCTGGAGGGTGGGGAGCTGGGCCCCCTCCCCCCTCACCAAGGGCCTCTCCCGGCAGGAGGCTCTGGAGGTGCTTGCAGAGGCCGCAGGCTTTGAGGGCAGCGAAGGCCGCTTCCTCTCCTTCCGCAGAGCAGCCGCGGTGCTCAAGGCCCTTCCGAGCCAGGTCACGGCCCCGAGCCAGCTGCAGGGGCTGCCCCACTTTGGAGAACACTCATGCAGGGTCGTCCAGGTGGGTGCTCCGTGCACGCAGCCTGGTGGAGTTGGGGGTGCGGGCAGGTGGGTGAGGTGGTCCGGACACTGTGAGCGCGGGGGTCGGGGGCTCAGGGCAGCCATGCAGGCCAGCTTCTGGTCCCAGGCAAGCCGCCCTCTGCTCACGTTCCTCGTCTGTAAATGGGGCCACACCGTGGGGCTGGGAGGGACGGGCAGGGCTGGGAGCTGGCATCACCGGTGGCGGCCCACTGTCTGGGATGGTGGAGGGGAGCCCCTGACTTGAAGCGCCTCCTTTTACCATACAGAGTATGTGAGAACCCAAAATGTTAGGTCCTTTGCGTGTCCTGTGAAGTGGGCCATCTAAGGGGTACACTTGCCCCTGGGAGAACATGTGGGGACCAGACGCACTTTTGAACTCAGTTAAGCTTTTACGCAGAATCCTGTTGAATATGTCCCCTGTGTTTGGAAAAGCCATGGTTCACGTATCTTGGGACCTGTCATTCATCTGAGAGGTGGCCCGTGTTCCCTGGGCCGAGAGCCATGAGGCCAGGAGCACTGACGCCTCCCCAGGCATGGTCTGTGTTTCCAAGTGGGTCCTGATCGGATGAAGCTGCCTTGTTGAGTGTTGGGTTCCGCCTGGTCCTTGTGCCCTGCCCTTGTCTCCAGTCGGGCTGAGCCTTTTGCTTGGTCCCCCAGGAGCTGCTGGAACATGGGGTGTGTGAGGAGGTGGAGAGGGTCCGGCGGTCCGAGCGGTACCAGACCATGAAGGTACGTGCAGGGCAGATCCCAGCAGGGGCTTGGAGCCCTCCCTGGGAGCACAGCACGGCTCCATCCGTGGACAGGGGGCGAGCAGGGCGCCCAGGGTGAGGTGTCACGGAGGCGGCGGCAGCTGGCTGACACCTGATGTGCATGAGGCGGCCAGGCCGAGCGGGGTGAGGGCAAGCTCATGCTGAGCACCGGGCAGCGCGTTCATCACTCAGCAGCGCCCGTGCTTGTCGGACCGTCCGTGGGACAGCGCCCAGTGTGCCGTGTCCACCGGCATCTCGAATGGAGCGTGCTAGACGAAACTAACTTCCTCCCGGAGCCGAGTCTACGGGCTGCCCCTCCTCACACGGTCTCCCTCCTTGTGCTCTCGCCTGTCACCCTGCCTGTCGCCCTGCCTGTGTCCATAGCACACCTGCCCCTGTTCCTCCCGCCTCCGACGGGATGTGCCCGAGCTCTTGTGGCCCCCTCCGTCTCGCTGCTCTGACACCTGTCCCGTCAGCGACCAGCTGGGGCGGGGGGCTTCCCTGGCAGGGTGGGCCGTTGGTGCTCTGGGGGTGGCCGCAAATGTGCTAGGGGCCGACGGGGGGCTTCAGAGAGGGAGAGGAGCCACGTGTGAAGGATGGAGGGTCCCGGGTGAGCGCCCAGGCCAGCAGAGAGGTGGGTCAACAACCAGAAGTTCATTGTTTAAGCAACATGGTTGGGTGGTTCTGAGCATTTTTTCTGTCGGCACTCGGGCTCTTGGTTCAGGGGATCGAGGGAAGGAAGGACGGCCAGCATAGCCCGAGAGGGGCAGGGCTGTAGCCAGAGGAAGCAGGGCTCGGGGACCCAAGGGCCACCAGAGTCCTCCTCCTTTCCATGCACTGGCCCACTTGCCAGCTGAGACCCGGCCACGGAAACTTCCTGTTCCGTGGGTTACAGCCGCTACCATGGCACAGGCCTGACCTTCTGTTTCATTTCCAAAAATTGCCAGGGAGGGGATTAGCTAGAGCAGGTGCCTATCTCCAACCAGTGAGCTGTGGTTAGGAAGGAAAGAGTGACTTGCTAGGGCTGGGGTCCAGGCCCCTACCCGTGTGGGAAGCCCACGTGGCGTCAGCTGCCCCCAGCGAGAGGTTGGCCCCCATGCTATACTTCCTTGTGGCCAGGCAGTGACTCCTGCTTGGTGTGGTTCCCAGTGGACAGGAGGCTGTGGCCATGACTGGTGTGTGGTGCTGGACCTGCATGGGCCCTGGGGAGAGAGGTTGCCAGAGCAGGGGCCCTTGGAGGGAGGTGCAGCGGGGTCTGTCCGGGCTGTCCCCTGTGCAGGCCAGCCTAGGGGTTTGAATCCTGCCTGTGCGTGTACCATGTGGCCTCGGGCAGGCTGCTGGAACCAGACAGCCGGGAGTGGCCACGGGGCGGCCCAAGGCACTGCTGCCCTTGCCAACGGTCGTGGCCGTCTGTGTCTTCTGTCAGGACTTTGCTCCTGACCACACTGTGCTCATCTCCCAAACAGCTTTTCACCGGGATCTTCGGGGTTGGGGTAAAGACTGCTGACCGCTGGTACCGGGACGGACTGCGGACCCTGGACAGCCTCCACGAACAGCTCCAAAGGCTGACCCAGCAGCAGAGAGCAGGTGAGCCTCTGAGAAGGGCAGGACCCCGGGCTGCCCACACCTGGAGCCCTCAGCGCCGGCCCACAGCGCATGCCGGGGGGCTTCCTGGATGGTGGGGTGTGGGGTCAGTGCATGGAGGTCCCGGGGCAGGCAGGCCTCTCTGTTTGGCGGGGTGGAGTCTGGATCCGTTGCAGCCCATCCACAGCAAACAGTGATGGTGACAGTGACTGCTGTGATGTCTGCACCTCCCGGCTAGACCAGGAAGGGGAGGCTGGGTCTCAGTGGTCAGTGCTCTGTGCACAGCTTGCCGGCATGGGGCTGGTGTCCTGGCACGCTGGCAGATGGCACGGGGACCTGTGTGGCAGGAGTGGCTCAGGTCAGGGCCTGTGATGGCAGGGGGCCCCATTGCCGTGGAATGAGTGTGAGCTTGAGAGTGGGTCAGGCCTGGGCTGGATCCTGCCTCGGCCCCTAGCTGGGTGACCATGGCCCTGGGACTTGACTTCTCTGAGCCTCCGTTACATTCTCTATGAAGCGTGTGGTTCCGTGAGCAGCTCTGTGTGAGGCCAGTGGGTTGCAGGGCTTAGATGCTCTGTCCTCCCCGCGTGGCTGGGGTTGGGGGCCCTGGCCGAAGTCGATCCGCAGCCTGGCACCCCCCGCATCTTGGAATATTTCCCCTGGGCTGGGGGAGGGGGGTTGTATAGGGGACCCCATGCCATGAGACCCAGGGAATCACATGTCTGTGACAGAGGAGCTGTCACTACTGGTGCCACTTGGCCGCTCGTCCCCCCATGATGTGGTCAGGAACCACCTACTGAGAGCCTGTGCCCCCAGGTGCCGTTGCTGCCCCCTGAAACCTCTCCTGACCGTGCAGGAGGTAGCGGTGCCCCTGCGGGTGCTGAGATGGGCCAGGGCTCCAGTGAAGGGGTTCTACCTCTTTCATGTCCTTATCACCTCTGGCCCATTTTATGGAGAGGAAAGCTGAGGCCTCAAGGGGTAGGGTCTGCATCGTGAGGGCATCCACACCAGCACCCCGATGGGACGGACAGTCATTGCCATGGTGGGGAGTGGGTGCGGCACGTGGGGGCTTCTGCCCTTTCATGCAGCTGCCCGCGGATCTACGGTTTCCTCTGCCTCGAAGCGAGGAGGGTCTGGTGGAGAGTGCAGCCGGTGGGGCGGGGACGGTCAGGGGCCCGTGCTTCTGCAGGACTCCAGCACTACCACGAGCTGAGCATCCCGGTGCAGCGGCCAGAAGCCGAGGCCCTGCAGCAGGAGGTGGAGGCTGCCGCTGTGGACATTCTGCCCGGGGCCACCGTGACGCTGGTGGGCGGCTTCCAGAGGTGAGGGGGTCTGACGGCCCCCGGGGAAGGCACGGAGCGGGCCTTGCCCCCGGGACCGGGGAGTGCATGGCTGCCACCCCTGCGTGGCCCGAGTCAGACGGGTTGATGGTGCCCCCGCAGGGGTAAGCTGCACGGCCACGACGTGGACTTGCTGCTCAGCCATCCCCGGGAGGGCCTGGAGGCGGGGCTCCTGCCCCACGTGATGCGCCGCCTGGAGAGGCAGGTGAGGGGCTCGGGCTGCCTGGGCTGGGAGGACTGTGGGACCCGGGTTTCTGCCCCGGCCCTGCCCCACGGCTGCGGCCACACCTGCTCTGCCTGCAGGGCCTTGTCCTGTACCAGCAGCACCACCGAGGCCACCCCGAAGACGCCAGGCGCCGGACCCGGCACAGCCACACCATGGACGCCTTCGAGAGGAGTTTCTGCATTTTCTGCCTGCCACAGCCCCCAGGGGCCGCGGTGGGGGGCGCCCACAGGCGGGCCGTGCGCGTGGACCTGGTGGTGGTCCCTGTCAGCCAGCTCCCCTTCGCCCTGCTTGGCTGGACGGGCTCTAAGGTAGGCGTGTGCCGTGGGGGCCGGGCTGGGGGCTGCAGGGGTCGCGGCCCGGCCACAGCCCCGCTCTCCCCAGCACTTCGAGCGGGAGCTGCGCCTCTTCAGCCGGAAGGAGAGAGGGCTGTGCCTGAACAGCCACGGGCTCTTTGACCCCGAGCAGGTGTGTCGCTGGGGGGACGCCTGGGGGAGGAACCTGCTGGCCTTGGGCTGCCCTTCCCCACGCCCTCCCCACACCCTTCCTGAGGAAGCCCGCGGTGGCCCTGGGGGGTGGGGCCGCTCCCAGGCCGCGACACCCGCACTCTTGCTGCAGAAGATGCTGCTCCGTGTGGCCTCCGAGGAAGACCTATTCAGGCACCTGGGCCTCGAGTACCTTCCCCCAGAGCAGAGAAACGCCTGAACCTGCCTGCCCGGCCCACTCCGTGCCGGCGAGCCAGGCCCTGTGGGCTCCGGGAGAAGCTGCACTGCTGCCCCAGGCCCTCGCCCCTGCCGACCCCTGACTGGAGCCCCACCGTGCAGCGCGCTTCTCCCCCCCTCCCCAGCTTACAGTCCAGGATCTAATGAAATGAGCACATGGTCCAAACCAAGCTCTGTGTTCTAAGCGTGCTGCTGTGACGGGGGCGCGCGGGGCACCTGGCCCCCATCGGCTATGGGATGATGGTTGGGGGCAGGGGCCACCATGGCAGGGTGCCACTGGGCCAGTGAGAACGTGACTGGCGCTATCTCCCTGGTGGGGCGGTTGCAGAGCCAGAGGTGGTGGAGGGCGGTCTCCCAGGGCTCTGAGCGGGGGGATGAGGGCCTGGAGCGCCCCCGCCCCGAGAGTCCACCAGCATCCGGAGAGGGCAGGACGCAGAGCTGGAGCTGGGGCGGGGCGGAGACTTTCGGGTGCTGAACCCCACTCCCAAGCAGGCGTCCCAGCTCTGCCTTTGCTCTTCCAAGCTCTGTCCTCGGGCCCTTAACAGCAGGTTGCTCAGCGTCCTCCCTCATTCCCCACGTTCCGCAGCGCCCCTCCTCTGCACATCCCCGACCCAGCCGCACACGCCCGTGGGGCCATCACAGAGGGGCACTGAGTGTGCGGAGTCCCCTGCTCGGCCCTCGGGCCTGCTCCCGCTCCCGCGCCCTCACTGTTGGACTGTCCCCTTGGAACGCTGTCCTGACGCACAGGTCTCCGTCAGGTTAGGACTCCCCAGACCACTTGCTGGAATAAAAAATATTTTTTTAAAGTAACTTGCAGTAACCTTGACTCCTTTTGGTGTACGGTTTAACGACTTATAACGTGTAGACCCGTCCACCTCCACCAGACCAGCCTTGAAATAAAGCAGCCAGTGGTTGTACCAGCAAAATGGGTTTCTTGGGAACGGCAGAGGAGCCGCGGTCAGGACAGGGCCAGGAGGAGGAGGTTGGGAGGGGCTGCTCTGTGCGAGTCCGATGGAGGAAATCGGGGGCTCTGGTGAAGCCTGGGGGCAGGGCAGGCTCCCTCCCGAGCTGGTGTGGCTTCCAGACTGCTCTAAGGGAGGCGGCCTTCCTGCAGCCTGCTCAGCATCGGGACGCCCCCGCGTTGTCCCGTCACCGTCACGTGCTCACGGTGCTTCCCTGTCCCCGCGGGTGTCCTGTGGGATGTCCCGTGAGTGCAGGGGGACTCCCTGTGCACTTCCGAGACTGACCCCTCCAACGGTGCCTCTGAGAGTCCTCTGGGCGCCCACTGTTCCCCCTTCCACCCGCGGAGCCCCCAGAGTTGGGCCATCCGCCTGGTGAGAACCTCATGTCCAGGTTCCAGTGACAACAAGACACCGAGAACCACCACAGACTTGGACATGCAGGTTTTCCTTTGTCTCGGGCACACGGTGAGATGCAGGGTTTCCTGGGCTCATGGGGTGAGGGTGTGCCACTTTCTGAGACCGCGCCGGCTTGTCCTGCAGGGCGCCCGCATCGCACACGCGCCAGCTCGGTGTCCCCGGAGCCCGGCACCGGGTCCTTGGCCACGCTCGCATGTCCCGGGGGCGCGTGGCCGTTCTGTGGGCGGGCGAGTGTTCACTCCTCAGCCCGGCACCTCCCAAGCCCACGTTTTACCTTTTACGAGGACTGCCTTACCTCTGCGTCAGGCTGCCAGTGTCTGTCCTCATGATTTTGGGTCACATCTCCGACCCCAGGTTACAAACAAACGTTTTTCTCTGTTTTCTTGTAGAACGTGCACTTTACACCTAGGTGTAGGACTCATTTTGAGTTACTTTTGTTGTAAGTCTGAGGCTGAGGTTGGGAATCTGGTGTCTGCACGTGGATGCCCAGGGCTCCGGCACCGTCTGGTGACAAGACCATCTTTTCCCTCCCAGATTGCCTTCGAGCCTTCCTGAGACGTCCATTGGCCGTTTTTGTGCGGGGCCGTTGCTGGGTTCTCTTCTGTTCCTCCCTCGCTGTGCCCGTCGCTTGGAAAGTACCATCCTGACTCGATCGCCCGGAACTGGGGAGCCGGCGAGAGTCCCCTGACTCTGTTCTCCCCACATTGTTCGGCCTCCTCCTCTCCTGACTCTCCGCAGCGATTTTAGAGTCCGCTTGTCTGTCTATGAAGCACTACTTCAGGACTCGCGAACACATGCCGTCTCTGCTCTTGTCTGCTTGACTGCAACCCTTCCGTCCGGGTTGTACGGTTTTCAACAGAGCCCCCGGCACGCTCTGTTGGGTTTGCGCCTGACGTCCTCCCCCCTTGCTGCCGTGGCAGATGCTCTCTGTGTCCAGTTGGTCACTGTGAGCACTCGCAAACCCGCCGACCCTGGTGCGTCGCTGTCGGCCCCAACACCAGACAGAATCACCATTAGTGTAGCTTTCTGGCCATTCCGTCTGTCCACACCAACAGCCCTGCTGTGTGTGACTGGGAGCGATTTCAGGTCCCCTGCTACTTGCTTGTGTGGCCTCACTGGCCTGGCCGGAGCCTCCGGGATGCCACAGGCGGGCGTGGGCCCCTTTGTCCAGCACCCAGTCGTGGGCTTGGCGTTTCCCCAGACCTTAGGGGTCTGGCCTCTGTAGGTGCCCTTTATCCAGTGGAGGAAGTTAAGCTTTATTCCTAGTTTTCTGAGTGTTTTTGTCAGGAAGGGGTGTTGGATTTTGTCAAACACTTTTTTATCCCATTCATTGAGAGGATCGTGAGTCATTTATATCAAAAAACGTAACGTTCTCCTGATATGGTATATTAACCGGATTTCAGAGTTAACCTCCCGGCATAAATGTCGTGGTGTACAAAGTCCATTTTATTTGCTACTGGAGTCGGTGCTGAAGTTTGTACACAACAGGTCCTGTCCGCAGCTGTCTCTGATGTCTTTGATGAGTGATAGTATCAGGGTCTTTGATACCGCTCACTTTGACCAACGTGCCTTATATTTACGGCGAGTTCCTTGAAGCCAGCATGGGATTGGGTGATTTTTAAAAGTCCAGAGTATAACGTGTCTTTAATTCACCGTGTTTGCTGTGATATTGTGATGCACAGGGCACCTGGCTGGCTCAGCCGGTTGGGCGTCCGGCTCTTGATTTCAGTTCAGGTCCTGATCTCAGGGTCCAGCAACCCAGCCCCGTGCCGGGCGCCTGCTCACTGTGAAGCCTGCTTCTCCTTCTCCCCACTCCTGCTCTCTCTCTTTCTCTCTCAAACAAATAAAAATCTTTTTAAAAATCTATTTATAACATTTATATTTATATATTTATATCTGCATGTAATATTTCTAGAAAAATATTTAAATAGAATAAAAAATATTTATAAAATATATTTGGTCTTCCCATCCACCTCCTGGCCAGAGTCCTGAATCCCATGCAATGTCTCAGGTGAAAAGAGTGTCTTTTTTCCAGTGAGGCGCTCAGGATGGGGCCAAGATTAGAAGCCCAGCCCCAAGCTCAAGGGAGGGGAGAGGTGCTGGAGATGGCCATAGTCAGTCATGCCACGGAAGTCCCTGAAGTGCGGGTCCGGAGAGCTGCTGGGGTGGGGACACGTGCTGTGCCAGAGGCTGGAGCACCCCGTTCCCCAAGGTTGAGGAGCAGGCGCTCACGCACTCAGGACCCTTCAAGACCTCGCCCTGCGCGCACCGTCATCTGTTTGAACAGGCCTGTTACCATGTTCGTTATTGTATGATAAACCGGTAAATGAAAGAGTTGTCCTGAGTCCTGGGAGTTGTTGAGCAAAGTATCAACCCAGAGAGGGGCTTGTGGGAAGCCCGATCGGCGGCTGACCTGGCGGAGGTACGGAGAGCAGCTGGGGCTTGCCATTGGCGTCTGACGCAGGGGGAGTTTTGGGGGACTGAGCCCTTCCCCTGTGGGGTCGAAGCGGTCACCAGGGACACGGTGTTAGAGCCAAGAGAGATGGTGGGACCCCCGATTCTCCTCGGTGGAGAGCTGCCCGGTGCGGTGAGGGTGGTCAGTGGTGTGAGGAGTAGAGTCCGAGAGTAGAAACAGCCTCGTTTCCGTTAGCTGCTGTGCAGACAGTGCCCGTGTCCAAGGCCAGACCCTTCCCATTTAATGAAACTATTGCATGGTTTGGGGTTAGGCGAGCAGTTGTTCTCTGTTTCTTCTTTCCCGCCCTGCTGCTCTCTTCCTGACTGCATTTCTTTGTAGATACCACATTTATGCGGCCGCCTGCGTGGCTGTCAGTGAAATGTCGGCCTTTGGCTCAGGTCCTGATCCCGGGGTCCCAAGATCGAGTCCTGCATCAGACTCCTTACTCGGCGGGTAGTCTGCTTCTCTCTCTACCCCTCCCCCATTCTTGTGCTCTCTTGCCTGCTCATTCATTCTCTCAAATAAATAAAATCTTTAAAGAAAAGTATTTAGTGGCTCTAGGGATTATAGACACACTTTTCGTAGCCTGCTTAGGATTGACATCTCATCACTTCGTGTGGGATGGAGAGCCCGCAGCGCCGTGCAGGTCCCCTCTCCCTTCCTGTTGTAGTTCGAGTCCCTCTACATACACTGGAACCCCCAGCGGTGTTAGAATGACAAATTCTAAATTTATAATATATATATACATGCAGTTATAAATTAAGTTTATATTATACACAAAACTCAAGTGTAGGGGGCGCCTGGGTGGCTCAATCGTTAAGCATCTGCCTTCAGCTCAGGTCGTGATCTCAGGGTCCTGGGATCCAGCCCCGCATCGGGCTCTCTGCTCAGCGGGGAGCCTGCTTCTCCCTCTCCCACTCCCTCTGCTTGTGTCCCCTCTCTCGCTGTGTCTCTCTCTGTCAAATAAATAAATAAAAATCTTAAAAAAAAATAAAACTTAAGTGTGGCTATGTGTACATACGTATATAGCTAAACTTCACAATGAAAACTGCCAGTTATTTCACCAGGAACAGATGGGCTTATTCAAGAGTAAGAGAATTTCAACCCCAGACAATCAAGCTGGGCAAAACCCTAAGCAAGTCTGGGAACGAGGAGAAACGGGGTGACTCGGGAGGGGCTGTTATGAGCCCAAAGTGCGTGCGACGGAGGAAGGGAGTGGGAATTGAACTGTGGCCCTGGGACCAGGGACGTGTCTCTCCCTCCTGCAGGTGTCGCAGCCTCAGGCATGGTCCAGTCCAGGTGAGGGCCCTGCGGGCTCTTCGTGTCGGGTCAGCGATGGGCCCAGGGGAAGGCCGTGAGCGCCCCCTGCCGGAGCCCCCCCTCCATCTCTGGGGGGTTTCCCAGTACTGATTTTCACTACATATGCGGTTTCTCCCCATTTTTAAAAAGATTTATTTATTTTAGAGAGAGAAAGAGAGAATACAAGCAGGAGGGGCAGAGGGAGAAGGAGAGAGAATCCCAAGCCCGATGCGGGGCTCGCTCTCACGACACTGAGATCACTACCTGAGCCGAAACTGAGAGGGGGGCACCCCACTGGCTGGGCCCCCCAGGCGCCCCCGTATGTGTATCTTAACAATTTATGTTGCTCCTCCTGTATTATCGATGTTCTCAGTTTCCCTACGACCCCGCTTCTCTTCTGTCTGGAGAACTTTGTTACTATTTTCTTCTAGAGCAGCTGCTCTAGGTATGAATTCTCTTGCTTTTTCTTCATCTGGGGATGTCTTTGTTCCACCTTCGTGCCCCGGGGCATTTCTGCTGGGTATAGAATTCTCAGGCTACAATTCTTGCGTTTTGACAGTTTACAAATATTGTTCTGCTTCCTTCTAAGCGTGCATGGTTTCTGGTCTGGCAAAGAATGGCTCCTGGCATGAAGTGAATCATTTTCCTCTGGCTGATTTTGGAATTTTTTCCTGGTCTTTAGCTTTCATACGTCTCATGGTGATGCGTCGGCGTGAGTTTCAGTTCTACGACACAGTGTTATCAGCCGTAATCACCATGCTTTGCGCTGGGTCTAGACTTTCTTCATTTTCCAGACTCTCCCTATTTCCCCCACCCCCAGTCCCTGAAAATCACTTTTGTGCTCCGTTGCCTTCTGGATTGGACCTTCTTCTTTTTTTAAAGTTCCCCGTGTAAGTCGTACCACGCAGTATTTATCTTCATCTGCCTAATGTCCACGAGATAACGCACCCAAAGTCCGTCGTGTTGCGGCCCACAGCAGGATTTTCCTTCTCCTGACTGAATAGTATTTCATTGTGTATTACACACATGATACGTGTGTATATGTACGATGATATGTGTGCATCACACCTTTATCCACTCCTCTGTTGATGGACACTCAGCTTCCGTCTCTCCCTCTCGGCTGTCACGAATGCCACAGTGAACACGGGACCGCCGATATCTCTTTGCGATTCTGTTCTCATTTTCTTCAGCTACATACTCTGAAGTGAGATTTCCGGATCATGGGTATTTTTCATGTTTCGAGGAAACTCTGTACTGTCTTCCAGAGTGGCTGTACCTGCATTCCCAGCACGGTGCACGGGGGCGTGGGTGATCTCAGCAACACTTGTCATCTTTTGTCTTCTCAGTGACGGCCATTTGAACAAGTACGTGGGGATCTCCATTATGGTCTTGATTCGCACTTGCCTGGTGATGACGCGAGGAGCGTCTCTTCAGCACCTGCCAGGACTTGCTTTCCTAGAGCCAGGATGGGGCCTTGGCTTCCAGGTACACGTGGCTGCAGGATCTTGCAACTTCCAGGCCCTTCTGTGATGCCCTTGGCATTTCCCAGGCCCACGTTCAGGTCTAAAATCATGATCTAGGAGGCTCCCACACTCACTTCCTTCTCTAGACACGCCAAATCCACAGGCACAGAGAAGCAGTGCTCTCTAAAAAGAAATCCAGAAACCAGTTGAACACTTGCTACGTATTGGGCACATGTGAAAATACACACAGCAGTCTGGGTCACCAGTGTCTGCCTGGAAGGAGCTTGTGTGCATGTTGCCACCCTGGCTCTGACAGCTGCCTTCCAGAGGCCACGTCCCTTGATCACCCATTTCTGGTGGCCCCGTGAGGCTCGCATGCACAGGGCCCACAGCACCGTTCAAAGAAGACACCGTTCTTAAACAGCTCTCTGCCCAGGGCTCAGCACAGAGTATGCAGACTGAAATCTTATCTCCCAGGCTTTCCATGAAAGAGGACTGTGCTTACTTTAAAAGCTGCTGCCTGAGGGTCAGCCTTCTAATTTAGCACACATCCAAGGCTGAGCCTCCCCTTTGGGACACTGGCAGGACTTGGCACTCTTTCAACCACTGGGAGCCACTGAGAAGAAAGAAGGTGGCTTGGGCCATTGCAAAGGTTTGAGAGAACCAAGAGTTTGGGCTGGGCTGACTATGACAAGCTTCACCCCCTCATGAGAGCCCTCTGTCAGGGATCAGAGAGGCGTCTGTTGTACCAAAAACACAGAAGCCAACACAGAGAGTCCAGGAAAATGGACAGAGGAATAGGTTCCAAACAAAAGAGCGAAACTCCAGAAACAGATCTTCACGAAATGGAGATTAGTGACTTAACCTGATAAAAAGTTGAAAATAGTGTCATAAAGATGTCCACTGAGCTCAGGAGAATTAGGCATGAACAAATGAGAATTTCATCAAAGACATGGAAACTCTAAGGAAGTACCACACATAAACCAGAGATGAAGGCTACAGAAATGGAAACGGATTCAACGGAGGGTTCAGCAACAGACGACGTAGAGCGGACTTGACAGTGCAACGGAGCTCATCGCTCAGAGGAGGAGAAAGAAAAAGTGAAAAAGAATAGCTTAAGGGTTTTGTGGGACACTCCAAAGAAGCAGAATGGGCGTTACAGGGTCCCAGAAGAGGAAAGAGAGTGAAGCTTCTTCGAAGAGATAACGGCTGAAAACCCCACTACCCTGGGACAAGAACTGCGTGTCCAATCCAGGAAGCCCACAGAGTCCAAATAAGACGAGTTCAAAAACCCCACACTGAGACCCATTTTAATTAAGTTGTCAAGAGTTAAAGATAAGGAGTAGCTTGAAGTGTCTTAAAGTATCTTACTATTAAGAGCAGTGAGAGAAAAACAAGTTTTTACATGGGAGTGTCATGATACTTTCAAAGTGCTGAAGGAAAAAACAAAACCAAAAAATTGCCAGCCAAGAACACTCCACCTGGCCAAGCTGTCCTTCAAGCCTGAAGGAGGGAGAAGGAATTTTCCAGAAAAGCAGAAGTTGATGGAGTTCATCATCACCAGGCCAGCCTTATAAGAAATATTGAAAAAGGGTGCCTGGGGGGGTACCCGGGTGGCTCAGTGGGTTAAGTGGCTGCCTTCAGCTCAGGCCATGATCTCAGGGTCCTGGGATGGAGCCCTGCGTTGGGTTCGGCAGGGAACCTGCTTTCCCCTCTCACTCTGCCTCTTTCTCTACTTGTGATCTGTCAAAAAAAAAAAAAAAAAAGATAAAGTTCTTGAAGCCATGCCTCAAGCTTCTCCAGAAATCCGCATCAGGACGCAGGGCCCACCTGCTCGTGTCCCTCTGCCACACTCTCCTGTGGGGACTGGTTCTTCGCTGCCCCTCTGCCTGTAGTGCTGTCCCCCAGAGCTCGTCCTGGCCGAGTCCTTTGTCCTGAACCTCCAAGGCCCCGTCTCTAGCCCCTCCCGCTGCCCTCCCACCTCTCCCTCTCCCCTCGCCAGGATGCAGGAAGGGAGTTGGGGGAAATTGGAAGGGGAGGTGAACCATGAGAGACTATGGACTCTGAAAAACAATCTGAGGGTTTGAAGAGGTGGGGCGGTGGGAGGTTGGGGGAACCAGGTGGTGGGTATTAGAGAGGGCACGGACTGCATGGAGCACTGGGTGTGGTACAAAAACAATGAATACTGTTACGTTGAAAATAAATTTAAAAAAATGATTAAAAAAAAAAAAAGAAAGAAACTTGTTGAGTAGCTTGTATCATCCTCGTCCCCCACTGAACAGGAGCTTCCTGCCTGGCTCTCTGCTGGGCCCCCAGGGCCTGACTTGCAGTCAAGGGGACAAAAAACAGACCACATAGCGTGGGTGCGGCTCTAACAAGGGCAGAGATGGAGCAGCAAGGCCAGCCTACGTGTGGTGCTGAGAGGAGGAGGGTGGCCTCCACCCTCCCCAAATCTGAATGCAGAGGTCTGGTCCCCAACACCGACCTCGGCCCATGCTCCTGTTGGGCATGAACCCGACAGCCCGTGCCTCTGCGGGGCACACCTCTCAGATTTCTTTCTTTGAAAGGTGGTTTCGGTGGGGAGGGGCAAGCCTGAGCCTGGGTGACGGCGTGGGAGAGTGTGGCAGCGGCATCCGCGGCTCCCCTCTGGCCCAACCCCTCCATCTCCCCTGGCTGTCTTGGGAACAGTGCTGGCCGGCTCAGCTCAGCCCGCTGCCCGCACTACGGCCTCGTGCCCCCGCCGCAGGGCCCAACCGCTGGCCCCAGGGCCCCCACCCACTCCCCTGGCTCTGCCCACAGGGACCTTCTGTTCCTCGAGGGGACTAGTGGAGGTGAGGTCACCAGGCCCACCCCCGGCCTGTCCATTGGCCACAGGCCCCCTCGGGACTCATCGGGCGGGCAGGGCAGAGGGAGCTGGGGAGGGGGACCAGAACTCCTGGGGGAAGCCCCCCTCTGCAGCCCCCATGCCCAGCTGAGCAGAGCAGAGCCACCGGGGGAAGCTCCTGGCCACTCACAGGCTTGCAGGCACGCTTGTGCCCACGCACGTGTGCACACAGACGTGTACATGGGCAGACACAGACTCCTCTTACACAAGCCGGCTGCCTTGGCAGAATGCAGGCTCGTTCCCAGTTACGGCGACAAGGACCAGCCACTGGGCGTGTGGCCCCCTCCCGCCTGCAGGGAGGAGCGAGTGCTCGGAGACCTGCTGGGTTCCCGCCAGCAGCACCCTCCGGGCCTGTGGGGTCTCTGCCCCTCGTGCCCCATCCTGCACACAGCCCCACCCAGCCCAGGCACGGGTGGCTGCTGGGGCTATTTTAAGGCTGGCTCTGGGCCTGCCCTCCCCCCCAGGCTTTGCTACTGGCCACCTGCCGCCGCCCGTCCGGCCTGGAATGCTGACTGGCAGTTGGTGTGGGGGCGGGGGGGGGGCTGCGGACAGACTGTTATAAAACCGGGTGCAGCGGGGAGGCCGCCGTCCCTGCCTGCGGCCCCGGCCCCACCATGTCCACCCACCGCCTTGTGATGGTCCGGCACGGCGAGAGCACCTGGAACCAGGAGAACCGCTTCTGTGGCTGGTTCGATGCAGAGCTGAGCGAGAAGGGGGCCCAGGAGGCCAAGAGGGGCGCCCAGGCCATCAAGGACGCCAAGATGGAGTTTGACATCTGCTACACGTCGGTGCTGAAGCGGGCCATCCGCACCCTCTGGACCATCCTGGACGGCACGGACCAGATGTGGCTGCCCGTGGTGCGCACCTGGCGCCTCAATGAGAGGCACTACGGGGGCCTCACGGGGCTCAACAAGGCCGAGACGGCCGCCAAGCACGGGGAGGAGCAGGTGAAGATCTGGAGGCGCTCCTTCGACATCCCGCCGCCCCCCATGGATGAGAAGCACCCCTACTACAACTCCATCAGCAAGGTGCGGTGCCTGGGACAGCAGGGAAGGGTCTAGGGTGGGCAGGGCTCAGGCAGGGCTCGGGCGGGGATGGGGGGCTGGCTTTCTGGGGAGAGAACAGCGGTGTGGATGACCCCAGGAGCGGCGGTACGCAGGCCTAAAGCCTGGGGAGCTGCCCACTTGCGAGAGCCTCAAGGACACCATCGCCCGGGCCCTACCCTTCTGGAACGAGGAGATCGCCCCCCAGATCAAGGCTGGCAAGAGAGTGCTCATTGCGGCCCACGGGAACAGCCTGCGGGGCATCGTCAAGCACCTGGAAGGTGAGGCCCATCCTTGCAGGGGGTGTGGGCAGAGACAGGTTGTGGGTGGCGGACGGGACACATGCCCTTGAACCACTTGGCTCCCAAATTCTCATCTCAGCTACGTGCCCCCTGCCCAGACAGCTCTGCACACATAAGCACTCAGGGTCAGGAGTCAAACTGTGAACTAGGAGGACTAAAAAACCGCTTAAAAAGACTACTTCGCAAAATGTTTGTTTTACTCGTTTACGTACTGGGACACTAAATACAATGACTTTCCCCCTGGAGATCGAGGGTGGAAACATCTGCTGCTCCAACCCGGGCCCAGAGGCCTGGGGCTGGCTGGGCTTCCTGGACAAGAGCTTGGGAAAGATGGGAAGGCCATGCCCAAGGACGCCTGGGCCCCACGGCCAAAGCAGGGCTGTCTGGCCCCAGCTCTATCTGCTGTGTGGCCCTGGGCAAGTCACTTCACTTGCTGGGTCTCCACCACCTTCTCTGGGGTTGGGGGCTGCTCATTAGGCCCAGGGCAGGGGAACCCAGGCCCTCAGCTCACACCCACACAGGGAAAAGGTAAGACCAGTCAAGAAGGTGCAAGGGTGCAGCCGTCCTCGAGCCCGGCCTGCAGCTGGGTTCCCAGCAGGGAGCCCGGCGCGCTCCTCCACTGGGCTCCCTCGGACACTCACACAGACCCTTGGCCTTCAGGCTTGCTGAAGTGTGGAAAGGGAAGAAGGCCAGTAGGGTGGGGAGCCCCAAGCCCCCTGCTCTGGAGGTCAACGGGGAGCTGGCCAGAGCGCAGACAGGCGGGCCCCTGAGGGCTGGACAGCCCCAGTCCACCCACCTCAAGACCACCTCGTGCCCCTGCTCTCCGGGGACTGGGTCTGGGAGAGGAGCACGGAGGCCAGCCTCACTGCAGTCTCCCACCGCTTGGAGAATGGGGGAGGTGGGGGTGGGGTGCCAGAGCCGCAAAGGTCGAGCTGCTATTCCGGGCCAGGGGCTGCAGAGGCCGGCAGGGTCAGGTTTCCCTGGAAAACCTCGCCCTTTCCACCCACAGCCTCCCCTCCGCCCTGGTCACAGGAGGCCCTGCTCACTGTCCCTCCACCCCCGGTTGTCAGGAGCACCCCTGCTCTTGGTGGCTGGAATTTAGAATGTTCTAGAAACCAAACAGAAGAGACCAACAGCACAGCCCCGAGTCTCAGTGGCTCCTGGTTCGGGGTACAAGGTCCCGGTTTACCACGGCTATTTCTGCAGGCCACTCAGTCTCTCACTACTGGCTCGACCGTCTCCAGGGGCATCTGTGTGGGGGGCTTGCTGTGGGGGATGGGAGGGCTGCTGCGTGGCTGGCCCGACTCTGTGGCCCCATAAAGGTCACCGGGCCTGCTGAACCTGAGGGCAGGCCACTGCCTGGCAGACTGGCCGAGGGGATTAAGGACCTGTTCCCCTGGTCCAGGGATGTCGGACCAGGCCATCATGGAGCTGAACCTGCCCACGGGAATCCCCATCGTGTACGAGCTGGACCCGGCGCTGAAGCCCACCAAGCCCATGCGGTTCCTGGGGGACGAGGAAACCGTGCGGAAGGCCATGGAGGCCGTGGCCGCCCAGGGCAAGGCCAAATGAAGGGGGGGGTTTCTGGCAATAAAGGTACCCGCTCCTACCACCTTGAGTCTGTTGTGGCCCCGGCATGCCCAGCTCCAAGGCCCTGAGCGAGGGGCTCCACAAACCCTGCCCCAGTGCCCTCGGGCCCTGCCGCCCACCTGATTAGGTGGGAGGGCCCCAGGAACCAAGGGCAGGAGTCTCGTCCCTGAGCCGGGCTATCCAGGACCTTGTAGCAAGCACCCTATGGTGAGACAGCCACCTGGTAACCTTCCCCAAGCACTGGGGTGCCTGGGGTGACTCAGCTGTCCCCGGTGAGTGGGTACTGCAGCGAGGACACCACCTCATGGCCAGCTTCCCTCGGGTGGGCTGTCCCTGCCGTCCCTGTAGTCCCGGGGTGGGCAGGGTGAGGTGGTACTGAGCCCCACCCCCTGGGTGTCCCCACAGCTGGGGACATGCCCACCACTGGCCTCTGACCTGGCAACACGGGACTCCTGGGGCCTCCATAGCTGGGGGTGGAGAATCAGGGCTGGCGAGGCCTGCCTTTGCAGCCTAGGGGACAAGGGGGGCCATCTGCCAGCAGCCGGGGCCAGGGGTCTCAGTGCAGCCATTACCCCGGTTGCTCTCCCTGGCAGCTGCCAGAGCACAAAGGGAAGGGCAGCTCCCGACACACGTGCACGCACTCCGCACGGGCAGGGAGGGCGGCCGCCAGCCCCTCCTGGAACACGGAAATGCAACAGGCTGACGTGAGTCACATCTTGACCTTTATGCCTCTCCTAGTGGCCACAGTCGACACACACACCCGCACACACCCCCACACACCCCGGGGAAGGGGCTGATTTCCACACGGCGCCTTCAGGCCGTAGTAGGGCAGTGCTCACTCTGGAAGCAGACACAGGTGGGCTGGAAGACAGGGTGCGACAGCAGGCATCGGCCCTCCGGTCACTCCCCCGAACCAGAATCCGGTGACAGCACACACCGGGGCCGGTGGAACAGGGCACACCCCACAGAAGGATGTGGGTTTGCTGATCACACACTCGATGCGGTCGTCCCTGCACCACTTCGCACAGTCTGCGGCCCCAGGCGGAGGAACGGGGAACAGGGGCGCAGGCAGGACCCAGAAAGACGACCTGCTGCCCAAACCCTCACGACCCACCCAGACTTTGGTCCTAAATGCTAAGGTTACTGTTCCCAAAGACTGCTACCAGCCGAAGCCACTACCCTTTAGGGCCAGGAGGAGAGGAACCACAAGGCAAAGGGCCCTGCTCAGACCGCCCGGCGAGGCCACACCATGGCTCCCTGTCCTCCGCGGGGGTCAGAGGCCAGGCTGGCTGGGAGGGCCCAGAGCAGCCAGAGCCACGTTTGGGGATCACAGGGTATTGCTGTATCTAGAGTGACAGGCTGAGCACCCTAGTCTGAGAGATCCCAAGGGCTTGTCTTCTTTGCGGGGGGTCCCATGCCCGGAGGAGCGCCGTGTGGCTCTTGCGGCACGCACGTCACATCCCCGGCAGTAAGAGAAGCACGCGTTGGGGGAAGGGTAGGAGATAGCCTTGGCGCAGCCAGTAGCAGAGGGCCCTCACTCGATGAGCTCCACGTAGTTGGCAGGAAACATGCCGAAGTGGCCGTCCGGCCCGTAGCCACGCCACCAGCCCTCGTCGATCACCTCGATGCCCGTGATGAGATTCTCGGGGTCGAAGGAGATCTCCGTGTCATCAGCTGCGGGATGGGGAGTTGGAGGCTGCACTGGGGGCCGGGAGCCCTTCCCGATGGCCACTTTCCCCCGACACACCTTCTAGCAGGACCTGACTCCAGGCCCCCTGCCTCCGCACAGCAGCCTGCTTCCTGAGCCTCCAGGCAGGTCCCCGGGTTCCGGCGCGCAGGGTCCACCCACCCTCTGCTCACACTCCCGGCTCTAGCACGACGCCGGCAACTGGGATTCACGGGCAGCTGCCCAGCATGATGGGAAGGCCCAGGCCGTGCAGGGCATCCACCCCGTCCTTCCCCCACCTTCCTTGAGTCCCAAGGGAGCGTCGGAAGCCTGCCTCCTGACGCGGGGCCCTGCAGGGTGAGTGGCCGGGCCGCTGCACATTACCTGCCTGGTAGTCGTACAAGGCCCGCGCACAGAGCCCTTTGCCGCTCAGCCCCGGGTAGTGGTCCACGTGCTCAGAGCCGGCATCTTGCTGCGGCACGTGTTCCTGCACGGAAAGAAGAGAAATCTGGGCTCCACGTTACAGGCCCACACCGGGCCTGGGGGAAGGGCACAGCACACAGAGGGCAAGGGCTGCTGCCATCCTACTGCCCCCAAGATGTCCCCCTGCCCCAGGACCTTCCTGGCCGGCAGATGAGTGCTAGACCATGTACTCCCCGGGGCCACTCCAACACTGAACGAGAGAATCCCCATGTAGCGGCCGCCAGAAAGTCAGGCACCCCGCGCCGGGCATGGGTGAAGAGAGTGTTTCTGGGCAGGTGGCCCCTTCACAGCCGCGCCCCGCTGCAGGGAACCCACCATCGGGGGCTCCTCGTAGACGGTCTCCTGCTCCGGAGGCTCCTCGTACACAGCCTCCTCTTCTGCCTGCACTGGACACGGCGGAGGGCTGGGCGCCGGGTCCTCGCGGACATCTGCATGGGAGGGTGCGGCCTACGCTGAGCCCGGGGAGGGGTGCAGATGCTCTCCTCCCTCCCACACTTCTAGCCCCAGCCCCCCACGGGGCAGCCAAGCGCCTTGCCTGCCCTGGGCCTCGAGGAGGCCTGAGTGGGCTCCGGGCTGCGGTGGGTCTCTGGCTGGGTGAGCTGTTTCTGCAGGAAGGGGCTCCTGAGCTTGCCTGCAAACAAAGGTAAACATGCAAGTTCCGGACGAGGGAGAGATGAGCTGTGTCTACTGCTTCTGTCCCCTGTGCTGCCCGGAGCGGGGACCTGTCCCGGGACATAGCTGTCACGGGGAGGGGGAAGAGGACAGGGGGACACACAGCCGCTGCAGAAACACATCACATACACAGTACGCTTCAAGCAGCCCCCCAGTGTGGGAGAGCTGATGGCAGTGCCATCCTGTGTCCTTGGGGGCAGAGAGGGGAGTGACAGAGGCTCTGGGGCCTGGCCACCATGTGCAAGCTACACCAAGAGTTAATGGAGCGGGGCTGGGCTGGAGAGCCTCCCTCTGAAGCCACACGTGGCCCTTCCTTTCCAGGTCTCTGCAGGACGAGGCCACGGGCAGGAAAGGAACACCTGAGGCCCAGCCTCCCCTCCCAGAAGCTACCCTTAGAGAAGTCCAGGCTCTCCTTGCTTCCTTGCCTCTGTCGCTACCTCTGGCGACCCTACATTGGGACCCCAGGCTCCGCCTCGGCCTGCTCCTGCCTTGTGCCTAGACCGAGGAAAGACTCACCTGGCTGGGGGCTTGTGATGGATGTGGTGGACATGGCCCTCTCCTTCTGCCTGAAAATCTCGCGTGGGTGTGCTGGCTGGCTAACCGGCTCCTGCAGGGGGGCACATGGGCCTGGCAGTGAGGAGGGTCTCGAGGGCCTCGTCCAGGACCGGGTAGAGGACCATGCTGGCCACATCTGCCCTTCACTGCCCTCTCCACTGCCACCTCTGGTGCACCCACGTGTCCCAGGTTCCACTGTGCCCCAGCTGGCCGCAGGACCGTCCCCCTGGCACATCAGGGACGGCCCCGGCATTACTGCAACAGACCCTTGGGGGGTGGGGGGCACGTAAGTCTCACCGACTCCTCTCGGCTCCTTGAAACCACTTCCTGCTGCTCACTCTTCCTGCTGGGAGAGGCGGAGGCAGGAGCTGCAGCCCAGCCGCGGCCCACTCGGGACCCTCCCTCCCTCTTAACTCTGGGGCCTCACCTCTGGGGCCCGGCCTCGCCACCCTGCTCCTCCCGATAGCGCTGCTCCCGGCGGGCGGCCTCGCGCAGCTCCCGCTCCCGGCGCTCCTGCTCCAGCCGCTGCCGCTCCTCCTCCGCCCGCCGCTTCTCCTCCAGCCTGCGGTTCTCCTCCTCCTTCTGCAGGGACAGCCGCCGGCCTGCCCCACTCGGCACCTGCACCCTCCCGCCCCTGGGCTACCCGGGCATCCGTGCGGCGCCGCCTGGAGGGGCCGCCCACCGGCCCAGCGACCAGAGCCCGCTCGGCCTTCGCCTGGCCACAGGCACGACCGAGGGCGCGTGTCCCGCGAGCTTATCGTGAGAGAACCTGAGGAACGGCGAGGGTGGCGCCGTGGCACCATCTCTGAGGGGCAGCTGTGCTCCATGCGCCCCGCAGCACTCACCTCTGCTTTGGCCCAGAAGCTGTCTTTGCCAACTCTTTTGATCTCAGATATGGCGTTGGTCTTCTGGTACACGGAGCCCTGCAGACAACAGAGGGTCCTCTGTGGGGCCGCCCTCGGGAGCCCAGGGCTCAAGCAACAGCCGTGGGGACTGCACCGGGCCTGGTGCCCCCTCCGGAGACCAGCCAGCACAAGATGGCCTGAGGGCCCTGAAAGCGGCCAGGCAACGCCGATGGGGGTCTCTGGCTGCACCAGGCCCCTGTGGATGGAAGCCAGTCCCCCAGCCTCAGACAGCTGACCACTGTGGCAGTGGCTAGGAGTCTCCACAGACCCCAGCTGTGCCCCAGAAACTGGGCTCCCCACAGCCGGGGTACCTGGCATCTGCCCCCGACAGGGAGGGGCCTGCCCGCCCACCTCACATCCCTCCATGGAGCCCACCACCCAGGACTGTGCAGGACATGCTGGTGCCGTGGCCTCGTGACTGGACTGACCCTGGAGTATGAGAGGCCCTAGGCCAGCCGGTGGGACCAGCAGGTGGCACAGATGGCTGCTCCTCATGCCCACTAGCGCCTGCCCCACCAGCGGCAGCCCCGGCTTCTGGCCGGCACGGGGTCACTGTCGGCACCGGAATGGGGCCTGGGGACCGAAAGCCAGGCAGGCAGGAGCCCAGCTCCACGAGGGAGAAACCAGCCCATCTGCCGGCTCCTGGCCTGCCACACTCGGGCCCAGGGAGCACTCACCACCGGGGCCTGAGGGCCCGTATCCTGGAAACGGCCGCTCTCCTTGTGGAAGGCGTAGTTGGCACCTGAGGCTCTGGCCACCTTCTGCATGATGCACTCGGGCTCCACGTCCTCCTCAGCCCTTGCGTTGATGGTCACGTGGGCCCCCTGTGGCGGGACGGCACGCAGGCGTTGCAAGTCCAGAAGAGGACAAGACGCACAGCTCGGGGTGCACAGCGTGGACAACTGTCGTCCTGGGCTCTGGGCTGGGGGCCTCAGGGCCGACAAAGTGCCCAAGACAAACACACTGCACTTGTCCCAGCACAGGCACGTGGTCTCTGCCCTCAGTGGCCCTGCCTACAGCTTGTTCCCAGGTGCCGGGCGCCCCCGCTGCAGGCCCAGGCACGAGAGAGATCCTTTCTAATTCACAAAAGCGAACTTCAAAAAGGATCTGGAAACACGTTTTCCAAAAAACGCAACCTACCCATTTCTTTCTTTTCTGAAGTTCTTTAGGTTTTATTTATTCAAGTATCTCTACACCTAACCGGAGGCTTGAACTCTCAGCCCCAAGACCGCGTGTCACGTGCTCCTCCCACTAAGCCAGCCAGGCGCCCCCGCCCCCAATTTATTTTTGACAAGTCAGATCCATGGCGTCACTCGCTGTTAGTAAACACCCAGCGAGCCTGGGATCCTCTCTTGGCTCCTAGATGGAGAAACTGAGGCCTATCTGAAGAAGAGTTGGCAGGCTAGGAATCAAAGTCCCGAGCCTCTCTGTCAGGAGCCACAGACACGCGAGGTGACCTGACAGGCAAACGACAAGCGGTTTTGGAACTGAATGAGGTGCGCTGGAAAGGAACGCAGAAGAGGCCGGGCACGGGCAACTTCCCATCTCCTCCAGCTCCTGACAACGCGGCTGAACAAACCCCACAAACACAGCGGAAGCCAAGGCCTTGCGCCCCAGGACTAGCCGCACACGATGCTCTCTGTGCTCGAGAAGGACACAGTCATCCATCCTTCCTCCCCAGTGAGCCCAGCTCACCAGGGGCTCTGGCCTCAGCGCGGCCTCCTGGGCACTTGCCGAGTACGAGTGCAGGAGCCCCTGGTCGCGCTGGAGTCTGAAGGAAGCGTCGGGTGTGGACATGCTTCCAGCTCTGGCTGCAACGCGCTCACAGCCGCCCAGGCGCCGTGGGAGGCCCCCTGGGGGCCGTCCTCACCTTCAGGAAGCTGGCCATGGTGCTGACGTGGTTGGCGCACGCTCCCTTCCGCACGTCGTTCACACCCTCGCCCGTCTGCAACACAACACACCCGGTGTGACCCGCCAGCTCCCCAGAGCCACCACCCTTCCTTGGGTGCAGCAGAGGATAAAGCGAGCCCCACACCTCCAGGTCAAGGAGGTTCTTGAGGCAGGATGACCGCCCGCTTCCGCTGGGCACGGGCGGCTCAGAGCTTCCCAGTCCTACCCAGGGGTCCCGCGCTCTCAGAGCCTTCTCCAGGCCCAGGCCCAGGCCCTCTGCTCCCTCCGGACGACTACTCTGATTGGGACAAAGGCAAGGGTGTCGTGCGACCGCACTGTGGGCTCTGTTTCGTGGGAATGATTCTGGGCTTGGGGGTAGAGCGGGGGATTCTGCGCCGGCAAGGCCCCCCGCGGTCCTTCGGGCCGCACACACTCCAGCCACTCCCGTTCGTTCACTGCCTGCGAGCCGCCCCGAAGGCAAGTCCTCCTCCGCTCCCATCACAGAAGGCAGAGGAGGAAAGAAGGCAAAGGAGTTTTCCCAGGTCACACCTAGATGAGAACTCGGGGCCCCCCAGTTCCACGTACCCAGTTGATGAGGACAAACTTGGGCAGACCAGAGTTGGGGTCCTTCACTCTGCAGAAGCCGTACATCACCTTCCCGCTGTTGAGCTCCTCCACCATCTCCTCCAGGCCCCCCTCTGCAGCAGGCATAGGGGGCGTCAGCAGGCCCTGCGCCCGTGGCTGGCCCTGCACAATGCCCACCGGGAAGGGAAACCCAACCTGCCCCTGAGCCAGGGTTCTCAGGGCCCCCTGCACCAGAATCAGACTCCTGGTCCTTCCCTACTACACGGACTACAAGAGCTGGCGGGGCGTGGGATCTGCCTCTGTGACAAGGACCTCAGGTGATGGTGTACACCCCCCGGTTTTAAAACCATTCCTAGGGGCACTTGGGTGGCTCAGTGGGTTAAGCCTCTGCATCAGCTCAGGTCATGATCTCAGGGTCCTGGGATCGAGCCCCGCACTGGGCTCTCTGCTCAGCAGGGAGCCTGCTTCCCCCTCTCCCTCTCTGCCTGCCTCTCTGCCTACTTGTGATCTCTCTCTTTCAAATAAATAAATAAAATCTTTAAAAAAAGAGAAAAAAAAAACCCATTCCTATAAAACCCACAGGGAGTTCCGGGAAAAAAAAGATGTCATTTCTGCTACAAATTAGGTACCAGGCTTTCTTTTTTTAAAAAATTTTTAAAGGGATTTTATTTATTTATTTGACAGAGATCACAAGTAGGCAAAGAGGCAGAGAGGCACACTCCGTGAGCAGTGAAGGCTGAAATGCCAGCGGCCGGGGACACTGCTGGTTGCGACTCTCTCCCCTCCCCCACACCTGCCTCCTGGGGCCTCCAGCCCCCATCAGCCCACTGGCGTCCTCACTGGGCCATACTCACCCCCAGTGCCGGCCACACGGATGTCATTGCTGTTACCCTCGTAGGTGAAGAGAGCCCTGAAACACAACACAAACAAGCTCTGTGACCCACGTTCCCGCCGCACCCACCAGGAGCGGAGCACGGTGGCCACCGGCCCCGCTGGCCCAAGAGGCGGGAGCTCGGCAGGCCTCCCGGAGCTGGAGCCTCTCAGGCCTTGGCGCGGCAGCGTCTCCTGAGGGACAAACTTACGCAGGGAGCCCCTGTTTGCCATGAGAAACCCCGAGCTGTGAAGGTTGTTCGATTTGAAAGACGCTCCACGCTGGAACTTGCCTCCCCCAGATCAAGAGCCGCGCGCTCGACTGACTGACTGGCCCGGCGCCCCAGGGCTGGCGAGCTGTATCGGGGCAACCTTCCACACCTTCCTGAACCCGAAGTGCCCTGGGAGGAGCGGGAGCCGGGTGTGCGCATCAGGGCACTGGGAAGGCGCCCCATGCCCTCGTGCAGGTCTGCTCTGTCTTCTGAAACCTGAGGAGTTGGCGGAACAGGTTGCTCTGGGCTTGGGACTCTCCTAGAAAACCCAGAAGCCACATGGGCCATGACTCAGCATGAAGTCAGGCTCCTTACAGGACAGACTCCTTGGCTGGGTAAAATCCTCTTTCTGGAGGAGCCTTAACTTTCCACAGGTGACCCTAGGCTGCCCCTGCCTTTTCCTGTGAGACTAACTGTTCCTAAGAACTCTGGGAAGATGCTTATGAACGTGACCCCTGAGGAGTTGAGGAAATATGGCAAATTTTTTTACATCCGGGGCATGGAAAGCCCCTTGACCAGAGCAGAGGTTACCCATGGAGAACATTCTGGAAGAGCTGGCTTAGCCACAGCCCACATGGAGCCCAAACATCAACACCAGCTCTGCTGCCGTTCAGCTCCAGGCAGAGCTGGCAGACCACAGGGTACGGGTGCTGACCCAGCAGACAAGTCAAAGGCAGACCCCGGACCAGCGGGCCATTCCCACGCTCTGCGCACAAACAGGCTTGCGAGGAGGGCCAGATAGGGGCTGTGGGGTGACAGTGTGACGGGAACCGGGATGCCCTGATGGCTCAGTTGGTGTGTGACTCTTGATCTCGGGGTTGGGGTTCAAGCCCTACAAAGGGTGTAAAGCTCACTTAAAAATAAAATCTGGAGGGGTTAGAAAAAGAATCTGACAGGAACCAAATCAGCCTCCATTCAGCTTCCCCAGGGCCTTGGTATGGCCACCCGGCAGAGCTGCCTAGACTGAGAAAGTCGGAAGAAAGGAGACCCAGGCCCCGAGGGTCTAGCTGGCATAGGGGACGCTGGCATGGAACACGCAGACAAACAGCGAAAAGACGTGGGAGTTTGTGGACGTCCAGACGTCCGCCTGGAGGAAAGAAGCCCGTAAGTCTCAAAGCCACCAAGCTCTGAGTGCAGAAGACGGGGACAACAGACAGGCAGCAGGCAGCACAGACTGCTTCCGAGAAGCGACCCAGCAGCTCGTAAGAGCCAAGGTCCGTGCCTGGTGCCTGCCCTCCCCTCCACCCCGGGCTCTGGCCCAAGCTACCTTCTTGAATGTTGGCAGCTCGGAGACTCATTCCCACGTTCAACGGACTCCCATCCCTCTTTCAAATCACCGTGGAAGAGAGGCGTGCTGGCCCAGGCACAGCACACGGAGCGTGGTGCCCCGAGCGCCCGGGAACTCAAGCATCCCTTCCAAACACATGTACTGAGGACCTGCTCCTTCCTGCTCCCGGGCGTGCAGCGTCCAGTAAATCCCCAGAGGCCCTGACCATGGAGCTTCCTTTCTAACGGGAGACCAAAAAGAAACACACCAACACTAATGTCCTGTCAGGTAGTGAAGAGGGAGCAGGAGGGAAACAAATGTGCCTCAATCTAGAACAATCCGGGGAACCAGGACCGACGAGGCCCGTGATGGAGAGCTGATGGGCCTGCTCTCCGGCCCACGTGGCTTCAGGGCCCAGCCCAAAGCCGCCCACTCTGCCTGGGAAACCTTTCATGACCCACCAAACTGGAGACCACTTCCTCCTGCTGGTATCCTCTGCCACATCTTCTGTCCCCTTCTCAGGTCGCTGTGCACGCGGGCGCTGACCGCGCTGGGGACAGAGACAGGGCCCAGCCCTCTGGTGAAGAGAACGGTGCCAGGAAGCCCACTGAAGGTGTCTGGTACGTGTCTGGGCAAACCACACAAGGAGCCCGCAGTCGAGCAAGGCCTCTCCAAGAAGGCGGTGTCAGCACTGAGATGTCTGGGGAGCCCTGGGACCATGGGGAAGGTGCTCTAGAATGGGGAAGCAGCCAGAGCAAGTGCTCTGAGGAGGAAGCAGCTTGCACGTCTGAGGAAGAGAAAGAAGGCCACCGTGGTGACAAACAGGTGTGGCTCCAGTATGGTAAGTGGGAGGAGTGGCAGGAGGGGTCGGGAGCTGGCCCCACAGGGCCTCACAGCTGAGGTGAGATGTCTGGGCTCTACTTACTGTGAAAGAGGAAGCTGCTGAGCGTAAGCACAGACGTAGCGCGATCTAGGTACCTGCTCGGCTCATGAGTGGGGGCCCGCCGCACATTATCTGCTGAGGTGCTTAATGGCCGTGACAGGGAGATCAAAAGCCGGGGACTCGCGCCACTGGGTGTAGACCTGGAGTGCTGCCAGACAGGTCGGCTCAGACGGGGGCGGGGGGCAGAGGCTCAGCACCCTCGGGGGGCACAGAGCGAAGCTGGGGTGGGTGAATTTCAGACCAGGCTGGGAGCTGACAACTCTGAGAAGCCGAGGAAGAGCCAGAAACATGCGAGGCCTGAGCTGCCAGCGGGACTGTGGGACATCACCCCAGAGCAGTGGTGGTCCCTGAGAATGAAGAGGTCGGAAGGAAGGCAGCAGGGGGCCCAGGAGTCTCGCAGGTATGTCAGGAAGGGCCAGGCCAGCTACTCAGGAGCACATGAAACTGAGTAGGACCGGAGGGGGCCGACACGCTGCCGGCGCAAAGGCACGAGGCCACGGGTGGATGTGAAATGGGGCGCGCCGCATGTGAGCCCGTCAGCAGGGTTTGGAGTAACAGCAGAGGTGTGACGGCCCTCGGAGAGCAGGGGACAGGTAGGGTCGGGGGTGGACATTTAGGGACTCCTGGTAAAGTAAGCGCCTGAAGTGCGGGTGACCCTCCTAAAGCATTATGAGACGGAGAAGGCAGAGAAATCCCACTGCTCCCAGACGCACTCCCTAGCTACGTGCATGTGTTCCGGACAGAGGAGCCGCCTGGCTCCCCAGCAACGCAGCACCCAAGTCCCATCAGGGTCAGCGGTGTCGCAGGCAGAGAGGCGTCTGCACACCCCCGCAGCAGGTGCTCTGAAGCTCTTCCCCAAAAGGCCCCGCGCACGACGGCACAGGGTATGAAGGTGGCAGGGAAAGCCTCCAGCCGTGAGCACCAGGGTGTGGCGACCAGCCAGGCGCAGCACGCAGTGACCCCGAGTGGGGCCTGCCCCTGCCCCGGGAAGACGCTCCTCACAGCGGGTCACCTTAGTTCACCAAACTCAGCGTATTTCTTGGGGCTGCAAGTGCTCAGAACTGGTCAGTGCCAACAACTGAAGCAAGCGGAAGAGTGACCAGCCGCTGACCCTGCGCGGGGGCTGCCCAGGGCCATCCCAGAGACTTCCGACCCGCTTCCAGAGTTAGAAAGCCCCATCCGGGGCCCAACGGCAGAGTGGAGGGTGTCCCGGGCAGGTGCAGGGATGATGGGGGCTTCCTCCACAGGCAGCCAGCACCGCTGTGTCACTGTGTCCGCGCGGCTCGCACAGGAAAGGGAATCCTTGGAGAGAATCCACTTTCCCAGAAAACCTGAGACCTAAACCCAGACCTCCTGGCCGTGGGGCAGGGCGCCCGTTGCCGGGCGGGGTCCGGGGCGCCCGCTCAGAGGCCCCCCCTTGAACGCGGCGCTAGGAAAACCCCGGGCCCGGTTCGCGCTCCGTCGGGGAGGGCCACGGGGAGCCCCGGTGTGCGGGGAAGTCCCGGGGCTGGGAAGGAGAAGCTGGCGGAGCCACCGAGTCCTCCCGGCCGCACAATCCGACACGGAGACCGGCCGAGGGGCGGAGCCGCGGCGGGGGACGGCGGCGGGACCAGCAGCTCGCGGGGCGCCGGGGTGGGGGGAGCGGGGAGCCCCCGGGACCCCCTCCCGCCCTGGCCCAACCCCCCTCCCGCCCGGCCCGGCCGGCCCGGCGCCCACCAGTCAGTCGGGGACTTCTCGGTGACCACCCGCACGTAGGCCTCCTGCAGCGCCGGGCCGTTCCGGCTCAGGTTCGCAGCCATGACCGGCCCCGCAGTCCCCGCTCCGCCACCGCCGCCGCCGCAGCTTCCGGGCCCCGCCCACCCTGCGACCGGAAGCCCCGCCCCTGCGGCCGGAAGCGGAAGCGCGGCCGGCCGGACCGCGGGGAGAGGGTGCGGCTGGCGGGGAGTGGGCGGGGCCGTCGCGTCTGGAGGAGCCGGGGCGCGGAGTGGCGGGCGGAGCCGGAGCCGGGCGCTGGGAGCTGCGCTCACGGAGCGCGCGTTTCTCTCTTCTCTCGCCGCAGTCAGCGCACTGGTTCGAGCGTCTCGGGCTCGTGACAGCCTCTGCGCGGACCTTCCACACGCGTCTGAGCGGCGACCGGAGCCTGCACCGGCGAACACGAGCGCTGCGTGCGGGCCGCGCCCGCCCGGGCCGAGGTGCTGCGGAGCCTCCTCTCCCGCACCTGCGTTCCCCGCTCTGTTCGTGGAGGACCGGGTGGCGCGGGGAGCCTCGCTCCCTGCCCTGTACGCACGTCCCAGCACAGGTGCATGAGTCCCTGGGATGTCAGAGAGGCGGCCCCGTGCTGACCCTGTGCGCTCGGGGAGCCCTCCCTCAGGAGCCCATCCTTCAGGAGCCCATCCCTCAGGAGCCCATCCCGCAGGGCCCATCCCGCAGGGGCCTGTTCTGCAGGATCCGTCCCGCAGGGGCCCATCCCGCAGTCCGGCGCGCCCACGTTTCTGCAGCGACGTCAGTGAGAAATCACCAGGGCGGGCTATGGAAAGACCACACGGCCTCCGGGCAGGCGGTCAGGACTTCCCGCCAGATGGGAGTGTTGGGTCTGATTGTGCAGATACAGGCTTGTCGGCTCCGTCTGGGCACAGACGTGGCTTACAGGTTAAGTGCACAGAAGTGCACTTCTGTGTGTTATTGCTGTAGGTCTCCGACATTCTCTGGCCAGAGCAGCCACCTCCCCCGAACCCGGGAAGTAAACACTCCTTCCCTTCAGCAGCAGCTTCCGTCTGCGGCCCGGAAGCTGCAGGTCTGTTCTCCGCTCTGTTTGCATCAGAAAAGTGAGCTCCAGCAACTGCAGGCCTCCTCTGAGCTCTCCCAATCTCTTATCTTTTATTTTCTAATTTAAATTCGCTTAGCCAACATACAGTAGTATGCCATCAGTTTCGGATGCAGCACTCGACGATCCATCACTCGGCACACAACACCAGGGCCCACATCAGGTGCCCTCCTTAACACTCACCATGCCCTCTTTTTTTCTTCGGTGACTTCTCCTCTGTCCTTGTTTTCCCTCAGACGCCCTCAGGCGACTATCCTCTCCAGAGTTGGGGAGATTCAGCCCGCCCTCTTACTGTTCTTCAGCCTTCTTTTTGGCCACAGTGCATCTGTGTTTTTTCTCTTTCTCTGGCAATGTCTTCTCTTTGAATACCTCCTGGTCCCCAGTTTCTTCCTTGACCTGGCTGCCACGCCCAGTCTCTGGTCCCTGGACCCCGAGGAGGTCTGGGAGCACTTTACCACATTTCAGTCAACTTGTGGGAGAACCCACCTTACCTGAATTGGGCTATGCTGCTCTCTCTGTTCTGGAAAAAGATCAGCTCCGTGTGGTAGCCAGGTGCATCACACGGATGAGGGAGAGCAGGGAGATCTGGGCTCCATCGAGAGAAGGCTCTTAGGTGGGGGTCCCTGGTGTGGGAAGGTGGGGAGCAGGATTCTGCTTTCTGTTCTAGGGTGTGGGAGTCTGTTTCCACTTGACAGGCTGGGAAAGGCGTCTCGGCAGAGGTAACACTGGAGCAGAGACTGGATGTGGGGTGGGGAGCACAGCTGTGGAAGGTCTGGGCAGACGTGCTCTGGGCGGAGGGAACAAGAGGTGTTGGGGCTCTGAAGTGGGGGAGGCAGTCTAGTAAGGGACTGACGATTGAGCACAGGGAGAAGGAGAGGGAGGGGAGCTGGGTCCTGGAGGACCCTGTAGGTCAGGGAAGGACTTCACACTTTGTTCTAGGTGTAGTCAAATCCCCGAGGGGCTTTAACCAGAGCAGTGTGATCTGCTAATGTTTTAAAACGGTCCCACTGGTTGCTCTCCAGATGCCTCCATGCCTGTTCCTCCAGCTGCGGCTTGTCTGCGTTCCTGTTTCCTCAAAGCCATCACCCTTTTTGGTCAGCTGCTCCACCGCCTAAAAGCATGAGATGTGGGGCACCTGGGTGGCTCAGTGGGTTAAAGCCTCTGCCTTTGGCTCAGGTCATGATCTCAGGGTCCTGGGATCGAGCCCCACATCGGGCTCTCTGCTCGGCGGGGCGCCTGCTTCCTCCTCTCTCTCTGCCTGCCTCTCTGCCTACTTGTGATCTCTCTCTGTCAAATAAATAAATAAAATCTTTAAAAATAAATAATTAAAGCCTGAGATGTCCCCAGAGGTGACGCTAGGACTCCGCTGTCTTCTTCCTAACTGACTGACTTCTGTGGTCTTCTTGCAGGAAGGTAAGCACAGAGCTGCTTTTCTCCTGATGGGTTCAGATGACAGATCTAGGGCACAAAACCAGAGCCAGAGCCAATGTCCTCCACCCCTGACGGCAGCTGACCCTGTGCTAAAGGCACCCAAGCCCAAGTATGGGGGGAGGAGCTTGCCAGCTGACTCCCTCTGGCGCTGCCGTGCAGGAAGAACTAACAGCATTGAGAAAAATGCCATGACTGCTCAGTTGTGCAAAGGAAGGAAGTCCTTCCATTTGCAACCACACAGATAGACCTGGAGGGTGCAGGGGTGAGAGGCTGGCTCTGAGGGGGCAGCCCTATCATTCCCCTCCTGAAGCAGAGCCTGGTCCAGCCCCCGTGTCTGAAAGCAGCTGGGTGGTGGATAGCCTGTGGGCCTCTCTGAAAGGCATCGAGTGGGGGTCTGGGAGAAGTTGGGAGGGCGGGGAAGGAAGGAGACATTTTTCAGGGAACTCAAGAAGTTGCTCACTGGTCTGATAGGGTTTTTACAGATTCTCTATAGCCATTTGATTTTTGTTACTCATCAAAGCTGCCAGCAGGGAGAAGCTGGTGTCATGGGCATGATGAGGCTGGCAGAGCAGCCAGGGGGAGCGTCAGCTACTTCCTCCCCTCAGCAGCAGACAGCACCACATGGTACTGGGCCACCTTTGTGGGAATGGCAGCCACAGCCTCCATGGTTCAGAGGACCAGCCCTCACCCAGCGCTGCTGGGGAGGAAGAGTGTGTCACAGTGAGAAGGGCCAGCGGTGGAGCAGCGGCACAGGAAGGGGTGGGGGTGAGGGCCCATATTGACCCTGAGGCCCTCTCTCAGCACCAGGGACAGACCTCAGGCCCAGAGATCTGCAGAGGAGTCCCCCAAGCACCACTGTGCTCCTTAAAGAGGCTTGCTCCTGGATTGCAGAGACAGAAACCTGCCTGTCCTTGAGCATTTGCAGGGCGGTATGTGGAATCCCACGGCAGGGACATAACACTCAGTAGTGAGCTGCTAGGACTGCTGGATGTCTGCATCCCAGCATTTTAATCCCTTGTCAGGAGATTTTGACCCTGTGCCACATTCCTGAACTCCTGGGTCTTCCTGGAGCCTGACAAAGGATCAAGATCTCAGCACCATCCAGCAAACCCAGACGCCTCCAGCCAGAGTTAATAGTCATCTGTCCGTGGTGGATCAGTTGCTTAAGGTCACACATCTTCCCAAGCTCTCCGGTCCACAGAGAAGAATAACACATCACCCCTGCAGTTGGGTTTTTGGATCTGCTCTCCACTTGCTGACCTGGGACTTGCCTTGGAACACGGCATCTGAACACGAGTGATACAGGAGTGGCTGGCCCCCCGGTGCATCTTGAAAGAAGGTTCTGACCTAAGAAGCCTGTTTGGGGGGGCTGACCTGCACCCTGGAAGGCATATGAGTTCCCTGAGGGAGAGAGTCCAGAGGATGTGCAGAGACAGGCCTGCACATGGAGCCTGCACGTGCAGTAGCACCGCGGGGACCTGTCTGAGGGGTGTGGCAGGTAGAGTGGAACTCAGGCTTGCGCAGGGTGAGTGATAACGCACAGTGTAGACCCTAAGGGCTGGGTTCGCTCTCTCTGCTCCATCTCTCCAGCACAGAGCACAGGCTTGGGGAAATTCTCTCTGGACTCGGGAAGGTCACCAGCTTTCCGGGTCTCAAAGACCCTCTTGATCCCACCTAATGTCTCTGGATGTGCTGACCATGCGAGTTACTCCCACCTCTCCAGCTGTCCTGGGCTTCTCCCATGCCTCCCCCCAAATATAGTTGGTCATGGTGAGTATTTGCACCACAGAAACTAGCAAGCACGAAAGTCAGGGCCGCATCTCACCCCTGAGGCTGGTTTTCAGACACCCACCACGACACCACCATTGGTTCTCAGTATCCCGTGTGTCTACATGGATCACACGTGGTCAGCACTCAGGAAGCAGAGCAGTGGTCACAGCAGCGGTGAATTTGGGGAACTAAGGTCATGTGAAGGTACTGGGGGACACACTCACTGGGGCAGTGAGTTTCCAGACACTTCCGCAGAGCAGTTTCTTTCCTGCTCACTCGGGCTCCCAGGGCCAGACTTGCGTCCTCTGCAATGCTGCATGAATGAGTGAGCTCCTTGGTGCAAGGTCTGTTGGGGCAAGTCCTGGAGAGGCCGTGGGAACCATGGGGGAAAGAGAAGCTGGCCGTACTGCGGGTTTCCTGATGCCCGCGGCCCACCGGGCTTCTCCCCAGCTCCGGTGGTTTCCTGCCCGGAGAACGCGCGTCTCTCTTCAGGGCGGGCGGTGGTGAATGGACACTAAGAAGGGACATTCCCTGAGAGGCCAGAAGTGGTCTCTGCCGGGACACTCCAACAAACACCAAGGAGTTTTGAAGGTTGACTAGCGTTTCAAGGGAGCACAGAGTGATTTGCCAGAAACGAATCCGCTCATGTATCGCATTTCTGTGCCGATCGAAGGCGGTTGGAAGACCCAGGTCTGAGCCCAAGCTCTACGACCAGGAACATCACCGGGACCTCTCTGGGCCTCCACATAATTATCTGGTGCGTCGTGAGGACGACACTTGCCTGCCGCCTGGCCAGCACTGTCATGTGGCGGCGCATTCTGGGGCGTGGATGGCGTACGCAGGTGTGTCCAGCACGGAGCCAAGGATGCTGGCATCAGTGCTGCGAAGGGCGGGCTGGGGAGTGTGGCCTGGAGGAGGGAGCCCCTAACGCGGGTCACCCTCAAAGGCACCTGGGGGACAGGCGTGGATGCCAGACTCTCCCCGGAGACCCCTTTGTACCTTCTTAATTTTGAACCCATGGGAACTCATTACTTACTCAGTATGTATGTATTTATACGGTGACTCCTCTCATGGACCCCGCCCCAGGCTCCGCCCCACGGCACATCTGACCCCGCCCACCAGGGGCACAGTAAAGCTGTCCATCAGGCCCCGCCCCGCCCCGTCGGTCCTCTCCCTCAGGCCCTCCGCCCTTCGGACACCGCCCATCGGACCCCGCCCCCGCCCCATAATGGTCCCGCCCCCCGCTCATCGGACCCCGCCCTCAGGCCCCGCCTCTAGTGACGCAAGCCCCACGTGACTTCGGGGCGTGGCCCTGCCCTTTTAAGGCCGCGCGGCAGCTGTTCCCCCCCAACCCCGGGTTCCTCGCGGTTGTCGGTCTCTGTGTTGGGCACCTCGAGGAGCGGCCGTCTGCGCGTGCGCGCCGCGGGGCACTGTGGGGCCGGCGCCCGCGGGCCGGGCGCTCCCTGTGAGGCGGAGCGGTCGCCCGGTCCAGCGCGTCCGGCCCGTCCCGGCCCTGCGCCCCGGCTGTGTGCCCGCCCGCTGGGCTCGCTCCCAGGCCATGGTCCGTGCCCGCCCGCTGGGCTCGCTCCCATGCCGCGGGGCGGTCCCGAGGGCCATGGTTCTGTAAGTACCGCCGCCCGCGCGTTCTGTGTGGGCGGAGGCGCGCGCGCCGGCGGCCGTGGGCCTCGGAGCCGCGGTCTGGACCCCGCGGGCCCAGCCTCCGTCCTGCCTCCTGCCCGAGCTCGGGGGCGGCGGCGCGGCGCGGCGCGAGGGCTACAGCCCGCGGCGGGGAGCGAGGGAGCGCGCCGTGGCAGGGCGGACGCGTGGAGGGCGGAGCCGCGCGGGGTCCGGCGCGCGGGCAGGCTCGCTCCCCTCCGCACTGGGCGCTTCGCGGGCGCTTTGGGGTTCAGTCCAGCCCACACCCGCGGCGCGCTCGGACTCGCGCCCGGCCTCCGGAGTCGCGTGCTCGACCACGGCGCCCGCTCGCGCCCTAAACCGAGTTTCGCGTGAGCGGACGTGCGGAGCGCTCGCCCCGGGACGGGCGTCTCCCCGCTCCAGCAGGACGGGCTCACCCTGGTGTGCGGCGTCAGAACGCGAGGTGCCGCAGACCTCGCCCGGCCCCCCAGCTGTGGCTTCCGTTCCGGAGCGCGCTCTCCGGTACCGCGCCCGTTTCACCAAGGCGCGCCCTGCCCGGCCCGCTGCGGGGACGCCCGCGAGGCGCACGCCCACCGGCCTCTCAGGTTCTCCAAAATCCCGCGTGGTCCAGCTTGGCTCACAGTCGCCAGTTTCCGTCACCGGCCCGGTGCCCTTCCCTACTCCCGGCTGCCCCCAGTATTATTCCCATGACCTTCCCTACTCCCGGCCACCTTCTGCTCCGAGAGCTCGCTGCCTCCCCTGAAGCAGAGGCATAGCTGACCTTCCAAAGCCCGCTCAGGGGTCACCTGCCTGAGCAGCCCTGCTTGAGCCCCTGTCCTTGCTGTCTCTGCGTAAAGACCTCTTAGTCCGTAAGTTGTTGCGTGGCTCTCCTCCTATAAAACAGATGATCCCAAGTGTTTGTAAATCGTTTCGTATAGCCATGACAACAATGACTATCTGAGTGGTGATTTCGCTAATGATCTCAATTACGAAATTTCCTTAGAGGATTTGTATCAGTTGTATAATTGGAAAAAAACTATTGTGTTGAATAGCAATGAGAACAGTCCATTTCTGCTGCGTGTTGGTAGTTTAGTGCATAGTGGTTTCGACCTCCTACATAAACTTTCGTACAGCTTATTTTGATTACTGTCTTTTGTGCATTTCTTATTTTTTATTTTATTTAAAGATTTTATTTATTTACTTGACAGAGATCACAAGTAGGCAGACAGGCAGGGGGTGGGGAAGCAGACTCCCCGCTGAGCAGGGAGCCCGATTCCGGGCTTGATCCCAGGACCCTGGGATCATGACCTGAGCTGAAGGCAGAGGCTTTAACCCACTGAGCCACCCAGGTGCCTGTATTTTGTACATCTTTTTATCTTAATCGTTGTGTATTTTGTACCCAGTCTTCTGTGTAATTTTCGATGTACAGAAGTGTTGCAAATATAGTAAAAGATTTAAAAAATGATAAATTGGACTGCAGAAAAATTTAAAACTTTGGGGTTGCAAATAGCACCGTCAGGAAGCAAAAAGACAAGCGACAAAATGAGAGAAAATACTTGCAAATCGTATATTTGATAAGGGTCTGGTGTTCAGAATATATAAGAACGCTTACAACTCAATAAAAAAGGCAAACTAATTAAAAACTGAGCAAAAGACTTGAATACACGTTTCCTCAAAGGAGATAAAGAAATGGCCAATAAGCACATAGAGCACAAAGGCTCAGTGTCCTTAGTCATGAGAGAAATGCAGAGTTGCAGACACAGTGCGATGGCCCTTCACACCCTCTGGATGGCTCCAGTCAAAAGGACAGATGGCGGCAAATATCCGAGAGGACGTGGAGAAGTTGGAAGCCTCATACAGTCCTGGCGGGAACGTAAGCAGGTGCTACTGCTTTGGAAAACAGTTTGGCAGTTCCTTAAGAAGTTGAACACGGAACTGTATGACCTAGCATTCCATTCTTAGGTGTGTACCCAGGAGGAATGAAAGGAAATAAAGAATGAATGCCCGCACAGAAACTTGTACGCAGATGTGTATAGTAGCATTATTTGTACTAGCCAAAAGGTCACACAACCCACATATTGCAGGGGCAAAGGTGGTGTGACGCATCCACTCCGAGGGATACTTCTGGCAGTAACAAGGAACGAAGCACTGATGAGTGCTGCCACATGGGTAGATGAGATGCTGAGGTCGCCGTGACAAAGGACCACAAACTGGGCGGCTGGGTGGAATGTATTGGCTCACAGTTTTGGAGCCTAGAAGTCTAAAATCAAGGAATTGGCAGGGTTGTTTCCTTGTCAGGGCTGTGAGGGTTGTGTCTCTCATCCAGCTTCTGATAGCCCCAGGCACTCTTGGCCTGCAGATGGTATTTTCCTTGTGTCTTGACATTGTCTTAACCTCTCCATGTGCCTGTGTGTCCAAATTGCTCCTTTTTATAAGGAGTCCCCAAGTTTGGGGCCCTCCCGAATGACCTCATCATACCTTGACATTGCAGACACCCAGTTTTCAGAGAAGTCACATTCACAGGGACTGGGGATTAGGACTTCCATCTTTTGGGGGGACACAGTTCAAGGCATAACAATGGGTGAGGCTTGCAAACCTGGTAAATGAGAGACCATTTATAAGAGGCTGCATATCGTATGATGCCACTTACATCAGTTGTCCAGAATGGGCAGCTCCATAGAGACAGAGCGTGGATCAGTGGTGGCCTAGGGCTGAGGGAGGGCGGAACAGAGAGTGGCTGCTAAAATGCATGTGAATTTTAAGTGTACGGTTGGTAAGCTGTTTAAAATAGAGTAACAACAACAATACGTACTTGTTTACTCACCCAGCCTGCCTTAATGTTCGAGTATCACAGAACTGATACAATGAGCTAACCCAGAAAAGTAACATCTGTACAGAACTGTTAGCTGGTTGACATCCATACAGACTTCAGTCAGATTTTGTCAATTGTCCAATTATTGTCTGATGCTTGTCCTATCTCTTAGCCTTCTGCAGAAATTCTAGTCTTTTTTTCATCTTTGATGACCTTGTCATTGTTGGGCAAGTATGGGAAAGTCATTTTGTAGAATGTCCTTCAGTTTGGATTTTCTGATTCATGAGATGCAGGTAATGCATTTTTGGGGAAGACTATTACGGAAGTGCTGCTGTGTCCCCAGTGCGTCATATTGGAGGGTACATGACATTGGTAAGTTTTATTACTAATTAAATCTGATCAGTTAGGTTGATTTTTTAATTGTAAAGTCAATGTTTTTCTTTTTAAAGTAACAAATAGCTTCTGAGGGGGACTGCTGAGGCCATGTGCACGCATATTCACCACGCTTTCATCCCCGAATTGTAGGTTGCAGTCTTGCCTACGGCACTTATTCCTGTGGTGTTTCCCTATGCTTTTATTTCTAGTTCTCTATGCTTATTTTTATTTTCATTTATGTATTTTTTTAGATTTTATTTGTTTATTAGAGAGCATGCGCGAGAGAGCACAAGTGGGGTGCAGGGCAGAAGGAGAAGTAGACTCCCCTTTGAGCAGGGAGCCTGATGCGGGACTCCATCCCAGGACTCCAGGATCATGAGCTGGGCCAAAGACAGATGCCCAACTGACTGAGCCACCCAGGCGCCCCTCTTTCAACATTTGTTAAATGGAATTCTGCAGTAAGGAAGAGCTGTCTTTTCTCCCCCACTTTTATTATTTATGTATTTATTATTTTTTATGTTTTATTTTTTTAAGTAATCTCTGCACCCAGCTTGGGCCTCAAACTCATGATCCCGAGATCAGGGGTCATATGCTCCACTGACTGAGCCAGACAGGCACTCCTTTTTTTCCCCCCAGTTTTTAAATTCATTTTTTCAATTCTTTTGTTTATATCAGTATGGACTCATGGATTTTTATTCTGTTGATTTTAGTCCATTAATGTCATTATTTATTATGTTGCCCAAATTGTCCCTGATTTGGCCATTGAGAGCTTATTGTAGGGAGCCTCTAAGATGGCCCCCAACAATTCCTACCTCCTGGTATTCAGGCCCTTGTGTAATCTCCTCTCCTTGAGTGTGGGCTAGATTAAGTGATGTTTCTAATGAATAGAAAAGGTGATGGGAAGTCATTTCCGAGATTAGGGTAAGAAAAAGACTGGCTTCCGTCTTGGGCAACCTCTCTTGCTGTCTTCTTGCTTCCTTACTCCCTCACTCCCTTGCTCTGATGGAAGCCAGCTACCATACTGTGAGCTGTCCTATGGACAGGCCCCTGTGCCAAGGAACTGAGAGAGTCCTTTTGCCAACAGCTAGTGAAAAACTCAGTCTAGTACCCCCGAAGATCACCCTAAAACCTCGCTACTATACAGTGTTGTACTGGAATTTCTAGCCATTTCTATAAAGCAAGGAAAAGAAGTAAAATCCAGGCAGTGGAAAGAAATAAAAATGTTTTTACTCGCAGACAACATGCTTGTCTGTCCAGAAAATTGGAGATTACAGAAAGCTTCTGGAACTATTAATGCTTTAACTGTTAACAGGTGCAAAATCATCTACAGACATTAATTTTATTTCTGTGTGGAGCAACAATCAGAAATTGGAAAAAAAATGCCATATATGGTACTATGAAAAATATTAAATGCTTCTGAATAAACTTGAGAAAAGATATGGAAGACCTTTACACTGAAAACTACCAAACATTGCTCAGAGAAATTAAAGATCAAAGTAATTGCAAGATAGCCTGTGTTCATGGGTTGCAAGACTCAGTGTTGTTAAGATATCAGTTCTTCCTGAATTAGTCAGTATATTCAATGTAATCAAAATAAAAATCCCAGCTGGGGCACCTGGATGGCTCAGTCACTTAAGCATCTGACTTCAGCTCAGGTCATGATCTCAGGGTCCTGGGATCCAGCCACACATCACGCTCCCTACTCAGCGGTGAGTCTGCCTCCTCAACTCCCCCTCCCCTTGCTCATGCTCTCTCAAATAAGTAAATAAAATATTTAAGAAAAAAAAATCCCAGCAAGTTTTTTTTGGTAGAAATTTGCAAATTGATTCTAGTCTTTATATGGATATGGTGAGGACTCAATGCACAGACCAGCTTTGAAGAGAAACAAAGTGGGAGGACTCAAGCCATATGATTACAAAATATAAAGCTATGCAATGAAGAAGATGTGTTGACATAAAGATAGCCAAGTTATCTCGAAATAATGAAAGAATAGAAAATGAAATGTGAAAATGAAAAAAGAATAGAGAATACAGAAATAAACCCACATGCTGATTTTAAAAAAGGTGCTGCCATAGACTGAATGTGTCCACCTAAATGTCATATGTTAAATCCTAATCTCTAAGGTGATGGCATTAGGAGGTGGGGCACTTTTCAGTTCATTAGGTCTTGAGAGCAGAGCCCTCATGAATGGGATTAGTGTCCTTATAAAAAAGAAACCCTAGGGAGTTCCTTTGTCCCTTCTATCATGTCAGTACATAGCAAAAAACAGTCATCTATAAATTAGGAAGTGGACCCTACCAGATATCAAATCTGCTTGTGCCTTGATTTGGGACTTGCCAGCCTCTGGAATTTTGAGAAATAAAATCTCTGTTGTTTATAAGGTCCCCAGTCTATGGTTTTCTGTTAAAGCAACCCAGATGGACTACGATGGATGTCAGAGCCATTCAATGGAGAACGGTTCTGGAACAATTAGATGTATAAAAAAATAACAGCTTTACGCACATAAAAAGGATCATAGACTTAACTGTTAAATTAGTTTAGAACTATAAAACTTCTAGAAAAAAACCCAAAATCTTTGTGACCTTGGGTTGAACAAAGATACTTTAACTATAACTTTGGCATGCGCTGTACAAAAATAAAATAAATTGGGCTTTATCAAACCATGAGGAAACTCTCAAGTATGAAGAGAAGATGGCAGACATGGGAAGGGATCATGGGATCTGAAAATGACATGACAGTGAGTTCTCTTTTTGCTCAGTTTATCCTGGGTTTGATGCTGGAGAAGCCAACAACCTGGGAATATCCATGGGAGTTGGGTGGGGGGGAGCCCCAACAGAAGCCTGTTCTTTTTCACCCAGGGACCAGGAAAGGGGCAGTTGAGCAAGACAGAGAACTTACAGGAAATAACTGCTTTACTATAGCCAAACACGGTGAAACAAAATAAGGCCCCATCTGCATTATTGAAGGTTCAGTGAGGAGCCTAGACTTTGATGAGAGCTGTGTTGTAAAGAGGTCATCCTCCTTCCTTGCTCGGCTGCTGTCAGAGAAGGCCCAGAGGAGATGGGATTGTCATGCCCCCCCACAGTGTTGGTGCTTTTTCTCTCTCACAGGGCAGGCCACATGGGGAGCAGTTACAAGGTGTTCCTCACCCTCTGTATTGGTGTTCTCTAGAGAAACTAGGGGTGGGAGTGGGGAAAGGGAGATCTGTTTATTATAAGATACTGGGTTATAGGAATCCCATGACTGGCTCTGAAAAAATTGGAGACCCAGGAGAGCTCGTGGTGTGGTTTGAAGCCCGAGCGCTGGGGAACTGATGGTGTATCTGCCAGTCTGTATCTGAAAGCCCGAGAACCCGGAGCCCTAAGTACAGAAGATTGATGTCTTAGTTCAAGCATTGAGGCAGAGAGCCAGTTTAACTTTCCTCCACTTTTTTGTTCTGTTCAGGCCCTCAACAGGTTAGGTATTACCATCCACATTGGGGAGGATCTCTGTTTTATTCAGTCCATCAACTCAAAGGCTCATCTCCTCTGAAAACACCGTTAAGAGATGCATTCAGAAATAATCTTTAACCAGCTACCTGGGCATTTTGGGGCCCAGTCAAGTTGATGTAAAAGTTGGCCATGACATTCTTGCAGCCTGGTTGGTGAACTCTCATCTTCACTTGGCAGTAAAAAGTGGGGTCTTCCTTCTTGTGCTTGTGTGATGTCAGAGGAGGCCAACAACCTGGAACTGTGAGAAATAAATCTCTGTTGTTTATAAGCTCTCCAGTCTATGGTAACCAAATAGGATATACTTCAAAAAAGACCATGCCAAGATGCTTCATAGTCAAAATTCTGAAAACCAAAGACAAGATACCTTGAAAAAAGAAAGAATACGTGGAAAACAACCCAAATTGTAGCAGAATTTTTACTAGAAACCAAGAAGCACAGAAGAAAGTGGCATGGTATTTTCAAGTGTGAAAACAAAGAACTGTAACTCAGAGTTCTCTATCCAGTGAAAATATTTTTCTGGAATAAAATGAGAATCAAGACATTCTCTGATGAAGGAAAACTAAGAGGATTTGTCAGCAGAAGATCTACCCATTCAAAAAAAAAAAAAAGGCTAAAGGAGTTTCTTCATTTTCAAAGGAAATGATAAAAGAAGGAATCTTGAAACATCAGGAAGGGATATAAAACAGTAGAAAGAGTAAATATGTAAGTTAACACGATGGAGTTTTTTTCTCCTGTTGAGTTTTCTAAATTAAATTTGGTGATTGAGACAAAAATTGTAACATTGTCTGATACGGATCTCAAAGCATGCAGGAGGAATCTTTAGGACAACTGTATTATAAACAACAGAGTCATTGTGCATGCCTACAGAAAGACTGGGGAAGACATTACATTTACACCTCAGGTGATTTCTGGCACAGAGACACTCTACAACAACAAAACAAAGGCACAAACAAAAAGAAAACCCAAAAGAAACTCCTAGGGAAAGAGGAGAATCTGATCTCCAGGCTTACTATATTATTAGATTCAAACATCCAAGTTTACAAGAAAAAAAAAAATCACAAGGCGCTTAAGGAAACAGGAAAGTATGACGCATTCAAAGAAAAAGACAACAGAAAATGTCCAGTGACAAAGGCCAGATGGCAAAGCTACTAGAAAATGACTTTGAAAAAACTGTTAAAGATGCTCGAAAAACTAAAGGACACAGAGAAAGTCAAGAAAATGATGTATGAGCAAAATGGAAATATCAACATATCACAAAGAAATTCTGGAGCTGAGAAGTAGAAGAACTTAAGTGAAAAACTCACTAGAGAGATTCAAAGGCAGATTGGAGCATGCAGAAGAAAGAATCAGTGAACTGGAAAAGATAATTGAAATGCTCGACTCTGAAAAAAGGAAAGAATAAAGATTGAAGAATAATGAACAAAGCCAAAGGAAACTGTAGGACACCTTCTAGAAGATGATTGTACATTGTGGAAGTCCCAGAAGAAGAGTGAGAAAGAGAGAGAAATTGTTGGAAGAAATAGTACCTGAAGACTTCCCAAATTTGATGAAAGACTTGAATATAAACATCCAACAACCTTAACAAACTCAAAATAAGATGAATTCAAGGAGACCCACATGAAGGCACATAAATTGTTAAAAACAAAAACAGCATCTTGGAAGCAGCAAGACAGAAGTGGCTCATTACATAAAAAGGATGTTCAATAAGATTCCCACCAGATTCCTCAGCTGAAACTTTGGAGGCCAGAAGTGAGTGGGCTAGCATATTCAAAGTGGCGAAAGGAAAAAACAGAAACAAACACCCCCCCCCCAAAAAAAACCTCCTGTCAGCCAAGAATCCTATATCCACCAAACTGTCCTTCAGAAGTGGAGAAATTAAACTAAAGCCAGCAGAGGGAAAGAAATAGTAAAGATGAGAGATGAACAAAATATAGAATAGAAAAGCGAGGTTTTGAAATCATTTCTTGAAAAGACCAACACCACTAACAACAAGGAGGATTCTAGGAATATGGTGGAATCAAAAGCACCAGGAATTTGTTTCTCTGCCTGGACAACAATTGTACTGGCAAAATCATCTGATGTAACTATTTTGGAACTCTGGAAACTTGAAGGCTTGCAACTTTCAGGGGAACGTTTGAATAGGAAATTTCACTTGATTTCAGTTCTAGGATGGTTCTAGCTACACCTTGCCAACCCCTAGCCACTTGGCAGGCAGCCATGTTCCTGGAACAACTTGCACACTGCTTGTGGGAGCCAAGCAAGCAAGAAGATTCTGCCCTCCAAATATCAGGGATCTTTCATCTGATCACTGATTGCTGCTTCTGAACATAGAGGTGCAAAAAGGCAGGGAGCCATTATCATTGCACCTTCCCCATCTGGCTCAAGTGTCTTACAGGATATTTAAAGGGCAAGTGTCCCCCCTCCTCCCATCATTCATCCCTTCATTTTTTGCCGTGTTGTTGTGTGTGTGTGTATGTGTGTGTGTGGTGGGGAACTAGGCATTAAAAACTAACATATTCAGGGGCACCTGGGTGGCTCAGTGGGTTAAGCCTCTGCTTTTGGCTCAGGTCATGATCCCAGCGTCCTGGGATTGAGCCCCACATCGGGCTCTCTGCTCAGCAATGAGCCTGTTTCCCCTTCTCTCCCTGCCTGCCTCTCTGCCTACTTGTGATCTCTTTCTGTCAAGTAAATAAAATCTTAAAAAAAAACAACTACTAACATATTCGAAAACACCTGCATATACAGGGAAAATTAGTGATTGTGTATGCATAAGGAAAAAAGAAGATGTTGTATCTACACCTTGGGCTGATCCTGAGCACAGAATGAGTATAATAAAAAATAAACAAAAATAACAAAAAGCAGCCAACCATGGGGAAAGGAAAGAATCTGATTTTCAGAGTTATCACATTATTAGAAACAAATGTCCAGTGTTCAACAAAATATCACAAGGCAAAGAGACAGGAAAGTACTACTCATTCAAAGGAAAAAAAAATACAACAGAATCTGTTCCTGAAAAAGACTTATTGGAAGATATATTAGGCAGAGACCTTAAAATAATGTTCTTAAAAATGCTAAAAGAACTAAAGGAAGGGGCACCTGGATGGCTCAGTGGGTTAAAGTCTCTGCTTTCAGCTCAGGTCATGATCTCAGGGTCCTGGGATCGAGCCCCGCATCGGTCTCTCTGCTCATCAGGGAGCCTGCTTCCTCCTCTCTCTCTGCCTGCCTCTCTGCCTATTGTGATCTCTGTCAAATAAGTAAAAATCTTTCAAAAAATTTAAAAAATACTTTTAAAAAAGAACTAAAGGAAGATGTAGAGAAAGTCAGGAAAACAATGTGAGAACAAAATGCAATATCAAGAAATGGAAAATCTAAAATGAAACCAAAATGAAATTCTGGAGCTGAAAGTTACAGTAACTGAAATTAAAAAAAAAAAATCACAAGGAGTCAAAGGCAGAATTTGAGCTGGCAGAACATAAATCAGTACTTTAAGAAAAGACACTAGAAATTATTGAGGTTCAGGAATAGATAAAGTTGAAAAATAGCAAACACAACCTAGATGTTTATGGGAAATCACCAAAAGCACCAACATATGCATTATGGGAGTCTCAAAGAAGAAGAAGAAAGAGGCAGAGGGAATATTTAATGAAATGATTGCTGAAAGCTTCCCAGACTTGAAGAAAGACATGAATATGAACATCCAAGAAGCTCAACAAACTCCAACTAAGATGAACTCCAAAAGACCCACTCCAAGACACATTATAATCAGACTTTCAAAAGACAAATAAAAGAGCAAACCTTGAAAGCAGCAAGAAAGAAGACAATTGTAAAAAACAAGTGATCATCAGGGATCGTCTGCAGATTTTTTAAAATCAGAATGTTGGAAGCTAGAAGACGATGGATATATTCTAAGTGCTCAAAGGAAAAAAAAAAAAACCTCTCAACCAAGAATCCTATATACAGCACTATATTTGGGCACTATAAAACACATCCTTCAGAAGTGAGGGAGAAATCAAACAAAAATTGAGGGGGTTTGTGACCACTAGATCTGCCCTGCAAGAAATGTTTAAGGGAGTCCTGGAAAATGAAAGACACTGGATATTAACCTGAAGCCATGAGGAGAAATAAAGATCTCAGTAAAAATAAATACATGGAAAATTATAAACATAGGACTATTGTAATAGCTTGTAATTGTATGTTTTCTTTTTCTAGGGGATTATGGTACTAATGCATTTAAATGGAAAAAAAACTAGTTACTAGTATAATTATTACTGTAATTTTGACTTACAACTCCGAATTGTATTTTCTACATGATTTAAGAGACTAATGCATTTAAAGTAGTAATTTATGTTTTGGAGCGTACAGTGTATAAAGATGCGATTTGGTAACATCAACTAAAAGGGTTCAAGACAGTTTAAATTATTGAAGTTAAGCTGCTATAAATTCAATTTAGAATGTTAAAACTTGGGGCGCCTGAGTGGCTCAGTGTGTTAAGCCTCTGCCTTCGGCTCCGGTCATGGTCTCAGGGTCCTGGGATTGAGCCCCGCATTGGGCTCTCTGCTCGGCGGGGCGCCTGCTTCCCCCTCTCTCTGCCTGCTGCTCTGCCTACTTGTGATTTCTCTCTCTGTCAAATAAATAAATAAAATCTTTAAAAAAAAAAAGAATGTTACAACTTTAGGATATTAAGTGTCGATCACCATGGCAGCCACAAGAAAATGACTGTAGAATATACACAAAAGGAAAGTAAGAAGGAACTTAAACATTTTGCTACCAAAAAAATCAAATACAAAAGAAGATAGGGATGCAGGCAAAGGGAGAAAAAAGCAATAGGGCATATAGAAAATAAACAGCACAATGACAGTAATATGTCCCTTCATATCAATAATTACTTTAAATGTAAATGGATTAAACTCTCCAGTTAAAAAAGAGATTGGCAGATCAAACTATCTGTGTACAAGAGACTCACTTGAGATTTCAAGATACAGACCACTTGAAAGTGAAAAGAGAGAAAGATATTCCATGCAAATAAGTAACCAAAAGAGAGCACAAAGGACTATACTAACTTCAGAAAAAAATAGACTTAAAATAGAAAAAAAGCTTACAAGAGGAAACAAAAAGAGACATGTGTTAATGAACATTTTAACAGCAAGAAGGTAATTATAAATATTTATGCACCTAATCACAGACCATCAAAATATTAAAATAAAAAGTGACAGAGTTGAAGGGAGAAATAGTTTTACAACAACATTTGGAAACTTAAGAAACCCACTCAAAGTAATAGAACAACAAGACAGAAGATAAAGAGATAAGGACTTAAGCAATACAACAAACCAGCTAGTTCTAATAGACACATACAGAGCACTCCACCTAACCACACATCATACACATTCTTCTCAAGTGTACGTGGGAGATTTTCCAGGATTGACCATATGGAGGGCCACAAATTAATTCAATAGATTTTAAAAGTTAGTTGTATTCCAAGCGTATTCTCTGACCACAATGGATAAAGTTAGAAGCCAATAACAAACTAAAATGCACAAAATTTTGGGCACTATAGAACACACTTTTTAAAAAAGATTTTATTTATTTATTTGAGAGAGAGACAGTGAAAGAGAGCATGAGAGAGGAGAAGCAGACTCTCTGTGGAGCTGGGAGCCCGATGCAGGACTCGATCCTGGTACTCTAGGATTATGACCTGAGCTGAAGGCAGCTGCCCAACCGAGTCACCCAGGCACCCTATAAAACACACTTTTAGGGATGCATGGGTGAATCAGTCCATTGAGCACCTACCTTTGGCTCAGGTGATGATCCTGGGTTCCTGAGAGTAAGTCCTGCATCAGGTTCCTTCAGTGGAGAAACCTCAGTGGAGAGCCTGCTTCTCCCTCTCCTTGCCACTCCCCCTGTTTGTGCTTACTTTCTCTCAAATACATAAACAAAATCTTAAAAACAGATAAAAAGAACCCCACACTTTTAAACAACCAACAGATTGAAGAAGAAATCACAAGGGAAATTTGAAAATACCTAGACAAATGAAAACAAAAACAATATATAAAACTCATGAGATGCATTGAAAGTAGTGCTAAGAGGGAAACTTATAGCTATAAATGTCTACTTTAGAAACAAGAAAGATCTCAAAACAACAGCAACTTGAGGAACTAGAAAAAGAAGAATATACTAAAGCCACAGCTAGCAAAAGGAAAGAAACAATAAAGATTAGAGCAGAGATCAATGAAATAGTGTAGAAAAATGGTAGAGAAAGTCAACGAAACCAAAAGTTGGTTTTTTGAAAACCTTTAGCTAGATGGAGTAAGAGAAAAGGAAGTCTCAAATTACTAAAATCACAAATGAAAGTGGGGACATTACTATTGATTGTACAGAAATAAAAAAATACAAGAGAGTACATGAACAATTGTATGCTGAAAAATTGAATAATATAGATGAAATGGACAAATTTCTAAGATTTATTTTTATTTATTTGATAGGTAGAGATCACAAGTAGACAGAGAGGCAGGCTGAGAGAGAAAGGGGGAAGTGGCTCCCTGCTGAGCAGAGAGCCCGATGCGGGGCTCAATCCCAGGACCCTGGGAACATGACCTGAGCCAAAGGCAGAGGCTTTAACCCACTGAGCCACCCAGGCGCCCAAAACGGACAAATTTCTAGATGCACAAAATCTACCAAGACTAAATCATGAAGAAATAGGCAATCTGATTAGACCTCTTATCAGTAAGGAGATTGAGTAAGTAATAAAAAGAATCTCCCAACAAAGAAAGGTGCTGGTCCTGATGGTTTCACTGGTGAATTCTACCAGACATTTAAAGAAGAATACCTTTTCAAATATGTCCGAAAAATTGAAGTGTATACTTTCTAAATCATTCTATGAGGCTGACTTACTCTGTTGGCCAAAGCTAGACAGAAACTATAAGAACAGAAAACTACAGACCAGTGTTCCTTATGAACATTGATGTAGAAATCCTCGACAAAATGCTAGTAAACAATTTAGCAGCATTTTAAGAGGATTTTGTAATCACAACCAAGTGGGATTTATCCCTGGTATGCCCAGATGGTTCAAATTATGCAAATCAATCAATGTGATGCAACACATCAATAAAATGAAGGGAAAACACACATGATCATCTCATTTGATACAGAGAAAACATTTGTCAAATTCAACATCCTTTTATGATACAACAAACAAGAAGAGTAGGAAATGTAAAAATCTAAAAAATGCCATGTAATAAAAGCCATACATGAAAAACACAACAAACTTAACACTCAATGGTGAAAGACTGAAAACTTCTCTAAGATCAGGAATAAGACAAGGATGCCCACTTTCACTCCTTCTGTACAACGTAGTAATAGAAGTTCTAGCTCGAGCTGTTAGGCAAGACAAAAGGCATCCAAAATGGAAAGGAAAAAGTAAAATCTCTGTTTGCAGATGATATGATCTTATATGAAGATCCTAAAGATGCTACAAAACTACTTAATAAGTGAATTCAGCAAAGTAGCAGGATAAAAAGTTAATACAGAAACCAGCTGCAATTCCTTACACTAAAAATGAGCAAATTGAAAAGGAAATTATGAGAGCAATTATTGAGGTGCCTGAGTGGCTCAGTCAATTAAGCATCCAACTCTTGATTTGGGTTCAGGTCATGATCTCAGGGGTCATGAGATGGAACCCCGTGTCGGACTCTGTGCTGGGCTTGGATCCTGCTTGGGATTCTCTCTCTCCCTCTCCCTCTGTCCCTCCCCAATACTCCCACACTCTCTATAAATAAATAAATAATACATACAAAAATAAAAGCAATTCTATTTATAATAGCATAAAAAAGAATGAAATACTTAAGAACTAACCTAACCAAGGAGACGAAACACTTACACCACGAGAATTTCAGAACGTTGCCGAAAGAAATAAGACATAAATAAATGGAAACCTATCCCATGTTTGTGGACTGGAAGACGATATTGTTGAGATGTATTACTCACAGTGATCTACATATTCAGTGTAATCCCTAACAAAATCCCAGTGACTTTTTTTTTCCAGTCCATTCTAAAATTTATGTGGAATCTCAAGGGACAGTGAATAGCTAACACAATCTTGAAAAATACCGAAACTGGAGGATTCATAGTTTCTGATTTCAAAACTTACTACAAAACTACAGTAGTCAAAATGGTGTGGTGTTGGTGTATGATAGACATATAGACCAATGGAATAGAATAGCTCAGAAATAAACCTGTACATCTTTGATGATAAGTGATGATGAGCATCATTTCGTGTGTCTGTTGGCCATCTGTCTATATTCTTTGAAGAAATGTCTGTTTGTGTCTTTTGCTCATTTTAAAAATTGGATTATTTGTTTTTTGGGTGTTGAGCTGTGTAAGTTCTTTATATATTTTGGATACTAACCCTTTATTGAAATAAGTCAGTGAGATAAAGACAAATACCAAATGACTTCACTCATATGTTGAATTTAAGAAATAAACAAGGGAAAAATAAGCAAGAAAAATCAAGAAATAGGTTTTTATATAGAGAACAACCTGATGGTTACCAGAGGGGAATGGGATTGGGGGATGGGTGTTACATGAGCACTTGAAAGAATGTGTATTCTATAGATATGGAGTGTAATATTCTATATATGTATGTTAGGTCAAGTTCTTTTTTTTCATGTATTCTTTATGCTTATGAGGTTTTGTTTGTTTGTTTGTTTGTTTTTGGTGTATGTTTCTCAAGTACTGGATGATGGCAAAGAAAAATTAAGGTTGAAGATGGAATTAAGGTTGGTAATTGGTTGACTTTATTTTTTTTATAATGGTTGTGATTTTAAAGATTTATTTATTTATTTGACAGAGATCACAAGTAGGCAGAGAGGCAGGCAGAGAGAGGAGGAAGCAGGCTCCCTGCTGAGCAGAGAGCCCAATGTGGGGCTCGATCCCAGGACCCTGGGACCATGACCCGAGCGGAAGGCAGAGGCTTAACCCACTGAGCCACCCAGGCACCCCAATTGTCTGACTTTAATATGAAACAATTATCTGCATTAGGGGAAGAGGCATTGTCATTACCAGAGTTCATGAAGGTAGACAGGAGGCAGAAGAAAATATGAGGAGATGCAAGGTTGCTGAGTTTGAAGAATGAGGAGGGGGTTGTGAGATGAGATCAACAGGCCACCTCTAGAAACTGGGAAAGGTCAGGGAACAGAATTTCCCCCAGGGGTCTTTGGCAAGAAACACAGCCTTTTCAACACCTTCTAACCTACAGAACTAGAAGATGATGAATTTGTGCTCTTTTGCCATGTTACATGATGTATTCATAGGTGACAGGAATGAGGATGTGGGCATCTTTGGGAGACCATTACTTTCCCTATAATTCTTGCTTTAAATTTTTAAAAAATTTAACCCATAATACACTATTATTGTTTCTAAAGCCAGTGTTTGTTTAGACTTCTATTTTCTGGGGCGCCTGGGTGGCTCAGTGGGGTGAGCCTCTGCCTTCGGCTCAGGTCATGATCTCAGGGTCCTGAGATCGAGCCCCGTGTCGGGCTCTCTGCTCAGCAGGGAGCCTGCTTCCCCTCTCTCTCTGCCTGACTCTCTGCCTGCTTGTGATCTCTGTCTGTCAAATAAAAAATAAACAAACAAATAAATAGATTTCTATTTTCTATGTCTTTATTTCTTCATGCAGCCCAGATCTTCCATCTGCCAATTTCCTCTTGTCTAGAGTACACTCTCTTAGTTTTATGCATTTCACTCTTATGTAACCAGGAGTTACATAACTAATTTATTTAGGGCTAATTTGTTGCTTCTCCATTTTCCCTCTTTTCCCATCTGGGTCCATAATTACATATATGTTAGACCTTCTGACTTTATCTGCTGATTTTCTTAACCTTCATATTTTCCTTCTCTTTGAATTATTGTTCCATTACTGATAATCTTTTCAGTTCTATTTTCCATTTCACTAATTTCAGGGTGTCTAATTTGCTATGAGACCCATCCATTACACTTGTAATTTCAATTCTATTTTATTTAAATTTTGATTGTTTTTTAAATCTCATCCTTTTTTGTATGTATTTCAAGGTTATTTTTATCTGTTTTAAAGTATTAAACATAGTTACTCTAAAGCCTGTGTCTAATAATTCCATTTATCTGAAATTCTTGAAGGTCTGTTCCGATTTCTTTTTTTTTCTCATCCATGGTGCCTTGTTTCTGTTTGCATTATTTTTGAATTTCAAAATTTATTTGGAATTATTCTTTGGAATTTTATTTTCCTTGGAATTTTATTTCATAAATTCTCTGATGCCCAGGATTATTGTGGATCCTTCCGCAATTTGAGGAAATTTGTGTTTGTGTCTGCCGGACTTTAGAAGGACTCCCAACCCAGGATCACTCTAAAGCTGCTTCTCAATTTTCAGATCACCCAGGTGGCGTGAATTCATGCTGCACAGCCATGTAAGGGCCACTAGTGGTTCCCATATTCTCGGAGGTAATAATCTCCTAAGCCGAACTGGAGACACTCAACTCTTCTCTGGGGTGGAGGCCAGTAATTTCTATTTCACTGTCAAAACCATGGGTATGACCCTCCGGAATCCCAGCCCAAGGGAGGGAGGCTGCTCTTTTATAGCCCCTGCCTTGGTTGGGTCCTGAAGATTATTTTCTGTTTCTTATACACCTGTGGCTGTGAAATCCCAAATGCAGGTTCTCTGGTCTGGTGAAGGCCCCCGAGAGAAAGAAGCGACTGTCTTCTCTAGGCTCACCTCTTTGCTCCTGTGACCTGAGGAAGATTCCCAGCTTTCTTACCTACTGATTAGACAATTTAATTTTAAAGTAATTATCCAGAGTTTTTAATTGTTTTTAGGACTAGGGTCCATTAGGTATATAGCCTGCATTTTCTGATAATTAAAATGTAGTGAAAAGAAGGGCCATCTGTATCCCAATGTTTATAGCAGCAGTGGCCAAAGTCGCTAAAGTGTGGAAAGAATCAAGATGCCCTTCAACGGACGAATGGATAAGGAAGATGTGGTCCATATACACTATGGAGTATTATGCCTCCATCAGAAAGGTACCCAACTTTTGTAGCAACATGGACGGGACTGGAAGAGATTATGCTGAGTGAAATAAGTCAAGCAGAGAGAGTCAATTATCATATGGTTTCACTTATTTGTGCAGCATAAGAAATAACATGGAGGACATGGGGAGATGGAGAGGAGAAGGGAGTTGAGGGAAATTGGAAGAGGAGATGAACCATGAGAGACTATGGACTCTGAAAAACAGTCTGAGGTTTTAGAGGGGTGGAGGGTGGAAGGTTGGGGGACCCTTGTGGTGGGTATTATGGAGGGCATGTATTGCATGGAGCACTGGGTGTGGTGCATAAACAATGAATTCTGTTACGCTGAAAATAAATTAAAAAAAATTAAAAAATCCACTCTTTCAGAGCTTTTATTTCGACAATATATTTTTAAAATTTCTGAGATTTCTAAATAGATTCTTTTCAAATTTTTTTTGTCTTGGCAAATTATTCAAAATAAAACTTACCATTGTAGTCGTTTTAAGTGTACAATTCTGTGGCATTCATTACATTCCCATGTTGTCCAACCATGACGTCACTATTTCTAAAACTTTATCATTCCAGAGACTCTATAACTACTAGGCAGTAACTCCCCATTCCCCCATCTCTGGCCCCTGGTAACCCCTAATTCTTTTTCTGTATCTGTTAGTTTGCCTTCTCTATCTTCCTCATTTAAGTTGAGTCCCAGAATATCCCTTTGTATCTGGGTGATTTCATGTAGTGTGTTTTCTAGGCTTATCTGTGTTGTGGTATGTGTCAGAACTCCACTTCTTATGAATGAATAATGTTCCATCTTATGTTTATGCCATATTTTGTTTATCCGTTCAGTTGTTGATGGGCATTTGGGTTGTTTCTGCCTGTTCATCATTATGAATACCTACTACTGTGAGCCTTGGTGCACAAGTATCTGTATGAGTTCCTGCCTTCACTTCTTTGGGATCTATAGCCAGAAGCAGAACAGCTGGCTCATATGGTATTTCTAATGTTTAGCATTTCTAGCAACTGTGGAACTGTTTTCCACAGTGGTTGAACCATCCTACATTCCCACCAATTATATACAAGGGTCCCAGTTTCTCCACATCATCATCATCAATACTTGATATTTTCTTTTGTTTGGTGATTGCCACTTCAGTATGTGGGAAGAGGTATCTCACTGTGCTTTTTATTTGCATCTCTTTAATGACTAAGGATGTTGAGCATATTTTCATTTACCACAAGTATATCTTCCTTGGAGAAATGTCTGTTCAAGCCCTTTGCCCATTTTTAAATGGGGTTGTTTGGGGTCTTTTTTTTTGTGGTTGAGTTGTATGGGTTCCTTATGTATTTTGGATATTAATCTCCTTATCAGGTATATGATTTGCAAATATCTTCTTCCATTCTGTGGGTTGTCTTTTCACTCTTTTGAAAATGTCCTTTGATACAATTAAAAAAAATTTTTTTAAAGATTTTATTTATTTATTTAACAGAGAGAGATCACAAGTAGACAGAGAGGCAGGCAGAGAGAGAGAGGGAAGCAGGCTCCCTGCTGAGCAGAGAGCCCGATGCGGGACTCGATCCCAGGACCCTGAGATCATGACCTGAGCCGAAGGCAGCAGCTTAACCCACTGAGCCACCCAGGTGCCCCCAATTTTTTAAAAAATTTTGATGAAGTCCAATTGATCAAGTTTTTTCTTTTGTTGCCAGAGCTTTTGGTATCATATCCAAAAGAATCATGGCCAAATACAATGTCATGAAGCTTTTCCCCTGTTTGTTTGTTTTTTTTTTCACAAGAGTTTTATTGTTTTAATGTTCAGGTCTTTGACCAATTTTGAGTAATTTTTAAAAAAGATTTATTTACTTATTTTAGAGAGAGAGAGAGAATGCACATGCAGTGAAGAGGGGCAGATGGAGCGGGGAGAGTGTCTCAAACAGATTCCATGCTGAGCACAAAGCCTGAGGCAGGGCTCGATCCTACAACCCTGAGATCATGACATGAGCTGAAACCAAGAGTTGGACACTTAACTGACTGTGCCACCCAGGCACCCCAAGTAATTTTTTTTAAAGATTTTATTTATTTGACAGAGAGAGAGGGAGAGCACAAGTAGGCAGAGAGGCAGGCATAGGGAGAGGGAGAAGCAGGCTCCCTGCCAAGCAGAGAATCTCATGTTGGACTCGATTCCAGGACCCTGGGATCATGACCTGAGCTGAAGGCAGACGCCTCACCGACTGAGCCACCAGTGCGCCCCCCAAGTAATTTTTGCCTGTGATACAAGGTATGAGTCCAACCTCACTCTTCTGTGTGTGGATATCCAGTTTTCTCAGCACTGTTTGTTGAAAGGACTATCCTTTTCACATTAACTGGTCTTAGCAATTAATTAAAAAATATATTGGACCACATATGTGAGAATTTATTTCTGGGATTAATATTCTATTCCATTGGTCTATATGTCTGTCTTTATGTACTACACTATTTTGATTACTATAGTTTTATAGTTAGTTTTGAAATTGAGATGTATGAGTACTCCAACTCTGTTCTTTTTTTATTTTTAAAGATTTTATTATTTATTTGACGGAGAGAGACACAGTGAGAGAGGGAACACAAGAAGGGGGCATGGGAGAGGGGGAAGAAGGCTTCCTGATGAGCAGGGAGCCTGACATGGGGCTCAATCCCAGGACCCTGGGATCATGACCTGAAATGAAGGCAGATGCTTAACAAATGAGCCAGCCAGGTGCCCCTGTTCTTTAATTTTAGGAGTATTCTGGTTATTCAGTGTTCTTGAGATTCCATATGAATTTTAGGATGACTTCTTCTATCCTTTTAAAAAATGTCTTGAGATTTTGATCGTGATTCCATTGAATTTGTAAATCGCTTTGGGTTGCACTGACATCCTAACACTATTAAGATTTTGAATCTGTGAATATGGAATATCTTTTCACTTATTTCTATCTTCATTAATTTTTTCAACATTGTTTTGTAGTTTTCCATCACATCTTCTGTCAGTTTGTATAAATTTTTTAAAGGATTTATTTATTCATTTTAGAGAGAGATCACACGAGCAGGGGGGGGCAGGAAGAGAGGGAGAGGACAGAGGATCTCAAGCAGACTCCTCACTGAGTGTGGGGCCTGATGTGAGGCTCAGTCTCACCACCCAGAGATCATGACCTGAGCTGAGATCGAGAGTGGGCTGCTTCAGTGACTGAGCTACCCAGGTGGCCATTATTTCTACATATTTTTTCTTTCTGGTGCTAATGTAAATAGAACTGGTTCCTTAATTTCTTTTTTTAATATTTCTTATTGTTAGTGAATGGAAATGCAACTGACTTTTCTTATTCTCTTTCTTATTCTTATTCTTATTCTCTTACTCTCTTAATTGAGTGTGACTGATATTCAAAAAGCTCTACGTATCTAATGTAGACAATTTGATGAGCTTGAAGATCAGAATATCCCTGTGAAGACATTACCACAATGAAGGCCATAAACCCTCTATCACCTAAAAAGTTTCTTCTCACTCTCTTTATGTATTTTATTATTTTTGTTTGTTTACTTATTATATGTCGTTTTTCTTTTGTGTTTAAGAGCACTTAACATAAGATCTACCTTCTTGGCATATTTTAAAAAGATTTTATTTATTTATTTGACAGACAGCAATCCCAGGTAGGCAGAGAGGCAGGCAGAGAGAGAGAGGAAGGGAAGCAGGCTCCCCGCTGAGCAGAGAGCCCGACGCGGGGCTCCATCCCAGGACCCCAGGATCATGACCTGAGCCGAACGCAGAGGCTTAACCCACTGAGCCACCCAGGCGCCCCCCTTCTTGGCATATTTTTAAGTGTGCCGTACAGTGTTGTTAACTATGGGCCCTATGTTGTCCATTAGATCTCTGGAACTTACTCATTTTGCATAACTGTAACTTCGTACCCTTTGACTAGCCAATACCTCTATTTTTCCCTCCTCCCAGCCCCTGTAACCATTATTCCATGCTGTGGTTCTCAATTTTCCTATTTTAGATTCCTCTTAAAAATGGGGTCACGCAGAATTTGTCCTTCGTCTGGTTTATTTCACTTAGCATAAGTACATCCATGTTGTTGCAAACGTCAGGATTTTCTGCTTTTGAAAGGCTGACCAGTATTCTGCTGTATTTATACACCACGTTTTTCTCTATCCATTCATGCCTTGATGGACAATTAGTTTGTTTCCATATCTTGATTATTGTGAATAATGCTGCAACGAACATCAGAGTACAGATATCTCTTTGAGATACCGGCTTTAGTACTTTGGGTTATATACTCAGGTGTGTGACTTTGGATCATATGGTATTTCTAAGTTTAGCTTTTTGAGGAACCTCTACATTGTTTTCCACAGGGGCTGTCCCAGTTTGCATTCCCAGCATTAGGGTATAAGGCTTTCTATTTCTTAACCTTCTCACCAACTTGATAATGGCCATACTAACCGGTGTGAGCGGGTATCTTATTGTGGTTTTCATTCACATTTCCCTGATGATTGGTTATGCTGAGCACCATTCCATATATCTGTTGGCCAATTTATGTCCTCTTTTGAGAAATGTCTCTTGAGGTCTTTTGCCCATTTTTATTTATTTAGTTTTATTATACATTTCTTTTTTTTTTAAGATTTATTTATTTATTTATTTGACAGACAGAAATCACAAGTAGGCAGAGAGGTAGGCAGAGAGAGAGGAGGAAGCAGGCTCCCCACCGAGCAGAGAGCCCGATGTGGGGCTCGATCCCAGGACCCTGGGACCATGACCTGAGCTGAAGGCAGAGGGTTTAACCCACTGAGCCACCCAGGCGCCCCCTTTTGCCCGTTTTAAAATCAGTTTTTCTAAAAGAAATTATTATTGAGTTGAAGGAGTTCTTTCTGTATTTCGAATATTCACCTCTTATCAGATTTGTGGTTTTCAAATAACGTCTCCCGTTCTGTAGTTTGTCTTTTCATTCTGTTGATTGTTCCTTTGCTGGGGATAGTCCCACTCGTCTGGTTTTTGTTTTTGTTGCCTGGGTTTTTGATGTCTTATCCAAGAATTCATTGCCAAGTGCAATATTGAGTGTTTCCCCTATGTTTTCTCCTAAGAGTTTTATAGTTTCAGGTTATAGGATTATGTCTTCTATCCATTTTGAGTCGTGTGTAGATGATGTGAGGGAAGTATCCAGTGTCAGCCTTCTGCACGTGGATGTCCAGTTTCCCATAACCGTTTGTTGAAGAGACCATCCTTTCCTCATTTAGTGTTCTTGGCACCCTTCTCTGAGATGAGGTGACTGTAGATGCATGGACTGACTTCTGGGCTCTCCAGTCTGTTCCACTGCTGGTCCCCCCTTATCAGTGGGGGATGTGTCCCCCCAGTAGATGCCTGAAAAGGGAATAATATGGAACTCTATATACACTCTGTTGTTTCCTGTATGTGCATACCTGTGATAAGGTTTAATTTTTTGAAAAGATTTTATTTGCTTATTTGACAGAGAGATAGAGAAAGAGCACAAGTAGGCAGAGCAGCAGACAGAGGGAGAGGGAGAAGCAGGCTCTCCACTGAGCAGGGAGCCCAACGCCGGGCTCAATCCCAGAACGCCGGGCTCAATCCCAGGACCCCGGGATCATTGACTTGAGCGGAAGGTGGACGCTTAATCTACTGAGTCACCCAGGTACCCTCTATATTTGTTTTCATGCCAGTATCTTGCTGTTTTGATTACTGTAGCTCTATAATATATTTTTAAATCAGGAAGTGTGATGCCTCCAGCTTTTTTCTTGCTCAAAATTTGCTTTGGCCACTCAAGGTCTTTTGTGGTTCCAAATGAATTCTAGGATTGGTTTTTTTACTTCGATAAAGAATGCCATTTGTTTTTTTTTTGGGTTGAATTGAAATTGTAGATCACTTTGAGTAATTAACTTTAACAATATTAATTCTTGGGGCACCTGGGTGGCTCAATGGGTTAAGCCTCTGCCTTCAGCACGGGTCATGATCCCAGGGTCCTGGGATCGAGCCCCACATCGGGCTCTCTGCTTGGTGGGGAGCCTGCTTCCTCCTCTCTCTCTGCCTGCCTCTCTGCCTACTTGTAATCTCTGTCTGTCAAATAAATAAATAAAATCTTTAAAAAAAACAATATTAATTCTTTTGTTCAATGAACATGAAATGTCGTTCCATTTATTTGTGTCTAATTTCTTTCATCACTGTTTTATACATTTCTATGTACAAGTCTCTTAACGCTTTAGTTTATTCCTAAGTGTTTTATTGTTTTTGACGCTATTGTAAATGAGACTATTTTCTTAAATTCCTTTTTGGAAATATTGTTTGTGTATAGAAATGCAACTGATTTTTGTATGTGGATTTTTACTGCATCTATTTATTTTAAATTGGTGTGTGTGTGTGGTCTTTAGTCTTTCTACGTAGAAGATCATGTCTTCTGTAAACAGAGATAATTTTACTTCTTTCTGATTTGGATATCTTTTATTTATTTTTTTTTTCTTACTTAATTATCCTGTCTCGGACTTACAGTACTATGTTGAATAGGAGAAGCAAGAGTGGGCATTCTTGCCTTGTTTCACGCGCTAGAGGCCAAGCTTTTTCATCACTGACTACAGTGTTACTGTGGGCTTCTTGTCAACAGCCTCTCTTGTGTTGAGGTAACGTCCTTCTATACCTGTTTTGTTGAGAGTTTTTACCATGAAAGGGTGTTGAGTTTTGTAAACTGCTTTTCGGAAGCTATTTCAATGATCGTGTGATTTTTATCCTCCAGTCTGCTAATAGGGTGAATCACATTGATTGATTTGCACAATTTGAACCATCCTTGCACCCAGGGATAAGTCCTCCCTAGTCATGGTGTACTTTTAATGAGCTGTTTAAACCAGCTCGCTGGAGTTTTGTTGAGGATTTATCATCCAAGTTCATCAGGGATAATTATTTTTGTTCTCTCACTTAGCTTCTTTAAGAAAATTATTTTGAGTTCTTCATCAAGTAGCTCATGGGTTTCTGCTTCCTCAGCTTTATTAGGCTTCTCTGTGGTGTCATTATTCATGATCTTTCTAGCTTAGTGTTGGTGTCTGCACATTTGAGGCCGTTACCCCTTCCTGTTCTTACTGGCTGCCTCCGGGAGGGACACCTGTCTGAGAGCGTGGCCAGAGATTCGGAGTGTGCTGGCCGATGGGTCTCTGGACGGACCTACTACTGTGGTCTTCGGACGCGCCAGCTGCAGGCGTCCTCAGGAGCATGGCCTGCTGTCGCCGTCCCAATGGGTTTTGCATGGTGACTTTTCACATGCAACTTTTCTGAATTCGCCTATCAGGTATTATAGGGTTTTTATTGGTGCTTTTTTTTTTTGGTGTGGAATTTTTGGGACTTTGTACATATATGATCACGTTACCTACAGAGATAATTTTACTTTTTCTTTTCCAGTTTGGGAGCCTTTTATTTCTTTTCCTAGCCTAATTGATCTGACTAGGACTTCTGGTACTGTGTTGAACAGAAGTGGCAAAAGTGAGCATCCTTTTCTTGTTTCTAATTTTTGGGAACAACTTACGGGCTTTCACCATCGAGTATGGTGTTAACTCTGGGTTGTTAAATGTGGTCTTTATTGTGTTGAAGAGGTTTCCATCTGCTCCTGGTTTGAGTGTTTTTGTCATGAATGTTGTTGAATTTTGTCAAATGCCTTTTCTGCATACATTGAGATAATCATGTACTTTTTCTAAACCCTTCATTGTGTTAATGTAATATATTACACTGATCACTTCGCGTGTGTGGCATCATCCTTGCATCCCAGGAATAAATCCTGCTTGGTCATTGTATATAGTCCTTTTTCTGGGTTCCGTTTGCTAGTATCTTGTTGAGGACTTTCGTATCGGGGAAAACTAAGGGAGACTGGTCTGTCGCCTTCTCTTAGGGTCTTTGGCTTTAGTATCAGGAGTGATGCTGATCTCATTCTCTTTAATATTCTCGAAGAGTTAGAGAATTAATGTTATTATTTAAATGTTTTGTAGAATTCACCACTGAGGCCGTCTGGTCCACACTTTTCCTTGCTGGAAGACTTTTTGTTTACTATGTCAATGTCTAGTTATCGACCTCTTCAGATTTTGCTATTCCTTCATTCTGTAGTTGACTGTGTTTCCAGGAAATCAGTTTTTTCACTTAGGTGATGCAGTTTGTTGGTGTACAATCATCTGTAGTATTCTCTTAGAGTTATTTTTATTTTGGTACAATCAGTAGTAATGTCCCTAATTTCATTTCTGGTTTTAGTGATTTAGGTCTTCTGTTCTTTTCTGTGAGTTTAGCTGAAAGTTTGTTAATTTTGATCTTTTCAAAGAAGCAGCTTTTTATTCCATTGTTTTTTTTCTATTTTGCTATTCATTTTATTTTTCTCTTTTCAGGTCTTTATTATTTCCTTGCTGTTGCTAACTCTTGGATGGTGTGCTCTGCATTTTCTCCCCCCTTGGCGCATACTGTTACATTATTGATTTGAGATTTTTCTTCTTTTATGACAGAGATTTACACGTATACAATTCCCTCTTAGCTCTGTTTTCATTGTATCACATATTTTACTCTTCCTATTTTTGTTGAGGTATTTCCCAGTTTCCCTTGTGATTTATTCTTTAATTTGTCAGTTGTTTATGGTGTGTTGCTTAATTTCCACATACTTGTGAATTTTCCTGTTTTATATTTTTGACGTCAGTTTCATTCTGTTATGATAAGAAAAGATATTTTGAATAATTGATCCAGCATTGTTTAAATTATTAAGACTTGTTTTGTGGCCTGACACGTGGTCTCTCGGGGAGGATGTTCCGTGAGCACTTGAGAAGGATGTGTGTCCTGCCGCTGCGGAGTGCGGTGTTCTGTGCATCTGCGGGCATCCAGTCTGCGGGATGGCTCAGCTTCTGTTTGCTTCCTGATCTTCTGCCGGTTGTCCTGCCTCCTGTGAAGTGTCCAAGTTTTATTACAGAACTAATTTCCCCTAAGTTCTGTGAATATCTGCTTCCTATATATTGGGGCTCTTTATTTGGTGCATGTATGTTTATAATTGCTGTCTTGGTGAATTGACTATTTTAAAAAATGTATCATGTCTTCATCTCTTATAACAGTTTAACAAAGTCTGTTTTGTCTAGGTAGCTTGCCCAGCTTTCTTGGTTACTGTGTGCACGGAACACCTTTCACCATCCTTCCACTGCCAGTCATTTTCTGTCTGTAGACTCAAGGTGAGTCTCTTATAAACAGTGTGTATTTGGGTTATTTTTTAAAACCCATTCTGCCAAGCTCTGCCTTTTAATTGGACAACTTAATCCATTCACATTGAAATAGTTACTGATAAGGAGGAAATTACTACGGCCATTTTGCCTTTAAAAAATTATTATTATTATTATTTTTCTTAGAGCATTGTCTCTCTTCTCTTACTGCCTTATTTCTGGTTAGCTAACTTTTTGTAATGACATGTTTTGATTCCCTTCAAATATAGACTCTTCTATATATTGTATAGAGATTTTCTTTGTGGATACCAGGGGGATTACAGATAACACCCTAAAGTTACATCAGTCCAATTTTATAATTTTTTAAAAAGATTTTATTTATTTATTTGCCAGAGAGAGAGAGAGAGAGAGCACGCACAAGCAGGCAGAGTGGCAGGCAGAGGCAGAGAGAGAAGCAGGCTCCTTGAGGAGCAACGAGCCCGATGTGGCACTCGGTCCCAGGACCCTGGGATCATGGCCTGAGCCAAAGGCAGTGGCTTAACCGACCGAGCCACCCAGGTGTCCCTACGACAGTACATTTTTAATGACTTGAACACCTCAACTACATACAAAAACTCTGTACTTTACAGTCATTTCTCCTTCAAGTTATTAATATCACAAATTACATTTTTATACCTTGTGCCCAATAATGTACTTTTTTTTTTTTTAAAGATTTTATTTGTCAGAGAGAGAGAGAGAACACACACAAGTAGGCAGAGTGGCAGGCAGAGGTGGAGAGAGAAGCAGACTCCCTAAGGAGCAACGAGCCCAATGTGGGACTCGATCCCAGGACCCTGGGATCATAACCTGAGCCAAAGGCAGACGATTCACTGACTAAGCCACCCAGGTGCCCCCCGGTAATATATATTTATAACATAATTATTTGTATGAATTTGTCTTTTAAGCCCCATTGCAAATAAAAAGTGGAGTTACTACCAAAATTAAAGTTTTGGTTTTTGTATTCACCCATATCTTTATATTTATGATGGATCTTTACACCATCATCCTGCTGTGAGTTATGGTCTGGCATTACGTCGTTTCAGTCTGATGGACTCCCTTATGCAGCCTGTCCAAGGCAATAAGTCTGTGGGGCCTGGGAAACAGGGTCCTATCTGCGGAAGGCCAAGAGCACCACTGCCCTGGGGAAGGGGCAAGGCAACGCGCGAGAAAACGCCAGAAACCTTCCTGCAACCGTGGACGCGTCTGTTTCCTGCTGGAGCGCTTGGTTGGTTGGTGTTGGTCTATGGTGTTAGAGCAGCTACAGAATTAGTTCAGCAGGTTCAGGCTGTTTTCTCCACTTTTCTGTGGGGAAATGAGAGGTTGGAGCTTCCTAGTTTGCCATTTTGCCAAAATACTGTTTTTTAACCTATCAAACTGGCAACAAAAGAAACTGTTAAATTTATAGAACAAGTTTTGGGAAACTGGTACTATCAGTGTTGGAGAGTGTGCTGGGAGAGTAATCTGTGTTATGAATGTGCGGGTACGGGTATGTAGCATATGCGTGTGTGCGTGTGTGTGCGCGTGTGTGTTGTATACTATCTGAAAAGACTTAAAATGCTGATGTCATCTGACCTAGAAATTCAACTCCTACAAACTCGGCCTGAGGAAATACTCATGGGTGAATACTGGATGACATCCTCATGGATGGGGAAATTATTTGCTGTCCGCATTTCGTATAATCATGCCTACCGGCAGCAATATTTACGTCCACCCGTCGGGGCTGGTTAAAACATGATCATCCACCGGGCACAGAAATGGCGCGTGCACACTAAAACTCATGTTGAAGAAGAGTATTTCAGGGAACTTATATTTCGTTATTTTTTAGAAATATATTTTAAAATCAATTAAGTTGATTTAAAAAAAATTATCACTCCAGTAGCAATCATTACTGCCTTGAAGCAGGCCATTTAGCAGTGTCCCCTTCCCCAAACTTTTCCTAACCCTGGTCCTCTTGGATTTATTCCCAATCCGGGTCTCCCAGCCCTGTGGCTTTACTTAGCTGACTTTACAGAGCATTAATTACCTGCTGAACTTAACGCAGCAATTTCTTTTTTTTTTCCCAACTTTTTTTTTTTATTTTTATTTATTATTATTTTTTCAGTGTTCCAAGGTTCATTGTTTATGCACCACACCCAGTGCTCCATGCAATCCCTGTCCTCCTTAACACCCACCACCAGGCTCACCCAACCCCCCACTCCCCTCCCCTCTGAAACCCTCCGTTTATTTCTCAGAGTCCACAGTCTCTCATGCTTCATCTCACTCTGATTCCCCCCAACTCACTTCTCCTCTCCATCTCGCCATGTCCTTCGTGTTATTCCTTATGCTCCACCAGTAAGTGAAACCCTCTAGGAACCGGGACTCCTGACTACTGCTGAATAACACAACGTAAGGGGGGATCCAAGTGCCACACAGTGCTTGGGGCTGAACAGTGTTAATTTTATCCACATTTTACACGGGGGTGACTGGCGCAGAGAGGCCAGCGACTCGTGCAAGACAGCACAGCAACAGCACGGTTACCGCCGGCTGCAGAGCAGTGACCACGCCGCTCTCCTGGGCTGAAGAAAAGGCTCTTCTTAGGGAAATCAAACTCCTCCGGTAGGGAGTGTCGACTTCACCCGGCCCCGCCACTGATCCGTGGCCCCGGGGCAGGTTTTGGCCGGTTTGGCCCCGGGGCACCTCTCCCGGAGTCCTGGCCTGCGGGCACCTGGGCAGGTGGGCCGGCGGGCGGGTCGGGGCTGCAGGCAGCCGCGGCCGCCCCCGCTCCCGGGGCCAACGCTGCCCTGCCTGCCCCCCGCCGCCCCTCCCTTCGGCCGCTGGGGGCGACCCCGGGTGCTTCCCCGCGACTCCGGGCCCCTCCCCGGGCGTCCCCCAGACCCCGTCCCCGCCCCGTCGCCCCGGGCCCCTCCCCGAGCAGGGCCCCCGCCCCGCATCCCCGCCGCCCGGAGCGGCCCGGGCGGGTGGCCGTGGCCGGCGCGAGGCCCCTCCCCGGCGGAGGCGCTCGGCGCGGAGGAAGCGGAGGCGGCGGCAGCGCCGAGACCTCGCCGCGCTGATGGCGTCGCCCGGGTGAGTGCGGCGCTCGGGCCTCGCCGGAGAGGGGGCTGCGGGCCGCGCGGCGGGGTCCCCGGGTGCAGGTGCGGTCGCCGTCCCCCGACCCCCGCCGCAGGCCCCCGTCCGGACCCCCGCCCGCCGGGCCCCGCGGCCCTCCCGCCGACCTTGGGCGGGCGCGGCCGGGCGGGCGGCGCTGGGGGCGCGGGCGGAGGCGGCGGGGCTTGGCCGGGGGCGGGGGCGGGGAGGGCGCGACCCGGGGTCCTGGGAGCCGCTGGGCCCCGAGCGCCCGGTGCCTGGCCGGCGCCCCCGCCCTGCCCTGCGCAGCTGTTTTCCACTTGCTCGCGGGGGAGCGGACGCGGGGCTCTCCCCCAGGGGCGCAGCCCGAGGGTCCCCGAAGGTCGCGCGCGAGGGCAGGGTGAGGCCGCGCGCCCGCCAGGCCGGGTTTGCGGGTCGGGACACGGGCCGGCCGGGCCGCGGGCCGCTAGGGGGACAGCCCGGGTCTGACATCACCGTCTTCCACCGCCTGGGCCTCGGCGCTAAAATGTGCTTTCTTCAGGAAAACATGGTGACACACACCGAGCTTGTCATTTCTGAAAAAATCCTTTCTTGCAAAATAAAACCTCAGCCATTAATTATAATTAGTTTTTGCTTCCATAATCTAACTAGTCATGCGAGCTGGAGACGACAGTCCACAGAAGAGGGAAATGCGTTTCAAGGTCATTGCTTCAGCCGGTGAGATTCACGTGGCACCACGGCGCGTCCGGAGGGTCTTGGAGGCGGTGGCTGTGGGAGCAGGTCCTCTGGGGTAGAGAGGGCCGAAGCCAGGCCTCTCGCTGGGGAGACTTGGCTGTGGCCCCCCCCACCCACCCCAGCTGGCCCTGACCACGGCCTTCATGACCCTGGCTGGGTCATGGTCATTCCCACCTGCCTGCAGGCTTTCCAGTCTGGGGAGCTCTGGTCACAAAGTACCCAGTACTTTGAGCTCATAAATAGAATAAACACTTGGCCCATCCCTCAGAAGGCCAGACTGACTGAACAGGAGTTCAAGGTCCCACCCTGTCCCTGCCCCTCTTGTCAGGTAAGTGGGAGGCGGGGTGGCCAGGCAGCCGCCAGACGTCTGAGCCCGTGTGGGGCTGTCCTGATGTCCTGTCCAATGCGATGGTGTCTTTCGTCCAGACACACGACTTAGTAGACCTGGCTCAGAGGTGGCCTTATGGTGGGCTGCTATGAGCCCGCAGGGCCTACGCGGCGTCCCTGTAGTAGGTGGCGTCCGTGGCAATTTGGTATCGTTCTGTTGTGAGTGACCCCATGAGTCTGCAGCTGGTGCACGGTGACGCTGTGATGCGTGCTCACGGGAAAGCTGAAGTCACAGAACTTTCAGTGTCCTCTGCTCCATTTTACAGAGAGAACTGTGCACTGTGGCGTATGACTAAGGCACATATGTATTTGGGGACAGTCCATAGGTCCACGTGTAACCCTGTCTACACTGCAGGTTTCACTGGTAGGGCAGAGTCCAGCCAGGAAGACCCGACTTCCTGCGACTTTCTGGCGTGTCTCCACTGACGCGCAGATGCTCGCCTCCCGGACCCGCACTGCGGCAGCAAGGCTGAGCTTCGGGGCGGGGATGGGGTGGGTTCTGTGATTTCTGCTGGGCCGTGCACGGAGGAGCCTCTGACTCTGGTGTTCTCTCCCCTGTGAATCACCGTGGGGGAGCGGGGAAGGACAGGGGAGGCCCTGACTGATGTGCTGGGCATTAGGCACAAGGGCCTGGCCAGGAGCAAGGCCTCAAAGGGAAAGATATGGTGCAGGTGACCCACAGTCCGGTGGAGTTTGGGGCTACATAGAGACGAGGCTGCTGGGCCAGACTGTGGGACCTGGCCCGGTGTGTGGGCTCCCTGCCCGCCGTTCCCGGAGGGGGGAGTCCCTGTGACAGCAGCCTGGAGGGGCAGGAGAGATGGAGCTGGGGGACCCGCTTTTGTCAGCCACATCCTGTGAGCCTCCAGGCTTGTCTCCTGTGCTCTGTGCCTCTGTGTCAGGGCTGCGCTGCTTCTGCGGCCCCGTGTGTGCTCATCCCAGCCCCTGTTCCCTGCCCCATGGCTTCCGTGGCTTGAAATGTTGTCTGAGTTAGAGGTTCTTAACCCTGGGGGCCGTGACTCACTGGTGGGCTTCTGGGGTTCCTGTGTCCCCTGAAACGGCACGGTGTAGGGGGTTGGCGTGTGTGTTTCTGGGACCGGGTCCGCAGCCCATCTGGAGGGGCTCAGCCTCAGCGTCCTCGCCGCCTCCGTCCACACCCTCCTGGAGTACAGGTCGCAAGCCTGGAGTACCTGGGCTCAATAAATACATTTTTCAGATCGTTTTTTAAAGATTTATTTATTTATTTATTTATTTGAGAGAGAGAGCGCGAGCGTGTGCGCATGAGCTGGGGGGAGCAGCAGAGGGAGAGGGAGGAGCAGGCCCCCTGCCCAGCAGGGAACCTGAACCAGGGCTCGACCCCGGACCCTGGGATCCTGACCTGAGCCGAAGGCGGACGCCTGACTGACCAGCTGAGCCACCCAGGTGCCCCCATTTTTCAGATTGTTAATGGTAGGTAATTTAAAAAACAAAAAACCATAAAACAAAATAAAAACCAAATGTAACCTGATTTTCCACAAGTACCACTTCTGCAGTCATGGTATATTTCTAGTTGGGCTGTACTCTGACAGAGGGAGCCTTCCAGACACAGCTGGGGTGTCCGGGTGTCCCCGCCGCCCGTCTCAGCCAGGCAAGCAGTCTGACATTTTCCTTTGCATTTACAGGTTCTGTTTGTTCTTTGCTCTGTCCCGCACCCCAGCTTTTTCCTTTGTCCCGGTCAGATAGACATTGTGAGGTTTGCCGTCTGTACAACGTGTCTGTTCGGGTTTTACTGGAATGCTGTCATGCAGCTCCGCGGCTTGCTTGGTTCCCGCGGTGGGTGGTTTCCGTTCTCCCCGCGGCAGAACGAGGACCAGCTCTCCCTAACTTTTGACATTTATGGACTCTTGTGCAGCACGGCCCCATTACGTAGCCACAGCGTTTCTAGTTTTCTCCGTGAAATAATGCTGCACGTTGCCTCTCCCTCTGGACGTGTGCAAGAATTGGATGTTGGGGCTGGGGGCCTGTCTCTTTTAGTTGATCCTACTGAAGTGTCCTCACGGGGGGTTGGGGGGTGTTGCACTGCCTTCCCCCCAGACTTGAAGGGCTCTCTGTGCCTCCCAACACCCGACATTGGACTTGAAAAGTCTCACCCGTCTGATGGAATTATTGAGGTAAGAACTAGGAATCCTCACTCCCCTCATCTTTAAAGATGGGCACTTCCTGCCTGACCTCTTGTGTTCCCTCAGCCAAGTCCATCCCAGGGTCTTTGATCCCGTGGTTGCCATCAGGGCCTCACCATCGCCATGCCCTCTGGTTTTTGTTTCTAGAAGGAACCCAGTGAGGCCTGCCCTCGGACAAGCAGGGGGTGAGCGAGTGCCCTGGAGGCCTGCCTGCCTTCCTGGCAGCTGAGGGTGACCCTGCCATACACCAGACATTTACGAGTACTGAGGACCATCTTTTTTTTTTTTTTTTTAAGATTTTGTTTATTTATTTGACAGAGAGAGATCACAAGCAGGCAGAGAGGCAGACAGAGAGAGAGGAGGAAGCAGGCTCCCCGCTGAGCAGAGAGCCCGATGCAGGGCTCGATCCCAGGACCCTGGCATCATGACCTGAGCTGAAGGCAGAGGCTTTAACCCACTGAGCCACTCAGGGTCCCCTGAGGACCGTCTTAACCATGTTTGACCTTCCTGCCCACGAGGACGCTCTCCTGACCCTGTCATTTGGTGGTGAAGGCAGGGATCCTGGCCTTTGCCTCCTGGGAAGGGTTCAGCTCTCCTGTCAGAGCCTGGCCTGGTCCGAGTGGGCTCCTCACACTGGCTGGAGGCCCAGGGGATGGGAGGGGAAGGCTGGGGTAGAGACGCTGGGGTTCTCAGACCAGGGATCCACCCCATTAGCCATGACTGCGGTTGTGTTAAATATGGTTACCGAGACAGTAATCTTGGTTCTCTGTGTGTGCTGTCATGTGTCTGGGGTGCGCTCCAGGTGGAGCCCATGTCAGAATGAGCTCACACGGTTTGCTGGAGGAGGAAGCTGGATTCGCAGGGTGTCCGAGGCTCCAATTAGCGTTTCACAGGGACGCCTGGAGATGGACCAGCGCGCTGCTCCCACCTGGGGTTCCCAGACCTGCCTGCCTGGTTCACTGGGCTTGTTCTGTCAGGCTCTCTGCGTTGTGATGTTTTGTGAAATTGTTAGTTGCCTTATTTATTTTTATTTTTTTAAAGGTTTTATTTATTTGGGACATAGAGTGAGTGAGAGAGAGAGAGCTCGAGCAGGCAGGCAGAGAGAGAGGGAGAAGCAGGCTCCCCGCTGAGCAGAGAGCCCGATGCAGGACTCGATCCCAGGACCCTGAGATCGTGACCTGAGCCGAAGGCAGAGGCTTAACCCACTGAGCCACCCAGGCGCCCCCAGTTGCTTTATTTTTAAAAACGAGTTATATGCACATGGTACAGATTTCAAAAGGTGGAAAAGGGACTTGCGTGGAGATGCAGGCCGGTCGCAGTCTGGGCATGGCAGGGCGCTATGTCCCCTCGTTTGTTTTAAGCCCAGAATGTGTTTTGGAGAGGCCTTTTCTTGGCATTTTCTCATGGATTTGTAGTTCCTTGTATGTGGAGGAAATGAGCCCTTGTCATTTGTGTTACAAATACTTTTCCTCAGCCTTGCGCTTGCCTTGTGACTCTGAAGCCTTCCTGACTCTGAGTTTTAGGCTTTCACGTCTCCCTCCAGGGCGTGTTTCCTTTTCCAGTCTGCACCTTAAGTCCAGGTAATCATTTTGGAGAAGCGAGAGGCCAGGATCTGCCTTTATTTTCCAGGTTCTTTTTTTTTTTTTTAAGATTTTATTTATTTATTTGAGATAGAGAGTGCACAAGCGCGGGGAGGGGGGGTGGCAGGCAGAGGGAGAGGGGGAAGCAGGCTCTCCTCTGAGCAGGGAGCCCGATGTGGGACTCCATCCCAGGAGACTGAGACCATGACCTGAGCCCAAGGCAGACGCTTCACCGACGGAGCCCCCCGGATGGCCCTGTTTTCCCAGGTTCTTATGCCTGAATGACCCCAGACACTGAGTTCCTGGGCCGGAGATGAGGTTCCTGGCTGACAGGGGCGTATGTCTCTCTGTGACGGAGCTGCAGCTCGTGAGCCAGGCCCACAGCCTTGATTTCTGGCCGCCCGTCCTGTGTTCTCCTCTCCGCAGGCTTTGTCCTCTTTCCATTCTGTTTCAGTATTTTCCCGATTGTTGTTCTACACATATTTCTCCACAGAGTCATCTTACCTGTTTTTCAGCGTGGATGCATCTGTCTCTAACCTTCTGCTAGTCTCCGGGGTGGCAGCAGGGTTTTGATAATTTTATTTGCAAATAGACCTGGAAAACTGCCTGCCCTAATGAGGAGAATTTGGGGAGCCGGGGACACACAAGTAGTCCCTTTACGAGGGCTCCCAGCCCAGCCGTGCCAGCCACGGGGTTGCCCGCCTGCAGCCTTCCCACCTGTGGCTTTCTTACACCACCCTGTGTGGGCGCCTCGGGGCTGCCCCCCCTGCCCAACCCTGGCCCCCCAGGCTGCCATCCCTGGGGCTGACCCTGCCACCTTCGCTCTCCCAGTGCCAGACAAGCCTGTCGTCTGCGCTCAGCTCACCCTCCAGAGCAGAAGTGAGTCTTGCCCTGTGGCCGGGAAGGCTCCATCTTACCCGGCCTGTCTGCTGCCTGGGCCCTGCCTCCTGCTGGCACTGACCCCTGGCCCCCGCCGCGCCCGCGCTCTCCAGTGGTGCCCCCTGCTCTGGGAGCCCCCCGCCCCATACCCGCAGCAGTCCGTTCCCCTGTGCCCCAGCCCAGGCTGTGGTTAACACTTGGGTGGTGGTGTGCTCCTCGGAGCTCTCCCCGACTCCTAGGGAGTTTCCTAGCAGGGAGTAACGTGCGCGTAAAACCGCAAACACTGGCTGCCTTGTATGAACCCGCTTCCCCTGCGCATCTCTCCAGACAGACGCTTGGTGACCCGAGGAGGTGTGCGGGGGGTGAGGGTGGGGAACAGCCAGTCTTGGCCCAGAGGTCGTCCGGGTGTGCTCCACGGGTGTAACCAGCTCTAGTGGAGGCTCCCGGAGATCAGGCAGAGTTTTAGGCCGCCTCCCCTTGCTCGGTGGCCCACACGGTGGGAGCCCAGGACAAAGCCTCGTGGGGACACGCCATTCCTGTCCTGGGAAGATGCTCAGCTTGCCGTGCTGGGCTGAGGTTGCCCCGGGCCCACCGCGGGGACAGCAGTGTGTGATGCCTGGGGCTGTCCCGGGGGGTGTGTGTCTTTCTCAGGGTGAGGCTCCCCTGTGCTGCGGAGGGGTTCCCGCTGCAGAAAATCAGGAGGGTAGCAGGAGGCGCTCTGGCCAGCATGCTCCCTGCTCGCTCCAGCACATGTGGGGGCGACGCTGCCAGGCTGCAGGGTCCTTGTGTCCTACCTGTGCTGTGTCATCTGACCTCTTGTGTCCCCCACCGCCCTGCCCGGTGCCCTGCGGGGCAGCCTTGTCACCGACGTTTTCTCAGCCAGGCCCGCCACTGCGCAGTCACCGTGCTGCCGTGGGACAGCCTCTGGTTTGGGCTTGGCTGTCGTTCCTGGTTGACTCCTGTCCCCTCCCAAACGAATGTTGAAGTCCTAACCCCTGGTACTGTGAATGTGACTGTTTCTGGAAGTAGGCCCTTTGCAGATGTGATGAGGTAAAATGAGGCCAGACTGGGTTGGGTGGGCCCTCCCCTCCCCCAGTGCCTGGTGTCCGTACCAGAGGCAGAGAGAAGACACAGACAGAGGCAGGGGACGAATCCCCCTGCCCAGAGTCACGCGCCGCCGTGTCAGTGGCTGGAGATGCGGCTGGGTGGCGTGAGGACCCCCTCGGTTCCGGGTGCTGGGAGTTGGAGGTGTGGGCCGGTGGGTGCCTCCCGTAGGCTCTGAGGGCCAGTGTGCTCCCGCCTCTCTGCTGGCTTCTGGTGGCTGCCGGCGATCCTGGGCAATCCTGGGACTGGAGAGGCCGTGACTCTGCTGTACTGTGTTTTTCTCCCTGCGCGTCTGCCCACACTCGCCTCTGCCCATGATACCAGCGGTTGGATCGGGGCCCACCCTGCCCACCATCATCTGATCTTAATTTAACTAATCCCATCTACAAAGACCCTATTTCCAAACGAGGCCGTGTTCGCTGTCCTGGGGTTAGGACTTGGACATATCTTCTCAGGGGTCATGTTTCAACCCACAGCACACACCAGGCTGGTTTAAAAAGTTCAGTACCATCCAGTGGGCTTTCTGGGCAGAGCACTTGGCTGCAGGTCTTATCTTGTTTCGGGGTGGTAATGGGATGGGGGTCCCGCCAGTGCCGAAGGAGGGGGTCCCCAGGCTTTCTCATTGGCTGGCGTAGGTACAGGGCAGGAGGGTAAGTGGTGGGTCTTCGAAGCTGCCGGCATCAAACGGCAAACATCCCGTCAGACCTTTTATTACCCAAAGCAATTCCTTGTCTGTCGCCGACTGCATGACGGTCAGGGCCACTGCCCTGTTTGTCCCGTATCCTCCTGTTTGGGGTGGTTTTCTCTGTGTCCTCAGCACCGGCTGCTGAAGGGGCTGGGTCTGTCACTGGGCATCAGCCCTGCTCACGAGGGTCGGATGGTCCGTTCTGGTCCAACGGCCCTGAGCTCTGCAGGGGCCGGTGTCTCTGTGGTCCGAGCCCGGAACATCGAGGTCCCTGGAATCGGAATCCCCAGGTGTAGGTGGAAAAGTCCTGCAGGCCGAGCTGCTGGGCGGACAGATGAGGACAGGATGCCCGGCTGTGCCCCCCAGGAGACGTGGCCAGTGAGGCCGCCGAGTTGCCCGGGCCCCCCTTGCCCCTGCAGGCCCGAAGGGAGCCTTCGAAGGGCGCAGGCCGGAACGTGCGCTCATTGACTTAGTGAGGAAGAGCTGCTAGACGCTCGGGGTGCTCGGGGCCGTGGGCAGGTCACCCCTTGTCTGTGCACGGAGACCCCCAGGTCTGGTCAGCATCACGGTGCGTCTCTGTGCCCCCAGTGTCCAGCAGGACTGAGCTGGGCTCCATGTCTGGCTCTGCACCGTGCTCGCATCGCACGAGAAGACTGACCCCTCCGTGGGGCTCCCTTCAGTCTAGGGGACGGAGGGCCTTAGGGAAGCCGGAGGCTAGAGTCAGTGGCCAGAAGGAGCGACAGCAATGTGACTGGACGAGAGGGGGAGAGGACTGATTAACATGGTGAGTCATTTTCAAAATGGCAAAGGCATTTTCTTGCTACTTTTCTGTATTTTGTATTTGTCTTATTTGGGGGTCAGAAAAGATACTAATGATAGTAGTGGTTCTGCAGGCCTGCTTTGCGGAAAGCCCCCGGGGCTGCGTCCGGGGCTCCGGAGAGCGCACTTGGCCCCCCCAGGCTTGGCCGCAGGCCCGGGAGCTGGGCTGGGAGCGGGTAGACGGTCTGATTGTCAGGACTCTTGTGATTACTGGCTACAAGTGCAAGTCCCCTAAAATCTCTCCGAGTCTTAGAAGTAACGGGCCTGGAGGGAACCAGAAGACTCATGTGTGGGTCTGGCGGGGCGGTGTCAGCAAGGACGGTTTGGGTCTTACCGTCATCTGCTCAGGGCGCCATCACCAGGCCCGTGGGCCAGGCATCTTCAGCGACAGGAGGTGGTTTCCCACCATCCTGGAGGCTGGACACCCCCATGGCTGTGTGGGCAGCTTTGGGTTCTCCTGAGGCCTCTCTCAGTCCTGTGGGACCCCCTGCCGCCGGCTCCCACCCCCACTACACACGCTGCTGTGCTATGGCTGCCGGCGACAGACAGGGGGTCCCGTGAGCAGCTCCAGCCTAGCATTCCAGTGGCAAGAGTCTGGGTCACCACCTGTCTGTGGGGCCGACCGGCTGTAAATCACAGGTTCCCGTGACCCCTCCTTGGGTTCCATGAATTTGCTGGCGTGACCCACAGAACTCAGGGAAATATTTTCGTTACCAGATGACCCTTCTAACAGGATGTGGCCCGGGAATGGCCCGAGGGGAGCTGTGCACGGGGCGAGTCTGTCGGAAGGGGCAGGGGGCCTCTGAGCCCTCTGGGAGCCCGCTGCTCACCGGCTCTCGTGTGCACCGACCGGAAGCTTCGGAGCCCTGTCCCCCCGGGGGTCTGATGGGGGCTTCGTGACACGGGCACGCTTTCTTGACTCATTGGCCACCGGTGACTGGTGATTGATGCCTGGACGTGGGAGAAGGTGGGACTGAAAATGCCAAGTGCACAGTTGGCTCCCCGGGCAGTGTGCCCCCGTCCTTCGGTACTTGCACAACTCACGTTTAGGAGCTGTGTGCCAGAAAGGGGGACAAAGACCCGATGTCACAGGCCCCCTCTCCAGATCCGGGATATCGGGAGCCAGGGTTTCCGCACTGGGGTTTGGGCACAGTTCAGGCCGTGCTAGCATTGCAGGTGGAGTCATTGTCAAGCGGACAGCACGGGACAAAGCTGGGCCTCTGCTGTCCCCTACCAGGCTGGGCCCTGCACGGGGCTCAAAGCTCATGGATGCGATTGTGCCTGGCCTTTGCTGCTGCTGGGCGGAATTCTGTGTGCGCGTCGATGAGCTCGCGCAAGCTCAGCCCGTCCCTGTGACACTGTCACCTGTGTGCTCTTCTGTGTGGGAAGTGGTGGGTTGGGTTTCAGCTCCCGTCCAGGGAGCCCGTGTGCTGGGGGGGTGGGTGGTTAGTGATGTGTGTGCGGCCGCCAGGCCAGGCAGCTTCTGCTCTGGGGCTAGTTTTAACCTGTTGTCCTGTTGTCTCTTTTTAAGGGTTTTTTTTCTTACTACAAAAGCAATGAGTATTTCTCATTTTTTAATCAGCATCAGGGTCTGAGTGCTGCTTAGTGCTGTGCACTGGACAGGGGCTGAAAGCCACGAACACAGTGACCGTGGCGGGCAGAGGACGAGGCACCCAGAGAACATGCCGGAAGAGCCAGCCGGGGCTCCGGGGCTTCCCCCGGGAGGGTGGATTTCATATGTTTTGCTGCAGGAAAAGGGGAGCTGGGTCGCTGTGTCCATGCGGGTCCTTGCATGGGTTCGGGGTCTGCGCGGTGCAAGAGGCCGCGGAGAACCCGGTGTCCTCGGGGCACCCGCATGTCTCTCTCTGACCCAGACCCTGCTCCCTGCGTCCTCCTCGTCGCTCTTCCGGTCTTAACCAGTCGACGCTTCCTTCTGCGTGAAGAAACGCAAACAGGACAGAGTAAACGCATGTGCCTGCCACCCACTATTACAATTCTACAATTTTTATGAAAACAGTTGGTACCTAGAGCTGAATTATAAAAATAACAGGCTTCCTGTGCGGAGTGCGTCTTGCTGGTGTTCTCACTTACACTCTCACTTCCCGTCCCCCGCCTCGCAGCGTTCCTGTTTCTGTCACGCACACTCGTGCGTCTCGATTCTCTAAACCATTAGAGGGTACGTGTGCATGTCAGCGGCCCACACCCGTCCGTGTCCTCCTGACCCGTTGGCGGCGCCCACAGCACCTGTGCCTCAGTTCTATCCCTGGACCCCAAGTGTCCCCTGCGTTGGGGGACCCAGTGTGGGCTTCGGGGCGGCGGCACCCTCAGACGTGGAGTCCGGAGCATCTCTCCCGTCCTTGGCTGCTCCTTGGTGACATTTGTCCTTGGGGATCGTGTGCAACTTTCCATGTTGGATTTGCCCCCGTGGTCAGAGCAGGGCCGGGGACGCTCTCCGGGCGGGGCAGCTGGGGCACCCAGTGGCCGTCTGCGTCACCCGTCCCTGATCCGGCTCCCCAAGGGCCTGCGTTACCATCGCTAGGGCTCTTCTCCCGGCACCAGAGGAGCTTCGGTGAGGAGCCGTGCTGGAACCGGGCAGCACCTTGCTCCCGGTCCCACACGGTCTTCTCAGAGCTGGCGTTTGTTGGCGTCTGTGGCTTGAGCCGACCTTCACTGAGGCTGGGAGTGTTGCAGAATGACGCGGTCCTACGGCGGCGCTGTCACACGTCAGATGCTCCTGAGCCCCCGGCCCCGCCCCCAGCTTGCCTATTTATCACCCGTGTGGACTCCCTGGTTCCTGTCTCTCGGCGGGTTCTCACCAACTACTGTATTTATTGTGTCTGAGCCCGATGGCCCGGACGGGCCAGCTCCTGTGTTCCTTGGCATGCCCTAGCTTTTTTTTGAGCACTTCCTTCTTTTCTTTATTTCTCTTTAAAGATTTTATTTATTTATCTGATAGACAGAGATCACAAGCAGGCAGAGAGGCAGGCAGAGGGAGAAGGAGAAGCAGGCTCCCTGCGGAGCAGAGAGCCCGACGCGGGGCTCGATCCCAGGACCCTGAGATCATGACCTGAGCTGAAGGCAGAGGCTTTACCCGCTGAGCCCCCAGGCGCCCCGAGCACTTCCTTCTGTTCTGAAATCAGATGCTCAAACCCCTCTTACTCTCTCCCTGCCCCGGGTCTGGCACCGGCCGTTTCTCCAAGGAGAAATGTCTCTTGGTGTGCAAGGGGTTAAAGGGCGCTTGGTGTGCTCATCGCTCCTCTGTAGTGTCTTTGGTTTTTGGCCCATTCGGTGGGCGGAGCTGGAAGGCGTGCGTGTAGCCGCCAGTGTGCACACGCGTGGGCTTGTACACTAGCACGTGTGTGGAAGTCGCGTGTTCACGCTGCGCCTCTGGTTCCAGCTTGGCCCTGAGAGTCCCCTCTTACTTCTTTCCATATTTGTTTTGCTGTTTTTAAAGATTTTAAAAGATTTTATTTATTTATTTGACAGAGAGACAGAAAGCGCGCAAGCAGGGGGAGGGGAGCGGGAGAGGGAGAAGCAGGTTCCCTGTTCAGCAGGGAGCCCAATGCTGCGGGACTCGCTCCCAGGACCCTGGGATCGTGACCTGAGCTAAAGTCCGACGCTTCACCGTGTGAGCCCCTGGGTGCCCCACCTTCTTCCCACATTCGTAGGTCCTTCTTCAACAGTGACGTGTGGCTCCTGATAAAATCAACACGTTTACTCATTCCTACAATAAACCTAAAATAGTTTATTCTTAAATGGACTACATTTACCAGATCCGCTTAAAAGAATTCAGGATCGCCCCTCCCTGCCCACACTATTAACTTTTGATGAGCCGTCCTTCTAGAGCTCCTTAAAAACCTATAGACGAAAACATAAATACACACAATTTCATTAAAACGTCATCATACTGTACATTTTCTCACTGTAAGTATTCATGTATTTCTTCCCAGTCATATACATGCCATTAACGTCATTACATAACGTCATCCAGCATCTTTCTGTCCACAAAGTGAAATCGATACGCTGTTTCCTAATGGCTGCAGGCCAAGACGGTACCGTACTTCCCCGTAATTGGGCTTAGATTTTAAAAGGCACCCAGGTTTTCGCTATTATGTGTAAAGCTGACATCAACACCTTTGTAACTAAATCTTAATTATTTCCTTAGGGTAGAAGTGGAATTACTGGTCAAAGGGTATGTATATTTTTATGTCTTTTTGAACGGCGAGTTGTGCCCTAGCCTGCGGTGGCGGCAGGTGCCGGTCTGTCCAGACGGGCGCTTCTCGGCCGCTTCTCGGCCGCGGCTGCACGTGGGAATCCTCGGGGGCGCTCCTAGGAGCTGTTTTTTATGCCCAGGCCCGTCCCCCCTGGTCTGGTTTCGGTGGTCTGGGGTGTGGCCAGGATTTGTAGTTTTTAAAGCTCCCCCAAGAGGATCAGAGATTCTGATATGCAGCTAACTTAATAGGTAGATTCAACTTGTAGCATTACTTCATTATTTTAATTACAACTTTCTTTTGCAATTGTTTCAGACGTGCAGATTTGGGAGAAGTGGCCCCAGAAATAAAAGCATCTGAGAGACGAACAGCGGTGGCCATCGCAGGTAGCGTGGGGCTGGCACCCGTCCTGCAGCTCTGGGGCGGGTTCTGGGTTCCGGAACGCCCGGGGTAGGGGAGCACACGCCACAGACATACAGGGCTGAAGGCTGTGGTTTTTCCTAAGAGGATTCATTTCACACCGGTGATTATCCCACAGTTTACCAGGAACATATTGTCCCAATCCAAGCACGTCACAACTGCCACCTCGGGTCTGGCTTAGGGCGACTGTCTAGTTTCTGACCTGGGCACTCCTGAGTGTTGGCTTGGGACAACGGCTGTGAACTGGGCCTGTCCTGGGTAGGCTGGGGCGTCTGCTCTTCGTGTGGGCTCAGTCTCCGTGCACCCGGGGACCGGGTCTGTGGCTGCCCCTCATGACTTCAGCTTTAACGTGTTGTGGCCACACTCCACACATCTTTCCTCTGAGAAACTCGTTTTGGATTTATCATTAATTCGGCACTTTGGAAAATAAGTAAGTCCTGTTGGATTTAATAGTGTCTTGCAAAGATAGTCCCACAAAAATAGGCAAAGGTGTTTGGATTAACCAAATTTTGTTTTATTTTATTCACTTAAACAAATATTTACTGAACAGTTAATGAGCAGGTGTTGTAGAAGGCACTGTGAGTATAGTAAACGGTGGTGAACAAAGTGGCCCCGACGCCTCGTCTTCCTGGAACTTACGTTCTAGAATGTGCGCGCTGGGGGGATTAATGGCCAGGACAAGCCTCACAGCAAAATTGGGGTCCAGTGGCAGTAATTGGCCAAAGCCCTGCAGTTTCTCAGGATGTGTAGTACAGTAGCCACTGGGCACACGGTGCAGATTTGAGCAGTGCTAACCATTGCGCTGCTGAGTGACACTAGCAGTATTTCCGGTGCTGAGGAGTGAGGCACATGGTGCTCTTGGGCCGGCGCAGACAGAGAATGTGTCCTTTTTCACAGGCAGTTCTGTGGGAGTGAGAGTGTTGCTCTAGGGAGACTGGGGGGACAGCTGGGGTGGCCTCAGGAGACACGGTTGCCTCCCTGGATGCTGCCATGAGGTTAGTTATCGGAGTCCTTTGTTCTACTTGGGGAAACCGAGGCTCAGACACACTCTGGTGCTTCCCCAGGTTCATCTTCATTATGTGTCCAGTGAAGAAGCCTCCCATAATTATTATTACTTTTTAAAAAGATTTTATTTATTTATTAGACACACAGAGAAAGATCACAAGTAGGCAGAGAGGCAGGCGGGGGCGGGGGGAAGCAGGCTCCCTGCTGAGCAGAGAGCCCGCCGTGGGGCTCGATCCCAGGACCTTGGGATCATGACCTGAGCCGAAGGCAGAGGCTTTAACCCACTGAGCCACCCAGGTGCCCACCCATAATTATTTTTTTTAAATTTTCTTCTTGAGGTAGGTGACTTCCTCTGCGGCATGTTTTGTTAGTAAGACTGAAAGCCAACCCTTCAAAAAGAAAACTTATACTGACGCTTGATATGCACGCGGAAAAGTGCCCATCTTACCAGCGTGTAGCTTGATGCATTTCACAAGCGGGAACGCACCTGTTTGGAGCAGCACCCGGATGAGGAAGCCGAGCATGTCATCCCCCCAGGACGCCTCTCCCCACCTGCTTCTGCCGGAGAAGCGTGCTCGCATTTCCGGAAAGTGTAGATTAGTTGTGCTGTGTACAATCGTCCTACGGAGTGTATTACCTTCTCTCAAGTCTGAGGATGCCAGTTACCTCATAGCTCATTCTTTTTCTTTCTTTTTTTTTTTTTTTAAAGATCCTATTCATTTATTTGACAGACAGAGATCACAAGTAGGCAGAGAGGCAGTCAGAGACAGAGATGGGGGGAAGCAGGCTCCCCGCTGAGCAGAGAGCCCAATGTGGGGCTCCATCCCAGGACCCTGAGATCACGACCCGAGCTGAAGGCAGAGGCTTAACCCACTGAGCCACCCAGGAGCCCCATAGCTCATTCATGAAAGGAGGTTTTAGAAAGCTACGATGAGGATTCTGGGGAGATGGCAGAATGGGAAGCACTGGGAACCTGGCTCCTAAGCCGGACGGTTGCCCTGGCCGGAAGGTTCCGTGAACTGTGCTGTGGCTTTGGAATTGGTTGGAGCTCTGCAGCTTGCAGGGGAAAACGTGGAGAATAAGTTTCCAGCTAATTCGGTCGACTTTATCTTTCGGCACGGTATCAGCGCCCCGTCTCCCATTTCTGGACGAGCAGCAGGCAGCCGTGCACACACGGCGGGTGGAAACAAGCTGGAGTGGGCAGAGAGAACCCTGTCCGGGTACCAGGAGCTCTGCTGTGCCGCTTCTGGTCACAGAGGTGCAGACGCAGAGGGCCTCATGGTTGCCAGCCCCTCCCCCTGCCAGCTGAAGTGACTTCCAGGGCATTTCCAGGCCAGCGTCCTGCCTCCCATGAACTTTTTGCTCTTTCCCCCTTTGGGGAGACAACTGCAAATATGGGAAAATTAGAAAGTGACTGTGTGTTCCCAAAGAAAGTCTCAGAAAAGACCTTGGAGGACCTAACTTGTACACCTCCGTTTGATCCCGGGCATAGAGATCGCCTCCGATGATCCCGCAGACAAAGACAATAACGAAAAGCAGTAAGCCCCGGGAGAGGTGGGAGGAACCTGGTTTCCAGAGTTACCGCGCTATTAGATTCAGATGTCCAGTGTGCGGCAGCGGAATCCCAGGAGACGCACGGGATAGGGAAGTCTGGCCCGCTCAGGGAGGGAGTGTAACTGATCCACGGCTGTCTCTGAAGAGACGCAGCGGCAGACGTATCAGATGAAGGCTTTACGACGACGGTCCTGAGATGCTGGCGCATCTAGAGGAAGGTGTGCAGGAAGGCAGGGGCGCGACGTGTGAACGAAACTGTAGCATCGGTAAGGAGCTGGAAAGCCCGAGAGACCGAGGGAAAGGTACAGTTGCCAGAATGAAAACCTCACTTGTGGGGTTCGGAGGCAGAAAGAGGCGGTGGGGGAAGGAATCCGTGAACTTAAAGACAGGAAAATGGGGCGTCTGGAGGCTGAGGACCAGAGAGAGGAAAGATTGAAGGAAAACGAACAGAGCCTCGAGCCCCTGTCCGATGCCATCAGTAGGTGCTTGTTGTGGGCGTCCCAGAGGGAGAAGAGAGACACAGGAAGGGGCAAGAGAAAATTGAAGAAATAATGTCTGAGAACAACAACTTTTTTTTTTAAGATTTTATTTATCTGACAGAGGGACACAGTGAGAGAGGGAGCACAAGCAGGGGGAGCGGCAGAGGGTGAAGCGGGGAGCCCGATGCGGGGCTCGATCCCAGGATCCCAGGACCATGACCTGAGCCGAAGGCAGACACTTAACACTGACCCTCCTGGGCGCCCCCCGGCTGAGAACTTACACAGACACGAGCACAAAGTGCAGGAAGCTCAGGAGACCCCAAGTAGGATGAATTTGAAGAGACCCGCATGGAGGCGCGTCGAAGCTCATCTTCAGAGGACAAAGCGTGAGTTTAGAAAGCAGCGGAGCAGCAGGTGATCCACACCCACGGCCCTCCGAGATCATCTCTCGATTTCTCAGTCAGAAACTTCGGAGGCCGCAAGACAGCCAGATATAATTAAGTGCTGGCAGGCAGATATATTTAAAGTGCTAAACCAAAGAAGAAATTGTGAGTTAAGAATCCTGTATCCAGCAAATATGTCCTTCCAGAGTGAGGGAGAAACAAACATTCCCAGGGGAACAAAAGCTGAGGGAGACCCGGGCACCTGCAGGAGGTGCTCCAGCGAGACCCGAGGGCAGAAGGAAAGGGTCCTAGAGAAGGACTTGAAGCCGTTTCAAGAAGCAAAGATCTCAGTAAGGGGAAATTCCTGGCAGTTCTAATAGCTAATTTAACAATTTTAATGATGGCTCATAACTGTGCTTCCTGATTTCTTAATGACTGAAAAGACTAATTCATTTAAAGAAAAATTTTAAAATGTAGATCTAGTATCACTGCAACTTTGGTTCGTAACTCCAGATCTTGTTTTCTCTAACTTCTGAGACTAATGCCTTTGACAGAATTGTTAGCTTATGTTCTGGGCAGTCAGTGTATGAAGCTGTGATTTGTGATGTCAGCACCCAAAGAGGTGGCGACAGAATGTCAGGGGATAGAGTTTTGCATGTAAACAGGACATAGGAAAACCAACAGCGCAATGACAGAGTAATGCCTCCTTATCAGTGACTACTTCAAATGGAAAGGGATTGCTGTCTCCAGGAAAAAGACAGAGATGGGCAGAACGGATCCCACTATATGCTGTCTACGGAGACTCACTCAAGAGCCGAAGATACAAACGGTTTGAGAGTGGGAGGCTGGAGAAAGGTCCCTCCGTGCAGACAGTAACCCTTGGGTAGTAGGAGCGGCTATACTAATACCAGACAGAACGGAGTGCACATAAAGACGTTTTCGAGACAGATAAGGATGTTGTGTATTAATAGAGGTCTCAGTACAGCACGAAGATATAATTAAACATTTGCACATCCAGTGACAGACCATCAAAATATTTGAAGCAAAAAGTGATAGAATTGAAGGGAGTAATAGCTCTACAGCTTTAGTTGGGAACCTTAATACCTCCTTGCAATAATGGCAGAACACCCAGTTGGAAGACGAGAAAGGAACAGAGGATTTAAACAACACAGTAACCCACCCTCATCAAACAGATGCAGTGCTTCACCCTGGCACACGCGTTCTTCTCAAGTGTACACGGGACACTTTCAAGCGTGGATCCACCAGGTCCACAGATGAAGTCTGCATAGATGTCAGGAGACAGATGTCAGACAAAGTGAGCACAGTGGGAAGTAATTAGAAATCAATAGCATAAAACGAAAAATGTTTTTAAATTGTGGACACTAAACACAGACTTCTAACTAGTATATCAAAGAGGAAATCTCAAGGGAGTTAGAAAATACTTAGAGACAAATGAGAACAACACAGTTTTACAACTTAAGGAACTAGAAGAAGAACAAATGAAACCCACAGCTGGCAAACAGAGGAAATAATAAAGATTAGAGCAGAGATCAATGAGACAGAGTAGAAAAGCGGTACAAAACATCAACGAAACCAGAAGTGGCTTATTGGACAAGATCAACAACACTGACACACTTTTAGCTATGTTGACAAAAAAGCAGAGAGTACTCAAATCACTAAAATTAGATGTGGACATGGGACATTACTACCGATTCTACAGAAGTAAGAGGGATTATAACAGAGTACTGTGAGTAATTGTATGCCAAAAAATTACTTAGCCTGGATGGAAAGGACAGATCCCCAGGAACATAAAACCTACCAAGACTCAATCACACAGAAACGAGCAGTCTGAGTAAACCCGTAACTAGTAAGGAGACTCAATCTGTGATAAAGCGTTTCCTGACAAGGATGAACCCTGGTCCTGAAGACTTCACTGGTGAATTCGACAAATGTTTCTGCTTCTGACACTTCTTCAACAACTGAAGGGAGGGAAAACTTCCTAACTCACTCTTGACGCCAGTACAACCCCGATAACCAAAGTCGGACAAAGGAAAGGAAACTATAGACCGATATCCTTTAGGACCATCGATGCAAAACTCATCAGTGGTGTCAGCAAGATGAAGGGGAAGATAAATGATGATCTCAGTTGACACAGAAAAAGCATTTGATCAAATTCCCTACACCCTTATTTTGATAAAAAAAAAAATGCTCTACCAAGTAGGTACCAAGTAGGAGTAGATGGAAGCCACCTCCACGTGATAAAACCACACATGGACAACCCCAGCAGTGTGAAACTGAGCTTCTCCTCTAAGATCAGGAACGAGAGGGGGAGGCCATCATCACCGCTCCCATCCAGCCGCGTACAGGAAGCCCCAGGCAGAGCAGCTGGGGGAGAAGAATCACTAAAAGGCATCCAAACTGGAAAGGAAGGGTTGAAATGATCTCTGTTGGCAGGTGATGTCATCTTGTGTAGAAAATCCCAAAGATTTCACAAAAACCTGTTAAAGCTAATAATTAAATTCAGGCAAGGGAGGATACAAAGCCAACACACAAGAATCAGTTACATTTCTATAGACACGGAAGAGGAAATCACAGAAAACGTTCCACTTCCAGTAGCATCAAAAAGAATAAAACACTTAGGAATTAATCAAGGAACTGAAAGACTCGTACAATGAAAGTACAGAAGGTTGCTGCCAGAAATTACAATAGACAAAAGCAAATGGAAACACATCCCATGTTCATGGATGGGACACCCAATTGTCCCATGTCAGTGACACCCAACGTGATGTGCAGACTGATTGCAGTGCCTGTCAACAATCCAGTGACATTTTGCAGAAAAGGAAAAGCCCGTCCTTCGCATGAGATCTTAAGGGCCGGTGAAGAGCCAAGACAGTCTTGAGGAAGGAGAAACGAACCGAACTCGTGCTCGCTTCGGCAGCACGTACTGAACCGGAGGACTCAACGCTCCTGCCGTCAAAACCAGCAGAGCGACAGCAGTCAAAACAGCGTGGTGCTGGCGTCCAGACACGTGTCCAGACCTGTGAAATAGCCCAGAAACGGACCCTCAGGTGTGTGGTCAAGTGATTTTGGACCAGAGTGCCAAGGACACTCACCGGGTACAGGACAGTCTTTTCAGCACACGGTGCTGGGAAAGCTGGATGTTTACATGACCCTTACCCAACACTATGGACAAGAGTTAAGGCAAAAATGGATCAGGGTCATCCTAAATGTAAGCCCTAAAACAACAAAACACTTGGAAGAACACACTGGTCAGAAGCTTCATGCATTTGGACGCGCGGCGACTTCCGGGAGGTGATGCCTCAGAAAAGTCCACAAGAACAGAATGGGACAAACGAGACCGCGTGGAAAGATAAACATTTTGGCCGCGGAGGACACTCTCCACGGCACAGAAAGGGCACCTGCAGAATGGGAGACAGTGTTTGCCAACCATGTGTCTGACGAGGGATTAATATCCAGAGTATCCGGAGAGCTCCTGAAAGTCCGCCACGAAACCGATGTGATTCACAAATGGGCAAAGGACCTGAAGGGACATTTCTCTGGAGGTGGTGTTTGAACGGGCAGTGAGCACCTGCAGGGGCAAACCACAGCCCCACCACCACTCACCCCCACTGCATGGCCACTGTCACGTGGAGAGAGACCAAGAGCATGTACTGGTGAGGACGCTTCTGCTGTGTCCCCACCTGAAATCCTGCTGTGTCCTCTGTTGCCCACCGGTGCGAACCCAGGCTCCCAGCTGTCTCTGCCCGTGGACCACGACGCTCTCCCGCCCCTCGGTGGTTCCCACAGTTCGAAAGGTGGACCCTCTGGCTACGGGCCTCCTTGCTGTCATCTGTAATCTGTCTGGTCCCATCAGGGCTGTGTCCCATCCCTAACGAGGCGAGGCCTGGGTCTGAGGTTTACTCCCTGACCCCTGCTCACAGCTGCTCTCAGGGTTCCCTGCAGCTCGTTCTGGGCTTTTCTCCCTGTCTTGTCCCGCCCTTTAACTGCTGTATTTTCTTGGAGGGCATTTTGAATTCCTTGAAAAAATTCTTCTGATGTCTTTTCTCCACTTTGAGTAAAATAATCTTTTATTGCTCGATATTGCAGTTTGATGTGTGTGAGTCATCTCTTGTGATTTCCTGTTTCTCTCCCTTGTTTCTCATGTCGGTCTCCAGAGACCCCGTCAAAAAGACTGTTTGAAACATCTGTTTATCTGCCTGACTATATGGAAATCATGGGAGGAATTAATCTGAAAATAGCAGAATCTTTTCTCGATTCATAAGCTTTAAAAATGTAATTTTCATTTTGGATTAGATGATAGTTTTACTTGGATCAGAACAATATAAAAGTGCACAATGGGGCAGCTGGGTGGCTCGGTCAGCTGAGCGTCCGAATCTTGGCGTCCGCTCACGTCATGATCTCAGGGTCCTGGGATCAAGCCCCATGTTGGGCCCCACGCTCAGCACAGAGTCTTGCTTGTCCCCCTCCCTCTGTGCCTCCCTGTGCTCGCTTGCTCTCTGCCCTCAAATAAATAAATAAGTAATTTTTTAAAAAAGTAAAAATGATGTTTCAATTTGAAACTGAACCAAGGAATTTATATTGACTTATGTTTTAAATAGTTTCTAAAAATCCAAGATTAATCAACATAAGTGTCATGAACTTATTTATATCTTATTTTCAGAAACTTCAGTAAATTCTTACAGGAGTATGTTCTGGAGAAAATTGCTGTCCTGCATGTAGTTCTCGCTACTCTGTGTTGTGTTTGGGTTTGGAAAACAAATTTATGTAGGAAGGACCCAAGCCAGTCCCCACACTAAAAGTAAACTCGAGACTTTAGGAAGAAAGGTCTTAGCGTGTTGACAAAGGTCAACGTGTGTGTGCTTTCTTGCAGATTTGGAATGGAGAGACATGGACGCAGACGACTGTGAGTCCTGTGGAGACGGCAGGGCGGGGACCAGCCGGGACGGGCGCAGGAAGGGGGGCGTGACTGGGGATGCATACTGTGAGGCTTTGGGAGAAGTTCCTGCCCTAGAAGAAGGAGCTGCGAGTTTAGCCTTCATTGTGTTGACCTCGGGCGCTGACTTGGTTGACTCGTCCTTTTCCTTTGCTTTTTCAGATGGTGCAAATGAGGCTCAGGACAGTGACTTCCCAGCAGGTACGCACTTTCTCCGCTCCGGCTCCCTGTCCTGTCACAGGAGGACCAGCCCTGTGAGATCCCCTCTCGTCCCCGGCCCCGGCCCGGTGCGCCACCTCTGACCCCCCAGGGAGGAGATGGAGACTAGCGTCTTTGCAGGGGCACGTGCAGGACCCTGATGTTTGACTCGTTCCCAGAGCGGGCGGGTTTCGGCAGCCCTGGCCTGTTCCCCGCGCGTCACCTGCCGGGCGGGAGCGCACGAGAGGTTCCTTGGTCTGGCTCTTACCCCCCCGTGTGTCACCGCCGCTGCTGAAAGGACGAAACCAGCTGTCCCTGTGTGGGTGGAGGAACCCACGCCCCATCATCCAGGCCACGCCCCATCATTCAGGCCACGCCCCGGTCATCCAGGCCCTGTCCCATCATTCAGGCCACGCCCCGTCATCCAGGCCACGCCCCGGTCATCCAGGCCACGCCCCATCATTCAGGCCACGCCCCGGTCATCCGGGCGCACCCGGAACCGGAGCAGCGGCGAGAAGGGTTTCCTTCCGCCCTCGGTGTCCCCGCGCAGGTTCCGCGGCCCTGTGCCGGGTGGCACGCGCTGCCCGCAGGGCCCTTGGGGAGGAGACTCCTGTGCCCAGCGCTGGCTCCTGCTCGGGGCCGTGCCCCGCTGCTCAGGCACTTATGCCCCAGGGCCGGGTCCTGCTGTGGGGGGAGGGCGTCCCGCGACTCCTCCCTGGTTTATGGGAATGTGCACGCAGCTTCATAATGGAGACGATCCTGAACCTCCGTGGGATTTGCATTTTAAACCGCTCACGTAGGCGACACTGAGAGTGTACTAACTGTGCAGTGTGACCATGGCCAGGAACGGGGATCCTGGGCGAAACCTAGTGCCCGTAGGAACTCGTACTGGGTGGACGATGTTGTGAGGGCTCTGATCGCGTCTGCCACAAACGTTGCCACGGCAACACTGAAAACCACGCAATGGGCTTCCGATTTGTTAAAGAGTTGTGTAGCTATGATTTCTGTGACTGGATTTAATAATAACTTACAGTGTTCCCTTTAAAAATCCTCCCAACTTATTTGTAAAAAAGAAGAGAAGATTAGAAAATCCAAGTGACTCAGGGACCGTGTCCCCTGTGGGACATTCCTGGTGACGGCGTGGGGAAGTCCGCTGCCGGGCCCAGGATGTGGGACAGGCCACAGGGTCCCAGGAGGGGCGGGCATCCCAGGGCCTGGCAGAGCTGGTCTCGCAGGTTCCAAGAGAACCCAGACATGTAGACCTTTTCACAGCATCTCCCAATCCTTAAACAGGGTCCCTGGGTGTCCTCTTCTCTCTCTTTTCTAATGTCTTCCGGGTCTGTTTGCTTTTGCCTCTGTTGGCCTCAGGCAGGCTCGGGGCACCCACACCCTGCTTTCCGAAGGATGCTGTCTCCCTCCCTACCTCCAGCCGGGGCCCAACGCACAGGGCGAGCGCTGATGTCTTCTGTTCTTCCCACAGTGGAGAGGAGCAGGCTGCGGGAGATGCTGTCGCTTCTGGGCCTGGACACCTACCAGGCCCACAAGCTCAGCCTCCAGGACTTCCTGCAGATCAGCAGTGACAGCATGAAGAACCGGGCCCCTCAGGCCCCCAGGGACTTACCCTGGAATTTCCTCAGGAAGCTGCAGGCTCTCAGCTCCGAAGCCCGGAGCACCACCATGGTGCTGGACGCGCCCCCGGATGCCAGGCCCGCAGAGAAGGAGAGCCAGATGGAGGAGGAGATCATCTACTGGGATGCGGCCGACGACCTCGCCGCGGACATCTACTCCTTCTCTGAGCTGCCAACACCCGACACGCCCGTGAACCCCTTGGACCTTCTCTGTGCCCTTCTGTTGTCCTCGGACAGTTTCCTGCAACAAGAAATCATGCACAAGATGTCTCTCTGCCAGTTTGCCCTCCCCCTTGTCCTGCCTGACTCGGAGAACCACTACCACACGTTTCTGCTGTGGGCCCTGAGGGGTGTCGTGCGGACATGGTGGGCGCAGCCCCCACGGGGGGTGGGCAGCCTCCGCGAAGACAGTGCAGTCCTGTCGCGGGCACCCGCCGTCGCCTTCGTGCGCATGGAGGTCAGCAGCAACTCCAAGTCCCAGCTCCTCAACGCCGTGCTGGGCCCGGGCCACAGGCCGCGGGACTGCTTTTGGCACCGCGATCTGAACGTGGGCACCAACCCTCGGGAGATCGCAGACGGGCTGGTGGAGGTCTCCTGGTTTCTTCCCAGCGGCCGGGAGGACCTGGACGTTTTCCCGGAGCCCGTGGCCTTCCTGAACCTGCGGGGCGACATCGGGTCTCACTGGCTGCAGTTCAAGCTGTTGACTGAAGTGTCCTCCGCCGTGTTCATCTTGACGGACAACATCAGCAAAAAGGAGTACAAGCTGCTGTACTCCATGAAGGGGTCGGCCACGAAGTACTACTTCATCCTGAGCCCGTACCGCGGGAAGCGCAACGCCAACCTGCGGTTCCTCAACAGGCTCATCCCGGTGCTCAGGATGGACCACTCGCACGTGCTGGTGAAGGTCAGCAGCACCGATGGTGCGGGCTTCGTGCGCAGGGTGCGTGCCATCGTGGCTCACGTGGCGCGGGCCCCCTGCCGGAGGCTGTCCGTGGAGGAGATGGCCCACGCGGCGCGCAAGCTGGGCCTGCGCGTGGACGAGGACTGCGAGGAGTGCCAGCGGGCGCGCGGCCGGGCGGAGCGCATCACCCGGAGGGTCAAGGACGCGGACGCCTACCGCAGGGAGGAGCTGCGGCTGCAGGGCGACGCCTGGAGGAAGGCAGCCCAGGTGGAGAAGGAGCTGTGCCGGGCCCAGTGGGCCGGGGACCCCCCGGACAAGGAGCTGAGGCAGCGGCTGCTGGAGCTGCGGGCGCAGCAGCTCGGTCACGAGCCCGCCGGGGGCCTGCAGGAGTTCATCTCGGGCATCAGCGGCCCGGCCCCAGGCGAGAAGCTGTACTTCCTGAGGTGGATGGAGTGGGGGCTGGCCCGGGTGGCCCCGCCGAGGCCGAGGCAGCCTCCAGAGACCATCCTCACGCTGAGACCGAGGCACTGTGCGGCCGCGGAGTCCGGCGAGCCCCTGGGCGTGGAGCACTTCCTGCGGGAGATGGGGCAGTTTTATGAGGCGGAGAGCTGCCTGGTGGAGGCGGGGAAGCTGCCGGCCGCGCAGAGGCGCTTTGCCCACTTCCCGGGCTTGGCCTCAGAGCTGCTGCTGAAGGGGCTGCCCGTGGAGCTGATCGACGGGAGCGCGCGGAGCACCCCACTGCGCTGGGTCTCGGGGCTCCTCCGGGAGCTGCACGCGCGCCTGGAGCGGAGGCCGCGGCTCGTGGTCCTGTCGGCGCTGGGCCTGCCGGGCACGGGCAAGTCCACGCTGCTCAACACCATGTTCGGGCTGCGCTTTGCCACGGGGCGGGGCCGGGGGCCTCGAGGGGCCTTCATGCAGCTGGTCTCAGTGGCGGAGAGCTTCAGCCAGGACCTGGGCTGTGACCACATCCTGGTGATAGACTCCGGGGGCCTGATTGGCGGGGCCCTGGCCTCGGCCGGGGAGCGGTTCGAGCAGGAGGCCTCCCTGGCCACGCAACTCCTGGGGCTGAGCAACGTCACCGTGGTCAGCTTAGCCGAGACCAGGGACATACCGCCGGCCATTGTGCACGCGTTTCTGAGGTTGGAGAAGACGGGGCGCGTGCCCAACTGTCAGTTCGTGTGCCAGAACCTTCATGACGCATGTGCCCCCGGGCCCAGGCCGCGAGAGAGGAGGCTGCTCCTGGATCCGCCCGGGGAGGCGGACAGGGCCGGGGCGCACACGGAGAGACCGGGTGGCGGCATGCGGACGCTGGCGGGCCTGGCCTTCTGTGACCCCGGAAAGCAGCATATTTGGCACATCCCGGGCCTGTGGCATGGGGTACCTCCCATGGCCGCGGTGAGCCTGGCGTACAGTGAGGCCATTTTTGAGTTAAAGCGATGCCTTCTGGAGAACATCCGGAATGGCCTGTCCAACCCCAACAAAAACATCCAGCAGCTCATTGAGCTTGTCAGGCGGCTCTGAGTGTCCGGGGGGAGGCCTGTGCCAGGGCCGGTGTCCTCACGGGGCCGTGCCTGGAGCCTGAGCGGGGCTGGCGGCCCCCCTGTGCGAGAAGGGAGAGAAGCAGAAGCTGGGGGCCTGGAGTTTCCTACACGGTGTTGAGGAAGGAGGTGACCTCGCAGCCCAGGCCGGAGGTGCTCTCAGGAGCAGAGTGGCCCTTGGCGGGGGCGCGACGCACCAGTGCTCTGTGTCCGGGCTCCCTCTCTGTGCCCCTGGAGTGCAGCCGAGACGCTGTCCCAAGGAAGCGGGGGCAGGCCTTTGGCGACTCCGTCCTGCCAGTTCGACTGCCCTGTCCCCCAGGGCCGTCTGTTTACACCTCCACCACACTCAGCCCAGCGCGTCCCTCCTGCCCAGCTCCCGAGTCTGCCCCTCTCCAGGCTGTGAGCTCCTTGAGGGGAGGGCTGTGTGTGACCCCACTCTGTCCCCCTGGGGCCTGGCAAGGGGCCTGGCACACTGTAGGCACTTAATAAATGTTTGTTAAAAGAATGGAATGAATGAATGTGTAAATGATGGTGATGGGAAGTTCCTCTCTCTGTTGATTTTCCTGTTTCCTCCAAGAGGATCACAGTGTCCGAGGAGGGGTGCGGGACGGAAGGTTGGGAATGGCAGACGCCTGAGGCAAGGGTCTCACAAATGCCCCCACTTTCCCCCGACTTCAAGCAGAGCCCCGCCCTGCAGGTGTTCCCGGGAGCGGGACTCTGCGTCTTCACAGTAATGCTGGGCATGGCCTTGGCCATCCCACCTTGCAGATGAGAAGGGAGGCATAGAGCAGTGAAGCCCCCGCCCATATGCCTCGGGGGGTCGGGGGGCTGATGGGCAGGCTGTGGCCGTCAGCCTTGCCTTTGTCTGGCCCGTGGCTCACCCCCAGACCCCTACAACTGCCAGGCCAGACCCAGCTGACCCGTGGCGTGCCCTTCAGGGCCAGGCTCTCTTCCTGATGGCGTCTGTGGCCTCTGGCCACGTACGAGCTCCTCCATGGATGCTGTGACTAAATCCTGGCCTGTGCTGGCCTCACAGAGCCTGGGGGGCACCCCGCGGTCCCTGGAGCCCAACCCCAACTCTGCGAGGTCTGGAAACCTGGGGGCTCCTTCCGTCTGTATGTTGTGGCTTTGGGGAAACCGGCCCTCCGTGGTGACCAGGACCCTCTCCGTGGTCCTTGTCCCCTCTTTGTCGGACTCGGCGAGGCAGCCCTCTGGATGGGAGCCCCTTCTTGAGCCGTGAGCCCCTGGGCCGCTTTCCTGGAGCCCCGGGTCGCCACAGCTGCTCCTTCCCTGATGTTCAGAGTGTCGTTCCTGAGTCCTGGGAGCCTGGCTCAGGACGGACAAGATGCATGCTGAACGCAGTACGGGGCTCAGAAAACCTGACCTCCCGCTGATGAAGCTGGGAAAACCTTCTTCCTTCTGAGACACAGAAGGAATCTCTAACCCTTGGGCACTAGAAACTCCTCTCTTTGGGATCATCAAGTCACACAGATTTTAAGATGTTGGTTCACCTGGAAATGCCAAAGCCTCTCCTGCCTTCCCCCCTTCCCGCAGAGCCAGGGCTACCCAGTTGCTTCTCCAGCACCGTGGGAACATCGCCTGGGACACTTATGGGCCCAGGGTTCAGGGAAAGCTCCCTTACACTCATTGAATGTCAATTCCCTTACAAACTGATGCAAGCTCTTCTCGAACCTGAACCAGGCAAGTCATCCCTAGTGGCTCTGTCCGTCAGCTGGAGACGAGGGTCAGTCACCGAACTCCAGAGAATTATGTGTGGCCTCTTCCCTCCCTCTGTGGAAAAAGTCTGACGCTTTCACAAGGACACAGGACCCGGACGAGACTAACTGCCTCACAGTCAGGAAAATCACTGTATGCGAAGTTGCATCCAGTATTTGCTGAAAGTGTTTAAACTTTTGGAAACAGACCCATCTAAAGACTGGGCGTAACAGAATCTGGCCACAAGGGTGCCCGGGCAGGAACCCGGTGGCGGTGGGGGACTCACCGTCTGACCGAGTGGGAGCAGACCACCGCCGCTCGGGTGCAGGGACTGGAGAGGCTGCCCTGGGGCCTTGGAAAGCGTCCATCGCGGCGTTCCCCTCACCCTGTTTTAGGCAATGGTCAGTCCCAGGAGGGCTCCTTCAGACCCCGAAGTCAGCGTTGCTCTGTGATTCCAATTTCCAGAAACCCGGGTCTTGCCTGGGGCAGACCCTGGGGTTCCAAACGCTCAGCATGAGTTTGCCCTGCCTGAGGGCCCTGCCTTGGGCCTGAAGACCTCAGGGGGTTGATGATGCTTCGTGGGGGCACTGAGGGAAGAGGCCCAGGCCACCGACAGTGGAGCTGACCCGGGCGTGGACCTGCTGAAACTCCCCCTTCTTCCTGTGCCTCAGCAGAAGGAGAGCAGGGGTGGGGGAATGGCATCCCCCCGGCTGCCTGGGCAAAAACGAGGGATAATTCAAGACTCAGTTCTAACTGGACTTCCTTGGGGTTTGGCTAGTTCCCTGAATAGAGCTGAGAGCCTCTGGGATTCTTTGGTGAATGGCTGTGGTCAGCAGGAGAGAATTAATCACCAGGAGCAGGAAGCACTGGACTTAGCAGAGGTTCACGAAATGCCAAACGTCAGCGGTTCTGAGTTAGGAGAATAAGGTTGTCTTGGCTAATCCTGCCTCCAACAGGAAGGCAGCCGTCTCTGGCAAAGGGATCCCTCCCTGAGGCTAGATTCTGGTGAGTTCCAAGGAAATATAGCACAGTCCAGGCTGGACTGCTTTCTGCACGTTCGGCTGGGCCCACAGTGTCCGTCTCACATAGGGTCGCACCCGCAGCCTGGCCAGCACTCCTTCATCCGACACCGGTGCGCCCTGGAGCCGCGCTGGAACCTACTGGACTGTCTCCGAGAAGTCCAGACGAGCCCAGACGCACCCGCGGGCCCCTCCTGTGCCTTGTGACCCAAGAGCAGCAGGACTGGACTAACGCCAGGCCTCTTGGAGGCGGAGCTGCCGCAGTCTTGTAGGACCAGCGGTAGAAAAGAGGTGTGAGGAGCAGCCAACAGCCCTCTCCCCGAGAAGGATCGCTACAAGTCAGGTTCTGGGAGTTGCCCATGTAAACCCATCAGTCCCGTCCGTGCGGTGGGGGGCCATCTGACTCTAAATGAGCAGAAGCCAGCATCGTGCAAGCATGAAGGCGACTCCAGCTCTTCCTAGTTATCATGGAGAGCAAAGAGGCTCATGGCAGTGAAGAAACAGGTGTGCATCCTCATCTTCCCATGGTTCTGGCTTGGGAACCCCTGTGGGCCCTTCATGTGGGTCTCTTGTTCCAACCCGTGGTCGCTCCGTTTCCGGGAAGTCCCCAGAGCCAGTCCTGAGCTTTTTGCATCCACCTCCAGAAACCCAGGCCATTCCCCCGCCCCACAAGGTTCTAAGTGCTCACCCCGAGACACAGGGAGAAGGGGACGCCAGGGGGGTCCCCAGACAAGGAACATGCTTTGGAACAAGGAGGCTTGCTACCACTGGCTAGTTCTGTGACCCCAGGTGACTTGCTGAGCCTCCATTTTTTGTTCTGCAAAACTGCCTCCTTTACAGAGTTGAGAACATCAAACACTAACAGGGCTGCCTGGGGGTCAGGTCCCGATCTCAGGGTCCTGGGATGGAGCCCTGCATCCCGGTTCCCTGCTCTGCAGGGAGCCTGCTTCTCCCTCTGCCTCTGCTGCTCCCCCTGTTCTTGCTTTCTCTGTCTCCCTCTCTGACCAAGCAAACAAAACCATTAGCAAATGGAAATGACAGAAAAATGAAACATCCCATTAAACTGTTTCCACTGTGGTTTAGAACAATCTAACAATCCATACTAATGTTTAAGAAACGATTTTTCCTTTATTTTAATCACTGCAAACACACTTACATGCAACCTCCGCCCCCTCACCCCACCACAAAGGCACCAGCTGGAACCCCCTTTGCAACAAGGCACGGCAGAAAGAGAGTTAGGTTAGCAGGCTGTTAGCCACTCGAAAGACCTAGGGCTGTCTGGATTTCCCTGGAGACACCTCAGACCTAAGGGAGAGAGACAGGAATGAAGACAAACCCAAATCTGCTGGTGTCATTTTCGGACGCATTGAGGGTAGGTCTGCTCGCGAGACCACGCCTCCTGGGGCTCCAACAGAAGTCAAGAGTCACCTTTGCTGGAAAGAGAGGTTCTTCCTTCCTCTCGTGAGGGGTCCTATGAGTTCTTATATCTCTCCTAGAGGAGGTGCATGTCAGGCGTGACAGGCAGGTTGTTTTGGTTTTGTTTTTTTAAACTCTAAACCCAACTTGGGCTCAAGCTCACCACCCTGAGACCAAGAGTCTGACTGAGCAGCCGGGCGCCCCTGGCTTTATTCTTTTTTAAAGACACATTTATTAGCTGCTCACTCTGCTCTGCGTTTTACAATGTAATTTTCACAACAACTGTCATTGTTCCCATTTTACAGATTAGAAAAACTGAAGCCTGGGAAGGTCCAGTCACTTGGCTGGAAGCTGTAATTCATATACCAGCTCCCATATTCCTTACCACTTTGGGCAGATTTAGAAAACTTATCAAATTATGAAATCATCAAACTTTAGGGAATCTTTAAAAAGAGAAAATACTATTAGTTTAAAAGGGTCCTTTGGGAAAAGTTGAGAGTTCTTATATTTGGAAACGATTGTGATCTCACACTCCTTCTGCCCCCTTATCTGATATGCTGAACAGTTGGGAGACCGTAGTTTAAACATTTGGAAGTAAAACATTCTTAGTATTAGGAATATGTCCTACAGCATGAAAGATGCTGTCCCTTTATTAAGGATTTTCTGAGGACCTAGCTTCCAGTAGTCAGGAATCTTGACCATGGAAAATACAGTGGCCTGCAGTCAGGATCCGTGTCTTGGTCCCTCTCTACACCCGCCTCCCGCCCGCTGTGACCTTGGGCAGCTCACCAGCACCCCCCACTTCCCCTCCACATAGATGACAATCCAGTCCTCCCTCCCACCAGCGGCACAGACTTTGCAAGCTGCGTTAGGGTAGATGATGTAGGTCAAAACCAGCCCAGCCTTGGCAATTCCGTATCATTCGGCTGAACACAGCGATGAGAGCTATTTATCCGAACAACCCTAGAGTTAGCAGAGCTAATAAACCCATCTTATAGATTACGGAGCTGAGGCTCAGTTGTCCAAAGACTGTGACGCCTGGGGCCGACTCCAGAGTCCATGCTTTTTCTGTTTCTGTGATGAGCTGTGAAGTAAGATACCCAGGGCTGGTATTTTTCCCTCCGACAATAATTACTGGATACCGATGACCACGACAATGCTTGGTTTGAGTATGAATTTCCCTATCATCCAGCCCTTTCTCTTACTTAAAATTTTCCTTCCCTCATGACCAGACACTAGGGTATGGTCCCATGGGAAATGACCTATTTCTCTGCCTAAGGCATCCTCAAAGAACTGGATGAAATTTTAACCAAACGAATTTCTTCTTTGTGGATAGAAGTCAGGTTCTGGGGCACCTGCGGGGCTCAGTGGGTTAAGCCTCTGCATTCGGCTCAGGTCATGATCTCAGGGTCCTGGGATCGAGCCCTGCATCGGGTTCTCTGCTCAGCAGGGAGCCTGCTTCCCACCCCCCCTGCCTGCCTCTCTGCCTACTTGTGATCTCTGTCAAATAAATAAATAAAATTAAAAAAAAAAGCCGGGTTTGTTTGTTTTCTTTCCTTCTTAAAAACTTATTTGGAGGCAGAACTCAGCAGCCCGCTTTCTAGAAGGTGGGGAACGGGGTCCGCTCGCAGCTGAGCACCGAGGGGCCGGTCCGGGGCGGAGCTCAGGGGGCGCAGCGGAGCCCACGCTGATCCCCTGTCTCCGTCGCTGCGAGCTCCCAGACGGCGAGACCTCACCTCTGCACCACCTGCGTCCCGGACCTGAGCCACCACACACCCCCGACCGTGGCAGGTGGAGACGTGCATAGCTGGGGGCCCCGCTACGGTAAGGGGGAAGTACCCGCTGCCTGCACCGCCTGGACGTGCACTGCACCACCTCTACCCGCTGAACCCACGGACCCGCCCCAACAGGCAGGCCCCGCCCACCCACCGGAGGCCCCGCCCACCGACTCGAGACCCCCGCCCACTGCGGGCCCGCCTCGACTGAGACTCCGCCCGCCGATGCCCCGCCCCGATGAGAGGCCTCCTCCCGACAGAGGCTCCGCCCCGGCCTGGAGGCCCCACCCCTCCTCGGCCCCACCCCTCCTCGGCCCCACCCCCGTAAGCGCCCAGCGCACCTGCGCAGGTTCCGATTTCGTCTAATCGGCCGCCGCGGTCTCCTGGGGGTTGACCTTTGCCCCGAGGCCGCCCCGCCTCGTTTCCCCTCGCGGCGCCGCGGTACTTACTTCCGGCGCGCGGCGCCGGGCCCAAGATGGCGGCGGCCGTGTCCTGCCGGGTGCTCGGGCCCCGGGTGAGTGAGCGGGAGACGCTGGCGGGGGGCCGCGGTCTGCGGTGGGGGCCTCAGTGTCCTTCTCACGTCCCCTCCTCCCGCAGGTGCTGTCCTGGAGCCGAGAGCTGCCGTGCTCCTCGCGCGGCCTGCACACGTCTGCGGTCTGCGCCAAGGTGAGCGCGGCGGGGCCCGGGGTCGGGGGTCCTGGGGTTGGGCGGCAGGGGCTGGGGGGCTGGGGACCTAGTGCCTGGAGGCGTGGGGCCGGAGGCCGGGGTCCTGGGCCGGACGGCCGGGGGCCTGGGGGCGGAGGGTCCGGGGGTCCTGGGTCGGGCGGCCGGAGCCCTGGGAGTGGGGGACCGGGGGTCGGGGAACCCAGGGACGGAGGGGCGCGGGACCCGAGAGCCTGGCAGCGGAGGGGCCTGAGGGCGGGAAACCGAGGGCCGGGGGCGCAGGGGTCGGGGGACGCACCGCAGCTTGGGTCGGTGGGCGCGTACATCGCGGCCCCTCTGTGCTCCTAGAACCGGGCGGCCCGAGTCAGAGTGGGCAAGGGGGACAAGCCGGTGACCTACGAGGAGGCGCACGCGCCGCACTACATCGCCCACCGCAAGGGCTGGCTGTCGCTGCACACAGGTGAGGGGTCGCGGTGCTGGGGGCCCCGCGGATGAAGTTCTCGGTCGCGGCGTCGCACAGACATCCGGCAAACACGGGCGAGAGGCCCGGTTCAACTTCTGCTCGTTCAGAGGTTTTCATTCTCAGATTTCATGTTCCGGCATCGGCGTGGGACCAGGGCGGAGCCGCCGCCCGCACGCGCCTCCCCCCCAGGGCGCTGCTTCTGTGAGCAGGTGTCTTTCCGAGGCCCGTTAGTGCCCCGCGTCTGCAGTTTGTGCCCTTGTGACTTCGCTGCCTTAACGGAGCCTCCTGCTGACGTGGGACGCACAGGAAGGGTGTGACCTCAGTTGGGGAGAAGATACACATGTTAATAAGCTTCCTTCCCCGCGGGGTCTAATGCCCTGGGCCGAAAGTTCAGGGTTAAGCCGTGATGTGTATTCAACAAGGGGTCTTTACACAGAAATACGCAGGAAACAAGGTTATATATTGATGTGTTGACCAAACTGTCTTAGTCCAGGGCGAGCAGAAACCTAACCCCTTGGGTCCCCTAGGAGCGAGGGTTCAGTGTTCCTAACTCGTTGCTCGTGCTGACTTCATAGAACATAACTACCGGGAACTAATGGGAATCTGCTGCCTTTCGTCCAGTATGAGGCTTCTCAGCTTGGGCGTTTTGAGATCCATCTGTCTAGAGAACTTAAAATAATGGATTCCTGTCCCCCACCCTTTCCAGGTTCTGGTTCTAGGGTCTGGGGCTGGGTGTGGAGACTCCTGAGGCATACTGCAGCAGGTGGAGGGGTTTTAGGGTCTGCACTGAGAATCCTCTGGTTGAGGCCATGGCCCTGGCTGGTGACAGAGCTCATGTCCCCAGTCTCAGAAGTAGCTGGCGGCCTCATCTCTCTGGGCCAAGGGATGGCCAGTGCTTCTATAAATGGCCCAGAAAGAGTGGGAAGGGGCTAGACAGGAAAGGGTCATATGAATTTTATGCCCTGCTAAGGCCTCAGTCTTCCCTTTTGTAAAACCAGGGTAACTATGATAATACTGACTTCACAGGATTTGTTTGTGAATGCAGTGAAATAATGTATTTGAACTTTATTTATTTAAAGATTTTTTTTGTTTATTTGACAGCAAGAGGGAGAGTACAAGCAGGGGGAGGAGCAGTAGAGAGAGGGAGAAGCAGGCTCCCGCTGAGCAGAGCCCGATGCGGGACTCGATCCCAGGACCCTGGGATCACGACCTGACCGAAGGAAGTCACTCAACCAACCGAGCCACTCAAGTGCTGTGTATTTTGAACTTTAAAGTGTTATTCCTTTTATTCCACTTGTAGAAGAAGAGAGAAGCCAGGGTTGGGGTGGAATTGCGTGACAGGCTCCTGGAGTTTCTGCTGAGTCTTCGAGGTCCCTTCTCCTTTCAGGTAACCTGGATGGGGAGGACCACGCTGCAGAGCGAACGGTGGAGGACGTTTTCCTCCGGAAGTTCATGCTGGGCACCTTCCCAGGGTGCCTGGCCGACCAGCTGGTCCTGAAGCGCCGGGCTAACCAGCTGGAGATCTGTGCCCTGGTCCTGAGGCAGCTGCCTGCACACAAGTTCTACTTCCTGGTGGGCTACAGTGAGACTCTGCTGTCCCACTTTTACAAATGTCCCGTCCGTCTGCACCTCCAGACTGTGCCCTCCAAGGTGGTGTATAAGTACATCTAACACGGTCACCGTGTCTGCATCCGGCTCTGGCCTGCGAAGGACAGAGGCGTGTGGGAGAGGAGTGAAGCAGAGACGGGGAAGTACATCCCCTCACTGTCTCGAGGATTCCTTTCCAAAGCTGCTGTTGAATAAATCGACCTTCCATGTTGTCTTGCCTCTTCGTTTGTCTTCCCTCCTTAGAGAAGAGCGCTAGGGCAGGGTTCCTTTGAGGGTGCTCCAGGGCTCCCCGAAAGCTGCCAGTTGTTTGAGGCTTGGGTAATAGCTATGCTGCAATGAGTGTCTTGTCACTTTACCAGGATCTTTACCTGGAGCTCTTTTTCTCTTAAAGTGGAAAAATCCATTTTTAGTGGTTATAAAATAATCAACATTAATTTTAAGAAATTTTAAACAGCATGGACATGCATCAAGTGAACCATGATGTTTCTTGTAATTCTTCCACAGAGAGAACTACTGTGGATAGTTTATAGCCAGATGCACTTTTCCCTCCAGAAATACCTTTATGGACACTCATCGCTTATTAAACAAGCTTCAGTGAAGCACCTGCTCTGTGCCCCACGTTCTTCTGAGGGCTTGGAATCCATCCATGTATGAAACACTCTGTTCCGAGATCCCTGCCTTCATGACACTTGAGTCCCCATGGAGGTGGACAGGGAGGGTCAGGCAACGCTGAGGACTCCAGGCAGGTGAGGGAGGTAGACCCACAGCTCGGCGGGAGAGCGTTTCAGGAGGTGGCGTTTGCAAAAGCTGCACATGGTGCTGGGCAGTGGGGCAGGGATTGGTGGCCAACTTCACTGTGACACTGACCATGACCCTGTTACACTTAGTCCTGAACCTCAACCTCACACACTCTAATCCCAGCCCTGACCTTGACTTACTACCCTGATTCTACCCTAAGCTTTACCCTCACTCTAACAGTCACGCTCTCCCGATTTCTGCCCACAGCTTGATCTTCCCTTGACCTCACCCCTACCTGACAGTCTCCCCTGGACCCTCACTGGATCATGTCTGACTGACTACATTCCTCATGTAACCCTGACTTTCACTCAGAACTTCACTCTGGAAATACTCTCATGCTGTCTGACCCTTATCACGACTGTGACCTTAACCTAGTTTTAACACTGACCATGATCCTCCCCCAGAGTCTTAATCATGACCTTGTCCATAAAACTGACAGTCCTTTAAATTTGACTCTAGCCCTGATCTCTTACTGATAAACCAGACTCTGACCTTGACCCTTAAACCCAACTGTCACCCAGACTCTGTCCCTCACACAGATCTGAGCCTACTCTTTTTTTTTTTTTTTTTTTTAAAGATTTCATTTATTTATTTGACAGCGACAGTGAGAGGGAACACAAGCGGGGTGGTGGCAGGCAGAGGGAGAAACAGGCTTCCTGCTTGAGCAGGGAGCCCAATGCATGGCTCAATCCCAGGACCCTGGGACCATGACCTGAGCCAAAGACAGACGCTTAACGACTGAACCACCCAGGCACCCCCCCTTGAGTCAGACGCTTAACCAAGTCACCCAGGCACCCCAGATCTGAGCCTACTCTTATCCCTGATTCCAACACTCGGCAACCCTGGGTTGATCGGACTGATTGTCATTCACACCTGGAGACACCCGCACACCTTGCTGACAACACTCAACCTGACCCTGACCCTGACCCTGACCCTTCTGACCACTCTGGCACTGACCCCAACCCTGGACTTACGTGAATTTGACTCTCACCCTCTTCTTGATTCTCACCTTACACTGACCTTGACCCTTCCACCTGCAGTGATCTGACCGAACCTCAGCTGACTTGATCCTGTTCCTGACCCTCATGACCCTGATCTAGTTACTGATCATGAAACTTCACCTAAGCCTGACCTTGACCCTGAACCTTACTTGAATCCTTAACTGACACAGGTGTTTATCCTGTCCCAGACTGTGACCCTCGTGCACAGCCTTGCCTTGATAGTCACCCCATAGCCTCACCCGGATCGTGACCCTGACCCATTTTAAAAATTGAAATATATTTGACATACAACATGTGTAAGTTTCAGGTGTACGTGTTGATGCATTTATGATCTTAATGTGTTTTATATCATAATATGCTTGGACAATTAGCCCCTTTATCATAATTACATAATTCTGTCTTTTTAGTCATTAGAATAATTAAGTTCTAGTTTCCTAGCAAGTTTGTTGATAACAACACAATATTGTTGTCTGTGCTCCCTATTCATTACAAATGTATACCCTCAGGCAACAGCTGCCCTGTCCCCTTTACTCCCTGACACCTGGTAACCACCATTTTAGTCTGTTTTGGGGAGTTTTGCTTTTATAGATCACACGTGTAAGTGATGTCATCCAGTATTTGTCTTTCTCGGTCTGACTTACTTCACTGAGCATAACTTCCACAAGGTCCATCATGTTGGAAACGGCAGGACGTCCTCTTTTCTCATGGCCGTATCGTATTCCATTGTATTTATATACCACATCTCTATCGTTTTATCTGTTGACCGGCTCGGACTGGCTGTTGAGAACGACGCTGCTGTAAATGCCGGAGCGCACATCTCTCTTCAAAATCCCGTTTTTATTTCCTTTGTGTACGAATCCGGAAGTGGAATCACATGGGATCCTTGGTGGGTCTATTTTTAATTGAGAAGCATTCATGTTGTTGCCTACTGCGGTTGAGTGACATTATATCTCATTGTGGTTTTGATTCGCATTTCTTTGACCGTCAATGACGTGGAGCATCTTTTCATGTGTCTGCTGGCTGTTGCAATGTGTTCTTTGGAGAAAGGTCTAGTTCTACCTATTTTTCAGTCGGATTGTTTGTTTTTGAATTTGAGTTGTATGGCTTCTTTATATGTTTTCAGTATTAACTCCTTACCCAGTTATGGCTTGCAAAATTTTTCTTCCATTCTGCAGAGCTTTTTCAGTCTGTTAACGGTTCCCTTTGCTGTGCAGAAGGTGCTAAGTTTCATGGAGCCCTGTGTGTTCATTTTCACGTTGGTCTTTGGTGCTGCTGGTGTCATATTGTCATATTCAAGGTTAAGGAGCTTCATCCTGACATTTACTTCTAGGAGTTTTGTTGTTCCAGGTCCTTCTGTCTCAGTCTTTAATCTGTTTGAGTGAATTCTTGTGACCGGTGTAAGACAGGGTCTAATTTCATCTCATGTGCTCATCCAGTTTTCCCCGCTCACTGGTTGGCAAGTCTGTCCTTTCCCCATTGTGTGTTTGGCTTCCTTGTTGAATATTTTCTTGACTCTATAAGCAGGCATTCTCACTGCTCTGCCTTCTGTCTTGTTTCATTGGTCTGTGTGTCTGTTTTTGTCTGTCTGTGCAGTAACATACTATTTTTATTACTAAGGCTTTGTAGGACATTTTGAAGTTAGGAAGTGTGATTTCTCTGGCTTTGTTCTTTTTTTTCCTTAAGAAGGACATTTTAACAACATTAATTCTTCTGACCCATGAACACAAGATATCTTTCCATTTGTTTATCTTTCCATTTCTTTGATTTCTTTCAATGAAGTCTTGTAGTTCATTGTACAGGACTTTCACATCCTTGGTTACTTTTATTTCTAGCATTTTTTTTTTAAGATTTTATTTATTTATTTGAGAGAGAGACAGTGAGAGAGAGCATGAGCGAGGAGAAAGTCAGAGGGAGAAGCAGACTCCCCATGGAGCTGGGAGCCCAATGTGGGACTCGATCCCGGGACTCCGGGATCATGACCTGAGCCGAAGGCAGTCGTCCAACCAACTGAGCCACCCAGGCGTCCCCATTTTGTTGTTTTTGATGCTATTGTGAATGGGATAGTTTTCTATATTTCTTTTTCCGACGTTTCATTCTTAGTGTATAGGAACATAAGTGATTTCTGTGAGTGGATTCTGTATCCTGCAACTTGATTGAAATCTAACAGCCTTTCAGATTTGCTCTATACCACATCCTGTTACGTACAAATAATGACGGGACTTCTAATACCAGACTGAGGAAGAGCGGTGTGTGTGGGCACCCGTGTCTTATTCCTGCTCCTCGAGGAAAAGCTTTCAGTGTTGCAACAGTGCATACACTGTGCCGTGGGCTCCTAACATAGGCCTCTAATATATTGAAGTACATTCCTTCTATACCCAATCTGCCGAGGGTTTTTATGAAATGATGTATTTTGTTAGATGCCTTTTCTGCATCTGTCAGGATGATCATGTGATTTTTTCCCTTTCATCTTATTAATGTGATGGATCACATGTATTGATTTATGTGTGTCTAATGATCCTCGCTTCCAGGGATAAAGCCCACTTGCTCACAATGTGCCTTTTTACTTGTTCTTGAGTTCAGTTTGCTAATATGTTGTTGAGAGCGTCTGCATCTGGATTCATCAGAGATACTGGTCTGTAGGTTTCTTTTCTTGTGGTGTCCTTCTCTGGCTTTCATATCCGGGCAATGGCAGCCCCACAAGATGATTTTTACAAATAGTCCCTCCTCCCCCATTTTTTGGAAGAGTTTGAGAAGAATTGGTGTTAATTCTTTGACTATCTAGTAGAATCTCCCGTGAAGGTGTCTGGCCGTGGAGGAGGTTCTGTGTTGGGAGGTTTTTGATTTGTGATTCAATCTCTTTAGTCTCTGGTCTGTTCAGATTTTCTATTTCTTCCTGATTCAGTCTGGTAGGTTGCTTGTTTCTAGGAATCAGTCTGTTTCTTCTAAGTTATCTGAGTTTTTGGCTTGTAGTTGTTCAGTCTCACAGTCCGTTTCTCTGCAGTCTCAGTTGTAACATCTCCTTTTTCTTTTCCTTTTCTAAAGATCTTATTTATTTATTTGAGAGGCAGAGAGAGCACAAACGGGGGAGGAACAGAAGGAGAGGGAGAGAGACAAGCAGACTTCACACTGAGCAGGAGCCCGATGAGGGGCTCGATCCCAGGACCCCAAGATCCGGACCTGAGCCGAAGGCAGACGCTTTACCGACGGAACCCGCAGGCGCACCTAATGTCTCCTTTATCACTCTTAATTTTATTTGAGTCTTTTCATTTTTTTTCTTAGTCCAGCTAAAGGTTTGTTGATTTTGTTTATCTTTTTCATAGAACCAGTTCTCAGTTTCATCAGTCCTTTCTGTGGTTTTCATTGTTCCTGTTTAATTTCTGTCTGCTCTGAGCTTTGTTGTTTCCTTTGTTCTGCTAACTTTGGGCTTAATTTGTTGTTGTTTTCTAGTTCCTTGAGGTGTAAAGATAGGTTGCCTACTTGAGGTCTTTCCATTTTCTTTTTTCTTTTTAAAGAAAATTTGTATTTAATAAATACAAATAAAGATTGTATTTATTTATTTGACAGAGAGAGACACAGTGAGGGAGGGAGCACAAGCAGGGGGAGCTGGGGAGGGGGAAGCAGGCTTCCTGCTGAGCAGAGACCCCCCAATGCTGGGCTCCATCCCAGGACCCTGGGACCATGACCTGAGCTGAAGGCAGAGGCTTAACCCACTCCAGGTGCCCTGGAGTGATTATTGATATGTACGAACTGAATGCTGCCACCTTACGTCTTGCTTCTGATTGTTTTGTAGCTCCTTTGTTATATCCCCCGTTTCTGTCTACCTTTGTGAAACGCTGATTTTCTACAGTGCGTCTGGTCTCCCCCTTTCCTTGTTTTGTGACTCTAGGGTTTTGCTTTGTTGTTACCACGTGGATTACAAACAACATCTGTTAGGTAAAATGGTCCTTTTGATGCTGTTAGCACCTTATTTTCGTTCCCTGTAAAGTTTCCGAGCTTTTACTCTTCCCCTTTAGTTTTGATGTTAAAATGTGCCTCTTTTTATGCTGCGAATTCACTGAGAAGTGGGAGTGACTTCGGTTATTTTTCATGCCCTTTTCCTTTAGCCTCCGAACTGTAATTAAGTGTTAACACACCTTCTTCCTCCTCCTTCTTCTTCTTTTAAAGACTTTATTTATTTGACAGAGAGACAGAGAGAGAAAGAGCACAAGCAGGAGGAGTGGGAGGGGGAGAAGCAGACTGCCTGCTGAGCAGGGAGCCCGATGTGGGGCTCAATCCAGGACCCCGGGATCATGACCCGAGCCGAAGGCAGACGCTTAACGACTGACTCACCCAGGGGCCCCTTAGCATACCCTTCTAATATAAAGTTTCCAGTTGTAATTGTGTTCATCTTTTGCCTTTGCTAGTGTTTTATGTACTTTCATCTGCGTTTATGTCACTAATTAGTGCCTTTTCATTTCAGCTGAAGAACCCTTTGAGCATTTCCTTCAAGGCTGGTCAAGGGGCGGTGAGCTCCCTCGGTTTCGGCGTGTCTGGCAAAGTCTCTGTCGCGCCTCTGTATCCGAAGGGGAGCTTCACTTCGGGGAGTACTCTGGGCTGGCAGTTTCTGTCATTTAACTCTGAGTAGGTCCTTCCACTCTCTCTTGGCCTGCGGCGTTCCTTCTGAGAGATCTGCTGATATGGGGGTGCCACACCCCAGGAGGCGTGTCCTGCAATGAGGGGGCTCCCGGACTCCCACAGGCACATCTCTTGCAGAAGTCTTGAAGCGGACGGCAAGGACACGTTCCTTGGTTGTTCTCGTCTGCCTCTTTCCCTTTCCTCCAGTTCCTGTCACGCCCTCACTCACTCGCCACTTTGGCTTTCCACCGGCCTTGAAGGGCAGGCTGTCGCCAGGGGTGCCCTGGGGAGGGACCGACTGGAATTCTTCCTTCTCCTCTGACTCCGAGCCCATCTCTACCCTGCTTCGGTGGTGGGCCTGGTTTCCCCTGCTGGCTGGGCTTCCGCAAACTCTCTGTCTTCAGTGAGTGTCGCCCAGTTGTGCTTCCCCCAGTCCTGGCAAGTCAGGCTGGGGCAGGCTCGTCATCTTCCTTGGATCTGCAGCCCCCTTCACGGCCCTGTCTGCCTGCTTTCTGATGCACAGGTGCGTAGAAATCTGAGTGCCCTGGTGTGATGATCAGAGGCACTTTCATTTGATTATGAATGTCTAAGTAGTTATAAATAAAAGGGGAGAGGAAGAAAAGGAAGACTCTTGCAGCCACTATGCTGATGTCACACTTGGCCCTGATCCTGACCCTACATTCACCTTATTGTTGGTCCTGAACATGACCCTCGCCTTGGAAATGACCTGACTCTGACCTTGCAGTGTACTGTTAACCTGATTCTGAAACTGGCATTCACCATGGTGCTGACCCAGAATTGACCCTTACCTTCACTCTGACTCTGATGTTGACTTTGACCTGAAACCTGCTCTCACCCGGAACCTGAATTGGACCCAGCTCTCCCAGTAGTCTGATGCTACTGTTCAAACTGAGTCATAACTTGACACTCACTCTGACCATTCATCTAACACTGACCTTGACATTAACCCTGAAACACTGATTATGACCCTGACCCTGCTCACCCTGATGCTTACTTTCACACTAACCTTGACCTTCAGGTGACCTTGATCCTCATCCCCACCCTGACCCTGAACCTAACCTCAACAGGATTCTGACCCTAATAGCCCTCACATCCACGCTGAATTCATCCCTGCATTTGACCCTCACCTTCACTCGTGCGTGGGTCAGTGTAGAGGCTTAAAGTAATTCAGGTGTATTTATCATAGTTTCGTAGGCCTTAAGACAAAACTGGGTCTTGCTGAGTTAAAAGCAAGGTTTCAGCAGAGCCACATGCCTTTCTAGAAGCTTTGGGAGATGCAGGAAGGGATTGTGAGCCGTGGAATGTAGGAGTCGTCCTCCATGAGGTGGAAAAGGCCTGGGAAGGGGTTCTCCCCTGGAGCCTGCAGAAGGGCCACAGCCCTGCCCTCCGCACTAGACCCCCGAGCTGCACAGCTCTGAGATAGTAAGTTTCTGTTGTTTAGGCCACGAAGTTTGTAGAAATTTGTTCAAGCTCCAGTAAAAAACTAATACATTACTAAGTCTGTAGGTTAGGGTTAGGGGTTAGCTTGGGTTAATTTATTTGCCTTTTAATTAAAGATATCAATGCTTAAATAAGACATTTTTCTTATACCATTTTACAGTGAGGAAAGGTAAGTGTGTATCCCTAAAAGTTAGAAGAACCAGAGCTCCCAAAGCAACACCTAAGTGAAAACATCTCGGCATTTCTGTTTTATCTCTAAAGTTAGTAAGAAATGTCCTTGCTCTGTTGCCCTCCACACAGATGGATTCGCTCCCCATTTCATTCTGGTCTTGACTCGAACGCCACCTTCGCAGAGGTGGTTCCTGGTGGGCCTCTGAATGCGACGGCCCCCTTAGTCTGCACTGTTCTCCTGGCCAGCACTCCTTCCTACTGTTGATCCGTTGATTATATCCTCTGCTGTTTGCAAGCTCCCAGGCGGGACTAGAGCTATACATTTGCACTAAGGAGATCCTCAATAAATACTTATTAATTGAACCAGTTTACTCTATGACATGTATGGCTTTCTTTTTAATTAAAACTGTTAATGTTTTATCAGTGATTTTTTTAACATTTCAGGATATATTTGGAGAAAGCTGTTGCTCCATGACTATACATCTGTCAAGGCTGTGGCTTCACTGTGTCCTGTGTCCTGCTGCCCCGAGCTGGCCAGGATGCTCATGACCCGTGTATGAGCTCAACTTCATACCTTAGGGTGAGCTCTGTGAAGGCGCTGGGGAGCATTTGGGGGGCTTGTCCTGCTGGACACCACTGTGACATCTGGGGCCAGATGGGACGTGAGCACCCCCTCTTTCCTAGCTTTTCCATTTTCTACCCTCTGTCAGCATGTGGGTTTCCCACCAACTGTATCTTTGAAGATGAACTCTGAGATGGCCCATGGCTTGGGACGCCACTGACATCCCAGAGTCTCGTTACAACCAGTGTCAGAGGTTTCTGTGGCCCTGACGTGACCCTTGTTCCCAGAATAGGCCCCATGAAGAGTCCCACGCGAGTTGGGGAGTGCAGGGAAGATAAATGTGTGATTGCGGCTCTAGCTGAAGCTGCTCTGGGGGACCCACTGGAGGCCGTCTCCAGGCTCAGTCAGGCTCTTCCGCTGATGTCCAGTACGACCCAGGAGAGTCATGTCATTGGAGCCTGAGGCCCATGCTTTCTAAAGTGAGGACATGGTTTTAGAGGCATTGATTCATGCGAGATGATGGAATGTACTCCCAGGAAGTTCCGGCCGGTCTCCAAGGTGGATTCCATCTCAGGAGTTCCGCATGCCCCCATGCCATCTGATGTGGCTGAGGGGCCATGAGCCATTCTGATCCCAAACCCAGGTTTTGGCTGTGCTGCCTCACTTGCACGAAAGCAGCAGTGCCTGGGTCAGGCCTTCCCTGCAAATGCTGGGTCGGCTTAGTGAGGACCTTGCCCTGGACACTAGCCCCATGACACTGTGAGGGCACTCGGGGTCCACAGTGGAGTCAGGCAATGCAACAAGGGATTCTACATCAGGGTAGATGATGCAAGGTTTAGTTTTAGAGCAACCATGACAAAAAAAAGATTTAAATGACACAACAGAAAGTATTTCAACATACTCTGTATTATGGCCATGACGGGAAAAGTGAAGGATGGGGTCAGAAAGGGGAATGGGAGTTCCAAGAAGCAGGCTGGAGTCATCAGGGGATAGGGGTGTCTCGGGGAGGAAGGGACCAAGAGACTAGTCACGGGTTCCAACAGTGCAGCGTCAGGGTGTGCGCTGGGCCTGACCCATGGCCCTGGGGGCACTGGGGGCAGTCTAGCTCCAGAGGCTCTCCAGAAAATGCAAATTGGCCTGCGCAGAGCCTTCCTGGTCTGTCTTCTTGGTTCCTGGGTGTGGCTCTTTCTCTGCTTCTGGAGGCTGAGGATTCTCCTTTATTTTCCTCTGAGCTGCACTATTTTGTGTGGATTCAGTGCTGTGAGTGGGCACAGACTCCTCCTGCAAAGAAGTGGAGTAGAAGTCGTCCTTGTGTCCTAGGTAGACCTGAAGAGATTCAACAGTAATAGCCTTTTCCCTTCCTCTGCTCGCCAACTCTGAGATTTTAGAAAACGTCTTCTATTCTGAACAGGCTGAAAGAATTCATTTGGTTTTAAAAAATTCAGCAAGGTCAGACCTTTCATAATCTCTACCATGATCTGTAAACATTGAATGAACAAAATTTGACAGGATGAAGGGAGAATTGGCTTTGCAGTGGGGTTTGGGGCACTGCTGACTCCCTGTTGCCCCCGTGTGGCCACTCTCCAGAGAGCACGTGGCCCAATGTGTTCCCATTTACCAGCTTCCAGGGGGAAGACAGGAGAGGGTTGGTCCCTGAATTCCTTCGCTCCTAAGAACCATCCTCTAATTGGTGAGCAGTTTTCTAAATCGAGTGTCTCTTCACTAGATATTAGGTTTAGGGTCAGGGACAAGTTACAAACATTAGCTAGGGACAGCTTTGTGTATGTCAGTGTTAATGCCTAAGGCGTTTTTTAAAAAATACAACGGGAGAGGATATAGTCACGAAAGCACTGAGCACATGCCCTGTCCCCAGAAATAAGTCATCATACAAAATGATGGTTTCATCTTAGCTGAGGACCGGGAGCTGGTCCTACAGGTCCTCGGCAGGTAGCATCTGTGGCCAGCTGGCCATCTCCCCCCGACACCCACACCCAGCTCAGTCCCTCTGTTCTGCTCCAGGGCAGCAAACAGACAGACCGGGTGCAGGTGGGACTCCCTCCTGTCAGGCATGGCTCGCTTCTGACAGGTAGAGAAGTGGGCCAGCTCACATGCACATGCCGTGTTCTTTTGGTTCCTCACTCTTGGCCTCCCCTCTCCATCACCCTGGTCCTGAACCTTTAGCTCCTGTGAGAACTTGGGTTTGCAGATTTCTGTTGACATTTGAAGTGTAGATCTGTGTTGCCTTTGTACCCTGTGCTTGGGTCAGAGATGAAGGCGGGAAAAGTCATCATACCAGAGTATGAAATTTCCAGTGTGCTCTGTCCCCAGCACCTCAGGTTTGAAAGCAATGGCTAACTATGTACTTGATGTTCCACACAGTCAGCTTTAGGGACTCACAGATGCATGTGATGGGAAATCGTACTGAAAGGACTCTCGTTACTGAACTTTTGCCTTGCAGAAGACATTTAAGGGACACCGCCCCTCGCCCACGATGTCATTTCCAGTCTGGCCAATGCCCAGTCACACTGACACGTGTAGCCACACAAGGGCACAGCTGCCACACCTTCCCGGAGCACTCCCGGTCCCCCTGCCACCCCGGTCTGGCCAACCCTGCACACCCCCAGCCTCCTGAGTGTCCCCTGTCATGGCACATGTCACACAAGGCTGTCAGTTGTTGTGTCTTGGTCTGTCCTTCCTGCTTGGAGTAGGTCTCTCTCCCAGATTGCTGGGCTGGATGATGGACCCATGAATGGTTTCGGGATCTTCTGTCCCAGAACAGTAGGTGTCCTTCAAAACCCTGATGGGCAGGGGAATTCTCTGTCCCTCTGAGTGCCCCCAGCCTCAGTGGAACCTAGTGTCCAGGGCAAGGGACTTGGGAGTCCTCCCAGATGACGTATGTTCTATGAAGGTGGCTTCCTTCCGAGATCACTGTACATCCACATGGCGTGGCCAGGCATTCCGTGGGACAGAAAGCATGTTACTGTGTTGTATTCTCCGTGCACACTGTGACTAACAGAGAGAAAACACACGCTCACCCTCACATGTTCATGCTGACACCTCCATTTCTGAGCACCACGACCATGAAATCGACAGTGAAGTCCTGTTGGTCTGGAGACCTGTAGATGTGCCATTCCAGCTGTCAATAGAGAAGGATGGAGATGGAGTTCTGGCTAAAAGGATGGAAGTCCTTGCCTCTGGGGGTGAAGCAATTAGATTTTACCAGAAAGCGCTACGTTCTACTCAAAAAAAGGGGCATGATCCTAGGATCTTTGAGACCAGGGATCGGCACAGACTTTTCTGTAAAGTTGTCTGTGAAAATTTTCTGTTAGGTGTTGCAGTCCACGTGGTGTCTCTGACAATGACTCCTCTCTTGCATTGTGGCTTGATGGCAGCCAGAGACCGTCCATAACTCATGTTCCTGCCACACTTGATTGAGAGAATATGGGGAGAGTTCCATTTGGCCCATCGGTGGTAGTTTCCCACACCCTAGATCTGCAACATGATGGATGATGGGGGAGAGGGCTCTTCTTTTCCAGTGGCAGAGTGGGAAGACACTGGGATCTATCCTGCCTCACCATGGCCCCTCCTCTTGAAAGTTAAAAAAAATGATAGTGTGATTGACCTAAAATTAAGTCCTCAGGATTCTCCCACCTTTCTCTGTAGGCCTCAAGCTTCCCCCAACACGTTTGTCTGAGGTTGAATTCCATGTAGGTACTCTTTGGCTGGGTAATGTCCCATTATCAGGCGGGTATATCTTGCGGCTTATATACCACACAGGCAGTCATCTTGTTCAGGCCAAGACCATGAGCACATTGGGGTTTCCCCTGAGGTAGCAGATAATCCATCCCGTGTGGGCTTCAGGATGAGTCTAATCCAGCCATCAGCAATGTTACGGAGTACCTGGCTTCCTGGGCCCTCTGTGGCACTGGCATGGGCCTCGCCTAGGCTGCTTCTGCAGTCCTGATGGAAAAGCCCTCCGCCTGGGTGGCCCACCCCATCCCTCAGTTCTGCAGGCTGAGACCCAATGTTCCTCCCTCCTCATTGGCTGGGACCAGGTCACATGCCCATAAATGAGCCAATCCCTGGAGCCAGGGAGTGGAGCCGTGGAGATTGGCAGAGGTTGTTAGGACCTCTGTTGTAATGACTTTTCTAATGGCCGTGGCGTCAAGATCTTCTGGGGCGCATCTGTTAATAAAACAAATCTTAATTTCTGATAGTAAACTGGCTTAGCACCTAGCACCTCAGTCCCAGAACCTCAGGTCTACTGTACTTCTCTGCAGAGACAATGGCTGGAAATGAACAAGATAAATGGAAACTCGTCTGGAGTGCACAAGGGGAGGGTGTGTGTGTGTGTAGAGTGTTGGGGATAATAGCTTGGCCAAGCTGTACCTCCAATTTACCGAGGTTCAAGAAGGTGCGGGGAATCCGTGGTGTTTCACTGTCCATCCTTTTGCAGATGAAGAACATGCCTTTGCATGGAGTTTGGCAAAACTCGTTCCAAGTCTTCTCTAGCTGGTGTGGAAGTTGGGGAGAGCAGCGCCCTCCATCCGCTAGGATCGTCATGAGAGGCAGAGTGCTCTCAAGAAGGTGTCTGGCTTTCACAGGGCTCACTGTGAGCCTGCACACAGGACTGACGAGGACAGTTCGCACTTTTGTTCTGAGGATGGCGTCTTGGAAGAATGCGGTGCCCCGTGTGATCCCAGGCAGGGGACAGACCTGGAGTCCACTGTAGAGCTACTTCGTGGGATGCGGGTGATCTGCAGCCTCTGCTTCATGAGGTCTGTCCTTTATTGAGTTCTGGGTGTGGTTTTTGCAACTTTATCCTAATGGCTGGGATTTCCAAGGGGTGGGATTTTTTGGTTTCACTGTAAGAGTTGGTCCAGAGGGAGAGGGCAAGTCCCCTTCCGCTGCTGAGAAGTGAGTCTCTAGCGGTTGGAGTGTGTATTACAAGCCTAGAGGTCAATGGCGAGGTGGTTACAGCAGTCAGCAGGCTATTGTTATTGATGATTTTTATGGGTGAATTCCATAGGATGAGATGTTAGATCTCATGGTTAGGGATCCTCATTAAGTGCCCATCAAGGGTGCTTGTTCTGAGGTTCATATTCGATATCTTTTTATTACTCCTAATAGCCCTTCTTGTACTTGGTATTCCAATGAGCAGTGCATTACAACGTTGCCTGCATTTTACCCGTGTGTTGATGAGGATTTGAGAGAGGAAAATGTTGTCAGTGCTTCCACAAATTGTACAGTGGAACAGCCAAATAATAAAAAAATTTTTTTGACACAAAGTAGGAAATATCCTGCTGTGATTCCTAGTTTAAAGCAGGGGAGGGGGCCCTCTTTCAGTACAGGTAATGAGGACCATAGTCCTTCCTAAGGGAACATTATCAGATTCTATTGGAAACTTGGTCTTTGCTATTGTGGAAGAATCAGGAGTCAACCAATTATTCGTCTCCTGTTTCATTTTCTACGAACAGGTCCACAATATTTGGATTCACACCATTACCATAGTGAAATCATCCCAACTTTGGGAGCCACTTGCCCTTTGTTTGAGCCAAGACAAAAGCGATTTCTGGGTGACTGGGAGACCCTGGGATCAGTATGCTGTCAGTAGGGAGTTACTGAGATCTTAAATTCTAAATGAGCTCCTGACACCCAGATGAAATGCATTTCAGATTTAGAAACTTCAGATAGAAATTTTGGGTCCATGATGACAACTGAAGAAAATGTGTCATCCCTAAACCTAACCTTAACCCCTAACTTTAATGCTGAAACCTAACCTGACCTTAAAGCCCAGTCTGGAGCCCTCAATTCCAAACCTAAAATTGAACCCAAAGCCTGGACTCTGAACCTGAGCCCTGGATCCAAGCCCTGAATCACGAACCCAAACCCTAAACCAGAACTCTGATGCATGAACCTGAACCCAAATCCCAAAATGAATCCAAACCCCAAATTTGACCTTGGACTTTATCCCAGAAGCACTGAGTCTTAAACTCTAAATCATAAACCTAAAGCCCTAAACTCTAACTGTTCCTTCGCCCCTCACTCTGAATCCTCACCCTGACCCTAAACCCAAACCCTGATCTAGAACTCTGACTGGAACCTGACCCTGAACCCAGACCCAAACCCTTCACCAGAGTTCGTTTATGCACACACCACTGATGGGTATTTGCAGCTTCTACCTTCGGTTCTTGTGAACACTGTTTGGGTTGGGGGCTGGGGTTAGGCTCTTGGATTGGGTCAGGCCCAGGCTTGAGAGCAAGTTGAGGTCAGAGTGCGGGTCTGGTCAGTGCCAGGGTCATGATTGGTGCCACCGTTTGGGTCAGGGACTGTTGTCATTCCACAGTGTTTCCGATTCATTGCTCCTTAGGTATGTTTGGAGAAGTCGGGGCATACTGGGCTCCATGCAGCTGCAGTTTCCAGAATGAAATGGCTTCAGCGGGACCCCGGGAGGGAGCAGGTGCTTCCACGGAAGGGTGAGCTCCCCAGTCCTGCACTGCCCTCCACCGCCTGCAGAGGGCGCCGGACCGTGGCTCCGCCGGAGCCTGGCCCGCGCAGCCGCAGCTGGGACGGGTGCCGGCCTCCTCAGGACCCGCTGTGGAGGCTCCTGGAGCACGAGCGGCCGCTCCCACGCTGACAGGACTCGCCGTGGGGGACGTGGGTCCTCGTCCACGCTGACAGCCCTCCGGCCTCCTCAGGACCAGCCTCTGGAGCAGAAGGTGAGCAGAAGCCGCCAGAGCGGGCACTGCCGAGGGGGCGCGTGGTCTCAGGACACCCGGAGGAAGGGCGCGCGGTGTAGACCGTGGGCTTCCGCGGTTTTGTGTGCGGCGCGGCGGCCTCCCCGGGGCTGAGCGCGGGGCTGTGGGGTCCCCCCTGTCCGGGCTCGGATGCGCCCCGGGTCGGGGCTGTGTCTGTGCGCCGCGGACGCGGCTCCTGGGGCTCCGCAGAAGGTCCGGCCGCGGCCGCCCCCTCGGGGCTCGCGCTCCCCCCGCCCCGCCCGCCCGGCCCCGCGCGTCCTTCCCGCGTCCACACCCGCGCGGGGCCGGCCGGAGTCCGGGCGTCCGGGAGCGACGGCGGACTGTGTAGAGGGCGGCGGGGACGGCGGGTGCTTCCCGAGCCCCGGGCGTCCCCGTCCCCGCGCGTCCCCTCCGTGTCCGCGGTCAGCGGCGGCGGCTGTGAGGGACCGGCCTGTCCCCTCCCGGGTCGGGGCTCCCCGTGTCTCGATCTTGCGGACGCGGCGGACGAGGCTGCCCCGAGGTTCCCCCGCCGGTCGCTCGGGCGGACGCTGAGGCGTGAGTGTGTCCGCTCGTCGCCTCGCGCTGCGGCCCCGGCTCTGGGCGGCTCCGGCTCTGGGCGGCTCCGCGGGCGCGTCTGGGGGCGGCGGGCGGCGTCCGGGCAGCGAACCACGTCCCCGCCACGTCCCCGCGGGCGCCGGGAGCGCGGAGCGACCGCGGCTTCACGGAGGCGGCGGCGGGGAAGGCCGGTCCGGGGAGGACGACGGGCCGGGCTCGGGCGTCGGGGACGCTCACCGGCGGCGGGACGGCGACTCCCTGCGGGACGTGACCCGCCGCTTCCCCGCGGGCCGGGACGGGGGCGTCTCTCCCGCGGCGGCTCCTGACGCGGGTCCGGGGCGGACGGTCGCTCCCGGGACCGACGCCGAGCCGCCCCCTTCCCGCGGCCGCTCCGGCTCCGCGGCCGCCGTCCCGAGGCCCGACCCGCTTCCTCACGGCTCCGACTGGGCTGTGGGGGCGCCGCGGGGACCTGGGACCCCGAGTCCCGCCGCGTCTGCCGCGCCGAGACTCGCCCCGACTCCGTCCTCCAGCGAGTGTCCGGCGGCCGCGGCCTCCTGCAAGGGCGAGTGGCCCGTCCGCGCGGGGGACCTGGACCCGGCGGGCTCGGCCTCCCTCCCGGAGTCCGACGTCGTCTCTGCTCCTGCGACGTGGTGCCGTGGGGGTGTCGGGAAGCGCCGCGTCCTCTGCGGTGACCTCGGATCTGCGGGACCGTGTCGCCGCCGCCGCAGAGAGACGCGCCGTCCCCGCACGAAGACCCCCCGCCGTCGCTTCCGAACCACGTCTGCGCGTCGCACGGGCTGCTTCGGGGCGTTTGGCCCCACACAGCGACACGGTCCCGCGGAACCCCCACGGAACCCCAGGTGAGGAACGGCTGACGGCGCCCGCAGTGGCCCCCAGACCGCAGGCCCCCGTCAGCGGCCGCCGCCTGCCGCCCCGTCCGCGACGTCTTCCCGCTCTCGGCCGTGTTCTCCTTCCGGAGCTGCTTCCAGCACGTTCCGTGCTTGGGAACCGGACGGACTTGCGGGGCACGGACGGCGCCGTCCGAGCGCGGTTTCCATACGGTTCAGTCGCCGCGGCTGTCTTCAGTGTCCGTCCGCGCTGTGACACGCGTCCGTCCCTCGTTCGCTTTCCACGGTGACAAACAGAAGAACATCGGCCCCTTAAGACCCTTCAGGTGCGCCGTTCTCGGCCTTCGCTGAGTCCCGCGTTGCCCCTTGTTCTCCGAACGTTCCCGGTCCCCGCGAGGGAGTCCGCGCGCAGGAAACACCCGCTCCCCTTGCCCTGTCCCCGCGGCCGCAGCGCGGTCCAGCTTTGTGTCCCGGACGTGCCCTCCGAGTGGGATCCTACAGCGTCCGTCCTCCGGTGCGGGCTGATTCCCCTCAGCGCGAGGACTTCGGGTGCCGCCGCGCTGTGGCCCGCGTCAGAACCCGCTTGCTCTTGGGGCTGATCGGTTTCGCGGTGCAGGAACCGCAGTTTGTCCGCCGTCTGTCCGCGGACACTCGGGCGGCTTCCCCCTCGGCTGCTGTGGGAAATGCTGCTCTGAGCAAGGGCAGTTCTGCTTTCTGTTTGGGGGCGTCCAGGCTGCAGTTCAAGTCTGTGTTTAGTATTTTAAGGAACCACCATAGTTTTTTCCCACAAATGAGCCGTTTTCCTTCATCCCTTCATAGGGCGGAACAAGATAGCCGTTTATGGATCTACCTCCTTCTGTTTGTCCTTTCCCCATGGATGGACATTTGCATCTTTCTGGGTTTTACCTCTTGGGAACACCGCTGCTATGACTATTCCTGCACATTTTTGTTTGTTTGAACCCGTGTTTTCATATGGGGGGATACATCTAGGAGTGCAGTTGTTGAACCATATGGTAGTTCTGCTTTGATATCTTTGAGTAAATGACAAACTGTTTTATACCCAGACTGCACCATTTTTCACAAGCAAGGTGTAAAGGTTTCAGTTTCTCAACATCCTTTTATTATTTTTGGTTTTCTTGATCATAGTGATTCTGTGTAAAAGGACATCTAACTGGTTTGAATCCTCATTTCCGTAAAGACTAATGATGTTTAACATCTATTCATGTGCTTTTCACCATTTCTATGATTTCTCTGGAGAAAGGTCTGTCTATCCAAGTCCTTCGTTCATTTTATTTTTTATTTTATTTTTATTTTTAAAAAGATTTTATTTATTTGACAGAGATCACAAGTAGGCAGAGAGAGAGAGAGAGAGAGAGAGAAAGAAGCAGGCTCCGCACTGAGCAGAGAGCCCGACACAAGGCTCGATCGCAGGACCCCAGGATCATGACCCAAGCCAATGGCAGAGGCTTAACCCACTGAGCCACCCAGGAGCCCCATGAGTTAATGTGTATACGTGGTGTGAGGTAAGGGTCCAGTTCCATTCCTCGGTACATGGATAGCCAATTGTCTAGCACCCTTCGTTGAAAAGACCATTCTGTCTCCCCAGTGTAATGTTGTCCACCCTTATCAAAATTCAGAGGACCATAAATGATGGGCTTTATTTCTGGGCTCTCAGTTAAATCCCACTGATCTATATGCATACTTGAAAAAAAATATTTATTTAAAAATTTTTGTGAATTTAGTTTCAGGGTGTATACATACCTTTACAACTATATCATAATGTTTTATTTACTGTTGCTTTGTATTAAGATTGAACTTTGGAAGTATGACCTTTCCCCTTTGATTTTCTTTTCCAAGATGGTTTTGGTTATCTTGTGGACCCTTAAAATTCCATTTAACTGTTACAATTAGCTTGTGCATTTCTTCCCAAAAGTGAAATTTCTTGGGAGCGCATTGAATTTCCACATCACATTGTGTACTGTTGCCGTCTTATCAATAGTACGTCTTTCCATCACCAGAGGGTGTCCTCAGATTGATTTAGGTTTCCCTTGCTTGCTTTCAGCAATGTTTTGTAACTTCCGGTGTACAAGACGTACACCTTGATGACATCTGTTCTTAAGTATTTGGTCAGTGTTGATCCCTAAAACAGAATTGTTTTCTTAAAGTTCATTTTGGACGGTTCATTGCTAGTGTATACAAACGAGAGAGATTTCTGTGTATTGATATTTAGTCCTGTAACTTTGCAGAATTAGGGAACTGGCTGTGATCATTTTTTGTTGATTCTTAAGGAAGCTCTGTGTGTAAGACGCTGCCGTCTCTGGTCTCTGAATAGACCTAGTTCTACTGTTTCCTTTCACATGTGGATTCCCTATTTCCTGCCTTACTGTCCTGGACAGAGCTTTCATTACAATACTGAGCAAGGAGTGGAAGCAAGCATGATGAACTCGTTAGTGATTTCAGAGTATTGCTGTCAGTCCTCAAAACTGAGCATGATGTTTGATTAGGGTTAGGGTGGGTTTAGGTTTAAGGCTTAGGGTTAGGGTCTCCCTGTCCTCTGCTTCTTCTCCCATAACCAGAGTGATCTTTTCAGAACATAACCTTTGAGCCTCTCTGTGATTTGCTCCCCAGCTGCCTGTCCTCTCCAGTCTCACCTCTCCCACTGTATTCACCCCTCCCCCGTGGGCCTCCCAGGGGTGTGTCATCCCACATGTGCTTCGGGCCCCTGAGCCTTGACATTCTCTCTGCCCTCTGCCAAGAGCACTCTCCTCTCCCCCTGCTTCATGTCTGGCTTGTTCCCCCATTGGCTGGACCTGGATTTGTCCCCCGGTGACCTAACTTGTCTCTGTTGGGTGTGTGTGGCCTTGTCCGGTATTTAAATGTAGTGCCCCACTTTCCCTGTTGGAGTGATTTACTAAGATGCCAGGTATGGGGCAGGCACAGGGAAGTAGCCTTAATGCCTGTGTGAAAAAATCAGTCTCAGGGCGCCTGGGTGGCTCAGTCGTTGAGCATCTGCCATCTGCTCAGGCCATGATCCTCGGGTCCTGGTATCGAAACCTACCATGTCAGGCTCCCTGCTCAGCGGGGAGCATGCTTCTTCCTCTCCCACTCCCCCAGCTTGTGTTCCCTCTCTAGCTTTCTCTCTGTCAAATAAATAAATAAAACCTTTAAAAAATCAGTCTCAGAGGGGCTCACCACCTTGCTGAAAATGGGGGACCTGCTGTCCCCACAGGCAGTCCCCTCAGAGAGACAAGACTTCCAACTTCTTGGGACTGGGAAGATGTACACCTGGACCTGGAAGCTTCCACCCTCAGATTCACGGCTGCGGCCTAAGCAAGCCCCCTCTTCTTCCAGCGGTCCTCTTTCCCCTTCCCTGCCCATGGGCTGGACCTGGTTTCTGATCTTGGGGAGTTCGAGGGTGGCCCTAGGAATAGCAGTGGTTGACTGATGGACCTTGTCAGCAAGAGGCCCTGTAGCCTTCATGGGAGGACCCTATGGGGGTGGAGACAGCTCTGTGGGGCCAGCGACAGCCCACTCCAAGCCAAGTGGGGCAGGAGGCCAGCCATGCTGATGCTAGCCAGTCTGTAGGCCATAGAAAGGAGGGCTGTGCCCAAAGGTGCTCCTCTCCTGGCAGGGGTTCGGCAAGGGGAGGGCACCTGCAGGGTTTGCCTGGGAACTTGGCACAGGACGAGTGTTCCTGGCTCCAGCATGCTGACTGTGGGGTTGGTTTCCTGACTCTGAAGCCTCAGGCCACCCTTTGCATGATGCGGTGCCGATGGCCCCCATCTCTGGGAGCAGAAGGAAGGGAGGCCTCATGAGCAGACTTGCTCGGGACAGGCTGGGAGAGTGGTTATTGCTTAAAGCAGCACAGGACCTGCCCCTGTGAAGAAGGTGCACATGTCCGTGGGCCCCAGCTCTGGGGTCCTGCCGCCAGCCTCTGACAGCGACCCTCCTCCCGACTTGTCCCTCATCCCTGTAGGTAGGTGGTCTTCCTGGACCTGTTCCTGCAGAGGGCACAGAAGGCCATCATGGTGGGACACAGGGTCACCTGCTAGGTCTTCACAGACCAGTGGGCTGCCAGGCCCATGTGCCCTCACCACCCAGGAGGGCTGGAGGGTGGTGGTCCTCGAGGTCCCCGGTGTGCCGCACTGCGATGTCCATGCAGCGCATGGCGATGGTCAGCGCCTCTGTGAGCAGTGCTTCCTCCGTGAAGTGGACGACCTGGTGTGTGCGGATGTGGACATGAAGTTCTGGGACCGTGTGGGCGTGGAGATCCTGTCCCCCCTCTTTGGCACCCTGCACCCCAGTTTCCACCGGGTGTCCTCTGAAGACTTCAGCTACCAGTGCCGGCCACTGTCCCAGGCCCATATCCCCAGGGACCAGGGCAACATTTACTACACGGGGCCCTTTTTGGGAGGGTTGGTGGTGGAGGTTTACCGACCGACCTTGGCCTGTCACCAGGCGATGGGGGTCGACCTGGCCGAGGGGATTGAGGTGTGGTGTGACGAGAGCCGTTGATCAGGTACCTGCTGGGCCATAAGCCCAGCTATCCCCGGAGGACCTTGGGACCCGCAGCAGCCGGGCTGCCCTCCCTGCACCCCACCCCGCCATGAAGAAGCTGCGATTCAGGCCATGCCCAAGAATCAGCAGGACATCCGGGACTCATGAGGGGCTGTCTTGTCTCCATCGGGGGGTGCCGCCCTGAGCAGAGCTGTCAGAGCAGGTTCCTACGCCTGTCCCCTCGAGGGAGACTGTGGAGCCCAGCCCTGTGCACACGGACATGTCCAGGGCACCAGCTGCACCCGCACACAGGAGGCCTGCCTGGGGACACAAGGCCTTCTCTTTGTGGCCAGTCTGATCTGATAACTTCTGGGTCATTTGCAGCTGTGAACGGCTCCAGTTTATGGCAGATGTTTTTCTGTGTCAAGGCTGAGCAACCATCTTTGAAAAGAACAATCTAGGGAGAAGGTTTCCTCCCTGGTTCTAGGCAGACACTGCCTGGGGGGTGGGAGTGGTCCTGCAGCAGCCAGGGAGCCAGGATGGCCTCTGGCCGGGTCTTCCCTCCCAGTCCCTGCACCTTGCCACACCCATGGTGCTTCAGGGTGAGGGCTGTGCAGAGCCACCTGTCAGATCCCCAGTCCCCTGACCACCGTGGCCAGTGGCTCAGCCTTCAGGAGCACAGAGCCCTCTGGGTTATGTATGGTTTCTGCCTTGGTTCTATTTTTTATTTTTTAATTTAATTTAATTTTTAAAGTTTAAATTCTTTGCTAACATGTAGTATGTCAGTAGATTTTAATGTGTTCAGTGATTCATTAGCTGTCTGTAACACCCCGTGCTCATCACAGCATGTGGCCTCCCTAATACCTGTCAGCCAGCTACCCCATCCCCCAACCCCCTCCCTTCTGTGACCCTCAGTTTGGTTCCCAGAGTCCAGAGTTTCTCATGGTTTGTCTCCCTCTCTGATTTCTTCCCATTCAGTTTTCCCTCCCTTTCCCTATGGTTCTCCACACTATTCTTTATGTTCCATGTATGAGTGAAACCATAGGATAATTGTCTTTCTCTGCTTGACTTATTTCATTCAGCATAATCTTCTCCAGTTCCATCCATGTCGATGCAAATGGTGGGGATTCATCCCTTCTGATGGCTGAGGAATGTTCCACTGTATATATGGACCGTATCTTCTTTATCCATTCATCTGTTGAAGGACATCTAGGCTCTTTCCACAGTGTGGCTATTGTGGACATTGCTGCTATGAATATTGGGGTGCAGGTGGCCCTTTTTTTCACTATGTCTGTATCACTGGGGTAATTATCCAGGCGTGCAATTGCTGGGTCGTAGGGTAGCTCTATTTTCAATTCATTGAGGAAGATCCACACTGTTTTCCAGAGTGTCTGTACCAGCTTGCATTCCTGCCAACAGCGTAGGAAGGTTCTCTTTTCTCCACAACCTTGCCAACACTTGTTGTTTCCTGTCTTGTTAATTTTAGCCATTCTGATGAAGTTCTAGAACCTAGGTGAGGTTCGGTGGGGTGAGGTCCGGAGCCGATGACCAAGAAAGAATTCTTGAGACATCTTTGGTGCAAAATGGTGGTTTATTAGAGCACGGGACAGGACCCATGGGCAGGAAGAGCTGCTGCCCCGGGGATGTGAGGAGTGGCTGGTTATATACACAGGAGTTGGGTAGGTGAGGACAAAGTGGTATTCAGAAGGGCTATTGGGGTAAAGAAGACTGTCAGGATACTGAAGGCCTGGTTACTATCAAGCCAAGGCCGCTTTCCCTCTAATGAGGCACTAACATAAAGACAATTGGGGAGTCTCCTGGTGGAATGTTACCTTCCTGCTATCAAGCGTCCTTGTTAGTGAGATTTAGGTTTAGAAGAAATTTAACTTTATTTACTTTTCCTTCTAACTCAGCCTCCTTCAGTTTTGTTTATGGAGGGGAGGGTGACATTAGGGCTTGAGGAACTGAGTTATGTGCCTCTGGAAATTGGGCTATTGATAAGGTGACTTCTTTGTTGCAAATCTCAAGGACATTTGTAAACCAAGGGAGACTCCTGCTTTGCAGGATTGTGATCTCTGCAAGTTAACTATTTGTTTTTCTTTTAGGGCAGTCAGGGGTGCCTGAGGAATGTGACATGTATTACCAAGGGGAGGGGGTGGAGAGGGGGTGCAAGGTGCCAGCTTTTGCTTTGTCCTCAGCCAGCCTCCTGCTCCCTCATCAATTCTAACTGGTGTGAGGTGGTACCTCATAGTTTTAACTTGTATTTCCCTCATGTTGAGGGCTGCTGAGCACGTTTTTATATGTCTGTTGGCCATTTGGATGTCTTCTTTGGAGAAATGTCTGTTCATGTCTTCGCCCTATCTCTTGATTGAATTATTTGTTCTGTGGGTGTGGAGTTTGGTAAGTTCTCTCTAGATTTTGGATACGAGCCCTTTATCTGATATGTCATTTGAAAATATCTTCTCTCCTTTTTGTTGTCTTTTGGTTTTGTTGACTGTTTCATTTGCTGTGTAAAAGCTTGCTATCTTGATGAAATCCCAACAGTTCATTTTTGCTTTTGTTTCCCTTGCCTTGGAGACGTGTCTAGCAAGAAATTGCTGTGGCTGAGGTCAAAGAGGTTGCTGCCTGAGTTCTTCTCAAGGATTTGGATGGATTCCTGTCTCACCTTGAGGTCTTTCATCCATTTGGAGTCTATTTTTGTATACGGTGTAAGGAAATGGTAGTTTCATTCTTCTGCATGTGGCTGTCCTGTGTTCCCAGCACCATTTACTGAGGAGACTGTCTTTTTTCCACTGGACATTCTTTCCTGCTTTGTTGAAGATTAGTTGACCATAAAGTTGAGGGTCCATTTCTGGGTTCTCTATTCTGTTCCATTGATCTATGCATCTGTTTTTGTGCCAATACCATACTGTCTTGATGATCACAGCTTTGTAATAGAGCTTATGGTCACCTGCCTTGGTTTTAAATGGCTATTTCTGTGCTGGCGCTTGTGAAATGTGGGCGCTCACTCAGTCTGGATGCATGTCCCATTGGGATTCCTCGGCGCCCACTGGTGGGTCTGCACTTGTGCCCTAAATCTGCCTGCACGGCGTCTTAGTGAGCATTCACTGAGTGCCAGCTGTGAGCTCCAACAAGGCACAGAGCGTGAGTGAGAACTAAGATACAGGGTCCCTGCCCTCCTCGGACTTGCGATGGCTCCGTCTTCCTGCCTCACTTCTTTCCTATTGTGCTGTGACTGACGTACAACAGATACCGTTAAGCATGTTTCAGGGTCCAATTCAGTGGAGATAAAAGCACTCACTGTTCTGCACCTGCCACCTCCGTCCATCACCACCACTTCTTTTTTTTTTTTTTTTAAGATTTTATTTATTTATTTAACAGAGAGATCGAGATCACAAGTAGGCAGAGAGACAGGCAGAGAGAGAGGGTGAACCAGGCTCCCTGCTGAGCAGAGACCCCCCGATGTGGGGCTTGATCCCAGGACCGAGGCTTAACCCACTGAGCCACCCAGGCACCCCAATCACCACCACTTCTTCATCATCCCAAGCTGAACCTCTGCCCACGAGACCCGAATCCCCATTCCCCTCCCCAGCCCCCAGCATCTCCTTCCACCTCTATGAGCTGGAGCGCTCTCTGTCCCTCACTAGTGGCCTCCTCCAGTATCAGTAGTTTAGGGACTGGCTTATTTCACGGAGCACAGTGGGCTCAAGTTCTGTCCACATGAGCCTGGAACTGACACCCTTTTCCCCCAAAGGAGTGGCTCAGCCCTTTCCTGTCTAAGCCGAGCCTCCTCAGTCCCCTCTGCTCCCCTCATTTTCCTCCTCAGCCTGAAGATGATCCCAACCAATCTGCAGCTTTGAAGACCAGTTCAGCCCAGATGCAGGAACATACCCCGGGGGTCTCGGCCTCACCTACCCCATCTGTCCTGTCCACACCAGGTGCCTGCACCCTCCCACCAGCTGGCCACCTGCTCTTCTCACAGATGTCCCCACCTCAGGAGAGGGACACACCTGGTCCAGACCCTTGGATTCCTCTGTGACTTGTTGCTTTCCACCAACTCTCCCAGTGGTGAGGTGGCTACTGGAGGACATTCGGGGTCCAAACCGTTTAAAGGCGTATGTGAGTCTCTGCTGCCTAGGGCTATGGATAAGAGTTGGGGCAAATGGAAACCAAGCAGAATCACGGGAAGAAAGGCTGGGTGATGAGGAGCTTTAGGGAGGAAGGGCCTGGAAGCTCGGACCTATTCCCAAGCCCCCGGGACCCTGCGTGCGTGGGCTGTGCCTGCTCAGGGCCGACCTGAGAAAGCCCTAGGCTCTGCCCTCTGGCGATTGTCAGACTCGGCAAGTAGGAAGCGAAGGCCAAGGCAGCGTGCTAAGAGGCCTGGCTGGTGCTGAAGGTGCATCCCGACACCCACGCACCCAGAGCCCTCCTCCCCATCTGCAAGGACCGGAGGGTTTTTTTTTCTCCCAGAAGGAGGGCAGTTTCCAGATGTTTAAGGAACTCTCACCCAGTCGACAGCTGACAACTACATTCACAGACCAGACACTTCCGTGGCCACACACGACGAGGGATACAGATTCGACAAAATCACTTGAGAACTGTCACTAAGCCACAGCAGAACTGCAGCGAGAGCAGCAGCGGCGGTGAACCCTGGGGAGGGGCAGGACTGGGATTTGACTTGCCACATTGCACTGTCCACAGTGTCCCAGATCCAAAGGCAGAGAGACGAGTGGTGGTGACATGTGAAAGGAATGTATTTCAGTGCAGCTGACACCAGAAGGCCAAGGACTGGCATGGTCTCAAGGTGCTGAAAACACTCCTGGGCTTTTATATGAGGAAAATCTAGGACAGAGGTCGGTGGGCAGGTGCAGGGGGTCAGTAAAGTTCTGGTCAATCATTGTCTTGGGATCTTGCTGGCGTCTTGCTGGTGTCAGCAGTGGTTATTGCTTGAGGGGTCATTTTGGTGCCCGCCGGGTCTCTGACTTGAGTTAACAGATGAGCCGGAATGAGGGACGTCATCAGTTCGGAAGTACAGATGAAGGTCAGAGTGCAGGGGGTAAAGGCCTCTTTCCCTCTGAGAGTGGGGGAGCTCTGAGCCTTTGCTACACAACTTGCCCTGCTCGTCGCTTCCAGCTGCCTGGTTCTGAGTTCCGTCCTTTGAATGAACGGGTCGCCTAGTAAGTAACGTGTTTCCCTGGGTTCCGTGAGCCGCTCGAGCAGATTATTTGAACCTGAGGAGGAGGCTGCGGGGCCCTCCAGTCTGTAGCCATAGTGTGGAAACACAGGTGACCCCTCTGCCCAGCCCCTGGCTGACCACGAAGTTAACAGCCCGGGGGTTCAGCGGCCACACGCAGCACAGAACACCGACTGGACAAAGTTAGCTCAGTTAGCCACTAAGCCAATGGCAGCAACCACAATGAGCAGCAATGACGAAGCCTGGGGTGGGGAAGGTCTGATATTCGGGAAGCTTCCATCATAATATTCATCATCACACCCTGGACTTGTCAGTGGGGCCACGTCCCGTGACTGGGGGTCAGGGAGCTTCCTACATGTTCCACCTGCCTCTCCGGGGCTCCCCCAGCCACCCGCAGCCCTGTGCTGCTTCCCAGCAGAGAGCGGCTTTGACCAAGGTCAGGAAGACGGGATGGGTTTTCCTGACTCCCCCTGCCACCACCCCCAGCCCAGGGCTGCAAGAGAGGAAAGTTTTCTTCGACTCCTCTTAAGGTCCCTGCTGGGTCTGGAAACTGACAAACACAGAGGAACAGGAGAAAAGCTGGCAGAGTGTATGGATTTTTCTGGTGGGAGCCTCCCAGGAACATGGAGACCAGCAGAGGCGACTGGAGCAGACAGTTCTATGTTTTAGGCAAAGAAACAATCAGCGTGTGAAGAATTGAGACACGGGTTTGAGCTAGGGCTGGTAAAAAAGTAACTAGGAAGATAAAGGTTAGTTTAACCAGGTTTGTTCCTACAGCCTTTGTGGCCCTAAATTCCTTGACTCAGGTGATCAGCACGTCCTCCCTGCAGTCTGGGGAGAGAAATTCCCCAGGGGAGTATTCCGTCCCACCTGCTTCAGGGAAGGAAGACTGACTGCTGGGCATCAAAGGGACCTTCCTGCTTCTGCTCTATGCACAGTTCTCTCAGTTTCTGTATTTAGTTTGCCACAGTGCCATATTTGGGGCAGTGTGTCCTGATGCTATCTGGCCTGGTGTTGTCCGTCTCCTCCTAGTATCCAGGACATTGAATGTGCTGCTGTGGAGACGGCCCAGCCCTGGGGCAGCCCCTTGTCCAGGGAGGCACCTGCCTCCAGGGGAGGGTTGCCTACGACTTCCCACATGGGTGCCCTGTTGCTAAGGGTGGCCGCCCCTCCTCCAGGACATTGGGTGAGAGTGTGCGGATCTTACTTCGGGAAACTGACTTCATTTCCCGCAAATGTCTACCCTGTAGTGGGATCATACAGGAGTTCTATTTTTAGTATTTGGGCGAAACTCTATATTTTTCCCAGCATGATGGCTGTGCCAACCAAGGTCAATTCTGGATGGTTTTACCTATAAACCAGAGATTTTTCAAGCACCTCTCCAGCAGAGAACATGAGGAAAACATTTTCAAGGCCCCGCATAGTATACTAACCATAGGAACAAACCAGTGACTCAGAAACTATTGGAAATGAAGAACTGCTTCTTCTTCTTCTGTTTCTGGCTAGTGTGCTGGTCTGTGGCTCGATCCCACCTCAGGGAGCTGAAGGTCACCTCCCAGGTCGGCTGCCACTGAGATGGCTACTCTTCCCAGAAATTCTGTGGGGTGTGGCCGGGTTTCCCCACCTGTGCACAGATTGAGTTGGCGACCTCTGACAGTGCAGCCGCGGGTCCTCTAGGCATGGTCCCTCCCCATCCCACAGTGGAGCCATCACACTGAGGGTTTAGGGGGACGGGAGCTGCCCCCAGGCAAAACCACCCGAGATTCCCACTGTCCATACCTGACCTTCAGATGATCCTCAGTTTCTCCTGAGCCTCTGGTGTCTTCCTGGGACCTGGACCTGGCTGTTTCCAGACAGCTCGTCTAGCAGCACCCTCACTTTCTGGGAGGGGATTAGCTGGAATCAGCAGTATGTCCTGCTGTGGCCCACCTGGATCGCTGTTTGAAGGCACATCGTCTGGGCTGTCTGAGGACCCAAGACCATGGGTCTGTGGCCTGGAGGGCTTCTGAGCAGAGCTGATGGGATGAGAGGGTTGCAAGGCACAGAGGCAGGTTTCCAGAAAGCTGTCTGGGGTCCCCAGCATTCTACCGTTTTTGAATCAAAGCCCTGACATCTTTAAAATGCCAGCCATGTTAGAGCGTGGGCCAGAAAATAACATCTCTGTGCGCCCAACACCACCTCAACTACTGGCCATTTCTTGCGCATGAGCTGAGTACAAAGGATTGGCAGTTGGAGCTTGAGGGGAGGTCCCGGGCCAGACTTTGTGTCTGGGGGCACAGGCCATCCAGAGAAGCTTGTGCTGAGCCTCAGGACAAGGCCTGTGCGGAGACCCCAGCTGCAGACACTGCTGTCCGCCGATGCCCCCCACCCTAGTCTACCCCAGTGCACCTGCTGCTGGGGGAGGGCCTGCCCCCTCTTCTCTGCCTGAGGGCTCTCTCCTACACCAGCCATGCCCCTCCCCTGCCAGTCACTGCCAGCCTGCAGCCTGGGAGGGTAGATACCCCGACAATCTCCAGCCCTGGGGGACAGATCCAGTGTAGGTGGGGCATGGTCTCCCAGCAGGCCTAAGCGCCAGACCCCCACGATGCTCAGTCTCCTCCTGGGGGCTCATTGTGCCACGTCCTTCCTCAGGCTCCCTGAACCCAACTCCTCCTCTGCTCAGGAACCACTCTCGGCCCAGGATCCACACGCTGGGACTGGGAGCAGGTCGTCTGGAGCTTCTGGACTCGCACTTCCATGCCAATGACATGGGCACAGGCAGGCCTCACAGACTCATCAGAGGAGACCCAGTGCAGGGAGATGCAGGCCGCTTCAAGGGAGATGCCAGGTGACCCCAGAGGGAGCGCACAGGCCTTGCACAAAACATAGGATTCATGGAGCCCAGTGTGGGATGTGGGCACCCAGCCAAGGGGCATGGGGAACCCTGACGAAGGTGGCCCTGGTGGGGGAAGGGGAGACCACAGAAGCGTTGCAGAAAAGGCAGGAGACAAGGAAGATGACAGGACAGAGCTTCCCCAGGAGGTCGATGGAAGAGTCAGAGGATTACAGAGACCCTTGGGAAAATTCCGAGGCCCTGGAGATGTTGGCTGAAACACTGTCATTTGGACAGAAAAGTTGTCACAAACCCCCAGTTGACACATTGCATGAAGTCTAGGATATATTTAGTTTTCATCACTTTTAAGGACTAGATTTTTCTAGAGGAAGTGCTAAGCATGGATCTCTCCATTCTTTTCTTTGTGCAACTGGGCTCTGTTTTTGGGAGCAGATTCCTGGTGCTCATCACCACTGCTAGCCACCCCCCCCCCCCCCCCCGTCACCTCCCACAGCGGACATGACCACGTGGGTTGGAGGGTACTCACTGACGAAGCCCCAGTGCTCAGTACAGAGCTGGGACCCCAGACCTTCTGCTGAATGAAGGAAGGCATGAGGGAGGGAGGGAGAGGAGGGAGGGAAAAAAGGGAAGGAAGGGAGGGGAAGAGGGAGGGATTGATGGGAGGGAGGGATTGAGGGAGAAAGGGAGGGGAGAGAAGGAGAATGCCAGGGTGGGAGTGAGGGAGGATGAGAGTGAGGGAGGGGGGATGGGAGGGAAGGCAGGAGGATGGGAGGGAAGGAGAGAGGAGGCGGAGGGAGGGAGGTTGAGAGGGTGAGAGGAGAAGGAGGGAGGGGAAGGAGAGAGGAGGGATGGGAGGGAGGCAGGGAGGGTGATGGAGTGGGGGAGGGAAGGGAGGGGCAGAGGGGAAGGAGAGGGGGGAAATGAATGATGGAGTGAATAAATGAGGTAGAGAAGGAGGGAGTGAAAGCACAGAAGTCGGGTCCCTACATCAGGAGACATTATTTGGGGTGCGGTCCGAGGGCCTCACAGCCTGGGCCCTGGAAGGTGGCTCAGGGCACATCCATCTGTCCTCCCCGTGCTGACCTTCCTTCTCCTTGGCCCCGCTGTCCCCTGGATCCTCTCCACCTCCTCAAACAATTCTGAATGTTCCCAGGACATTCTACATGACATGAATGCTACAGGACATTCTGTCATGAGGACTGGGACCGTGGATCCCATCCATCTCCTTGGGCATGAGCGTTGTGCCATTCCCTGCTCTCTCCACCACTGCCGTGCTGCACACTCCTGACAATGCATCTGTGAAAAATCATGCCAGAGTTTCCTGGGGTGAGTCTGAGGCTGAGCACTGCTAGGTGATGGGTGCCCCTAAGACCTGGGATGGGGGCTGCTCACTGTTCTCCCAGACAGGGCTGCCCGTCATCCTTCTCTCCGGGGGACCTGCGTTGGGCCTCTGGTTCTTCACATTCTCCCCAGGGCTGCCGGTCCCCAGACCAGACACCTGCCTCTGAGGGTGACAAGTCCTGCCTCCATAGGGATTCCTTTGCCAGAGTCCTTCCCCGGGAGCTCCCGCATCTCTGACACATACTCCCCGCATGCCTAACCTCCCCCTTGGACTTGCACGTGTTTGGTCTCTGTCCCTGTGGAACACCGTGACTTGGAACCGGTTTGGAGCAGAGTCAGGTGAAATTTTCTCTGGCCTTGGGCTGTGTGCGATGCGTTTGCCCTCTGTGGTGTGTCTTCCAGCTTTCTGCTTTTCTCTGGCTTCTGTGTGGGCCACAGGAGAAACCAGCTGCGTCCTGTCCGGGGTCAGGCTGTGGTGTTACAGCAGGAACAGGGGTCTCGAACCCGAGATTGTGCCCATAATGCCTAAAGGGGCCTCTATGATTACATCTCATCTCTAATCCATTGGGGGGGGGATCTCAATATCGAATAAAGGAAATTCTGTGTCACATGAACACAGAAAAAAGACGAGTCCCCTTTGAAAATCGGTGGGCTGACACAAAGGCACATATTGTGTGATTCCACATACAGAAACATCCAGAACAGGCAAAGGAACAGAGAGAGAAACAGCTTAGGGGTTGCGAGAGGCCGGGCTGGAGGAGAAATGTGCAGGGAGGGCTTTGGGTTCAGGGTCTCCTTTGGGGAAGGAGATGTCCTGCTGCGATGTTCTGTGGTGTGGTGGCACAGCCTTGGGAATGTGCTTAACGCTTGTCACATGTTCAAGTGAAAGCAAATAATTTTATTTAAACCAAATAATAAACAGTACACAGAACATGGAAAGATAAAATAACAGTTAATATGTACCAGAGAAAGAATATACAGGTAGGAGACGACACATTCCTGCGGGCCGTCAGGTTTGCGGGGGGGATAGAACAAGGGACAGTTGTACAGGAGCAGAGCTCTGGGCTCTGGATGTGGCTCTGGGAGCCCCGCAGGAGCAGGAATTGGGGCAGGGGTTGAGACAGGGCAGGGACAGGAGCCGGGACAGAGGCAAGAGCAGGAGCACAAGCTGCGGCAGGGGAAGGGGAGCGGCTCTAGCAGGGACAGGGGCAGGTACAGGAGCAGGGGCTGGGGCAGGAGCAGGGACAGGGACAGGGACAGGAGCAGGAATTGTAGCAGGAGCAGGCGCTGGGGCAGGGGCAGTGCCAGCTCTTCTGGGACAGTGTCAGGCTCTCTGTGGGCAGGTGTCTGGTCACCTGCTGGCTCCTGGTCTCCTGCTGAAGTCTCTCTAGGCACCATCCCGCCTCTGGAGCTGCGGGTGAAGGCGGGGCCAACTCTGGCTCTTCCGAGCTAGACCCACATTCCAGAGACAGCCCCCGTCCAGCTCATTTTGTTGGAGATCCTGGAATGAAGAACATGTTTACGTGCCTTTGCAGAGATAGAGCTCAGCTCAGGGCCTCCCAGAGAAGCTACAGCCGGGAAGGAACCCTCACCGGGACATCTCCCCAGCAGTCCACCTGCTGGGTGCTCTGAGCCCAGTCCTTGCTCCTGGCCCTACACCAGTCTCTGGGGTCTCCTGCCCTGTGGGGTCTAGCTCTGTCCCATCCCCAGACACCCACATACACCCAGCCTGGCCTTCTCAAGCTTGGTCTTGGCCTCCACTTGATGGACCAAAGTCTGGTGTGGTACCAGCAGGGACAGTGGTCTGGGCAGTGTCAGAGGCCTTCCCAGGCAGTCCCCAGTCCCTGCTCCTGGAAAGACCTCTATGGTCACTCCCTGTGTCAGGGAGATGGAGCTGGTGTCCACCAGCCTCTTCCCTGTTTCATCATCCCTGGTGTTCTGCAAAGACAGACCGGTAACCAGCCCTGCCCGGCCATCCTCACTGTCCTGCCCATTCCCCCTGCTGCTCCAAGATCACACACAGACCTGTGTGTGCACAGTCCCACACCTGGGACAGGAACCCATGCCTGCTGGTCACCGGATAAACCCTGGGGAGAAGCTTGCAGCCCCCCACACCCTGTCCCACCCAGCCAGCCTTGACTTGGGGTATGAAAATGACCTGCCCACCGGGCATCTGACTCCTGCTTGGGGTGGGCACACCCCACACGACCCTTCTTTACACACACACACACACATGCACGCACGCATGGGGATCGGATCAGAGCATATGGGGCTGGGGGCTGGCTCTGGGCCTCATGGTGTCACCTTTCTGTACTTTTGGCCAAACCAGAGATGTGGGGAGCACTGATATGACATCCCCAGCGAGGGAAAGTGTCTGCAGAGTGTGCTTTCCTTGGCCTGCAGCCTCCGGACTTTGGGATGCAACACACAAACATGTTCTCCTTTCGAAGATCTCCAAAAAATGAGCTGGGCAGGGGGCTGTGTCTGGAACGTGGGTGCCTGGTTACCTGGCACCACCTGGTTACCATTCTGTTAGGCTCTGTTGTCAGGGAAGTGAGGTCACTACTTCCTAGGGACCACTTACCTGACTTCCTCCTCACACCGGAGCACCTTCAGGGCTCCCCTCCCCCAGCTGCTCAATGCTCACCCTCTATCCCATGCCCCGTCCATACAGCGACACCCACTCAGCCTACCTACAGCCCCTGCGAGGCCTGGGTGTGGACGATGTCCCCGCTGTGAGGCCACAGAGCTGGGTTCAGACCAGGCTTCTGCTCATGCCCAGGACTGTGACCCTGGACAGACCCTGTGCCTCTCAGGGCCTCCCCAGGCTCGCCATCTGCACAGTGGGGTCTTCTGGCTTCTACCTCTAGGGACACCATCAGGGGTAGGACCTCTACATATGTTCCTGCTACCACAGGACACGCACGTGGCAATGCAAGGATGAGTGGGGGGCTGCATGGGACATAGAACACAGCTCAAAGGAGCCCGGGCCTGCTCTGGGGTCCAGGAAAAGCCACCTCCTCCTGCCTGGGAAGGTTGCAGTGAACTTATTCCGACCTTGTTCCCTGGTGACACAGACTTCTAGGGGCTCCCATTAGGTTTAGGCCCAGTCCCAGGGCCTTGTCTGCGCCCCTGCACTGGGCAGTCCCCACAGCGGTTCCTGGCGTTCCTGAATCCTGCCACACATACCTGTGGAATTCTGTCCCCTCCAGGGTGGATGGCCTGTGTGACTGTGCTCTAAGGAATAGAATGGAGCAAAATGTTGAGAAGTTGTTTCCAACCTGATTGAAGAAAGTCTGTGACTTCTTCTGGTTCCCTCTCTTGTGTTCATTCTCTGTCTCTGTCTCCTCTCTGTGCCCCGCAGGAGCAGGACCTGGGAGCTCTGGGGGCGATGTGAGAAACCTCAGAAGCCTACCTTCTCCCTGTTTCCCTCTCCTGTCCTGGTGCTTGGTTCCTTCCTAAGGCCTCCTCACCCTGACCAGAGCACTGACTCTGGAACCTCTTCCAAATGGGGACCTTGAGGCTGCAACAAGGAGGGTCCTGACCTTGGTCCCTAGACCAGTGGTCCGGTGCTCTGCCACGTTCTGCAAACTCAGGTCATCAGGCCCCCAAGCCCACAGGCTGTCCTCTGCTCAGAAGGACCTCGAGAGAGTACAAAGCATTTTCCCAGGACTTGGAGCACAGTGGGTCAGGGGTGAAGATCCAAGGTCAAGAGACTTTTCCACAAGCCTGTGGGACTCTAGGGACACCCCATCTCTACGGCCCCATTGACAGAAGAGTAAGCTGAGGCCTTTTGTGATGTAACCCCGTCTGGACTTGGGGGGTGTAAGGGCCTGCTTAGCCAGAGCGAGCCATTTTGTTGTTTATGCAGTAAACTTAGATTGAACCTGCCCCTTCCCCCAAGAGGAAAGCGCTTAGAAACAGAACTGGTGAAATACGGCCAAATAGCCCCAGTAACGGAGCACAGATACCAGGACACGTCAGGCTGGGCAGAGATAACGGAGCCCAGATACAAGGACGTGTCTGGCCAGGTGGAAACGTCCAATCAGGAAAGAACCTCCCTAACTACCCAAAACTGTGGGCCCTGCCTTTTGGGCGCCAATTCTGACCAAAGTGATAGGCTAGTTCAAATAACTACTATAGGGTGAATTGTAATTCAGTTGGCCGCCTGTGTGTGGCCAGGCTCAACCACATGGCCTTTACTCTATAAAAGTTAGTCTGTGAGACTGGGAGGGGTCGCCTCTTTGCAAGAGACGGCCCTTGCCGGTCAGTTTGATTCTCGATGCTTGGCGTGAAATAAAGCTCTGCTTGACCTTCGCTTTGTATCAGTCTTGTCCTTTTGTCCACGGACCCTTTCAGGGGGGTATCTCTTCCTACTTCCAGTAGCCCAGGATTATGATGGACACCAGATCCCAGACCCTGTCCTCTCCCAGTGCCGTGGCAACCCCTTCTGGTCTCCCTTGGGGACCCCCTGACTATCAGCCTGGCCTGTCTCTTGACCCCATGCTATGGATCTGGGTTCTTGCCAGGGGTCCCGATGCCCCCGCCCCATGGCCCAGCTGTCTCCTACCTCTTTCTTCTTTCCCCCTCGTCACCCAACTGGCTCCCAGGGTGTCTACCCCTGGGAGTAGACCTCAAGCTAGGCAGTCATAGTGGTGTGTGTGTGTATGTGTGTGTGCAGGCACACATGCCTCTACTTGTCTGGGGATGCCCAAGGTCATATCCCCACATGGACGGGGTGGGTAAGCTGTCCCTGAGGATCTGAGGGGCTCTCACCCCCAAAGTGAACCTCACGGGAGGGTTGGGGCTGGCCTGGGACTAGAGAGCAGCCCCACTTCTTGGACTCTGTACCCCTCATTTGTCCTGGGTGAGTCCCTGCCTTTCTTGACCCTAGGTTCCCAACTGTCCCTGAGGGTTGGACATGGAAATGTTTGAATTTGGCCACTCCTCCCTCCTGAGAGGGCCCGATGTGCACAGGGGACCTGCACACAGCACCTGTGCCATGACCCAGTCCCATGGCGGACGTGCATGACGCCCAGGGCTCCGCACCTGACCGGTCTCCCGTGTTTCCTCAGTACTGTCAAGGGCTCTGTGGCCCCAAAGTCCACTTAGCCCTGGAACCGTTATCATCCTTGGCAGCAAGCCTCAGGGTGCAAGGCCAGGTGGGTTGGACATCTGGGGACACAAAGGTCACTGAATACCCGCCACCCAGCGGCTGGGAATGCAGACTGCCTCCCAGGGTCCAGCTAAGTGCAGGGCTGAGCCAGAGGACCTGGAGGCAGCAGTGGAGGCCGACTCAGGGCAGGGGGAAGAGCAGTCCACCCCATTCCCTTCTCCTCTCCTCCTTCTTCCTCATCTTCCTGGTAGGACCCTGGGACAGAGGTCCCGCCTGTCCCTGGCTGCAGCCCTGGCTGGAGTCAGAGGTGTGGGAAGGAGGCTGGGGAGGAGGGGCCCACCACCAGGTTGCCCTAGCGGGAGGGTATGGTTACGGTAATGAGGGACCCCGTGGACACTCAGGGATTTCAGCCCCTTTGAGACGTGAGCAGTGGCCCCAGGGCTCAGCCCCTGCCCTACCCTTCACCTTCCATGAGGCCCCACATCCCCCAGCCCAGTCCTTGTCTGAAGCCAGTCCTCCCTCCAGCCCCAGGAAATCTAGCTGCTCCAGGGGCGGCAAACTCAGTACAAGATGCAGCCGAGTCAGCCCCATGGGGCCTGGTTCCGGGCCCTGGAACCCCACAGTGTGGAGAGGTTATGCGGGGCAGGGGCTGGGAGAGCAGAATGAACTCTCCCTGGACGCCACGGCTCCCTGGTTCAGCACAGACTCCGACCCCTGGGCGCCCAGACTCCAGCTCCCATCCAGGCTCCAGGAGGGAGACCAGAGTGTGGCTCCTGCTAGCTCAGACGTGTCGTTCTGTCCTGTAGCTACAGCCTGTCCCGCCAGCTGGACTCCCTCTCCTAGTCAGCCAGCAACACCCTCAGAGCCAAGAAGAACAGTCCGTCATCCAGCTCAGGGGCCAGTGTGTGGCCAGGCAGGCAGGGGAGGGCTCGCTCTGGGCTCAGGGAGTCCCTGGCTGGGCTAATGGTGGTTCGGGAGGGCTGGCCTCCCAGCCTCTCCGCTGACCCGTCCTGTGGCTGGAGCCGTTTGCCTCCCCTCTCTGGGCCTCGCTCTTTGCCTCTGCACAATGAGAAGTTCCTTATAGATCTGGGATACCAGCCCTTTATATGACATGTCATTTCCAAACACCTCCCATTTCGTGGGTTGCCTCTTTGTTTTGATGACTGTTTCCTTTGATGTGCAGAGTGTTTTATCTTGATGAAGTCCCGATAGTTCATTTTTGCTTTTGCTTTCCTGGCCTTTGCTGATGTGTCTAGAAGTTGCTGTGGCTGATGTCGGAGAGGTGACTGCCTATGTTCTTCTCTAGGATTCTGATGGATTCCTGGCTCACACTGAGGTCTCCATCCATTTTGAGTTTATCTTTGTGTGTGATGTAAGAGAATGGTTGAGTTTCAATCTTCTGCATGTGGCTGTCCAATTTCCCCAGCACCATTAATTGGAGAGACTGCCTTTTTTCCACTGGACATGCATTCCTGCTTTGTCAAAGATGAGTTGACCATAGAGTTGAGGGTTGGTTTCTGGGGTCTCTATTTGGTTCCGTTGATCGATGTGTCTGTTTTTGTGTGAATACCCCTGCTGTCATAGCTGTGGCATATAGCTTGAAGTCAGGCATTGTGATGCCCCCAGCTTTGGTTTTCTTTTTCACCATTTCCCTGGCTGTGTGGGTCTTTTCTGGTTCCATACAAGCTTTAGGATGGTTTATTCCAGCTCGATGAGAAATGCCAATGGTATTTTAATAGGGATGGTGTTGAAAGTGTAAATTGCTCTGGGCAGCATAGACATTTTAGCCATGTTTATTCTGATCCATGAGCATGGAATGGTTTTCCATCTTTTTGTGACTTCCTCCATGTTCTTCGTAACCGTTCTGTAGTTTCTAGAGTATAGATCCTTTACCTCTTTGGTTAGGTATATTCCAAGGTATCTTACAGTTTTTGGTGCTACCGTAAATGGAATCAGTTCCCTAATTTCTCTTCCTACAGTTACAGTGTTAGTGTATAGAGAAGCAACAGATTTCTGTGCATTGATTTTGTATCCTGCCACATGACTGAGTTGCTGTATGACTTCTAGTAATTTGGGAGTGGAGTCTTTTAGGTTTTCCACATAAAGTATCATGTCATCTGGGAAGAGAGAGTTTGACTTCTTTGCCAATGGATGGATTTATGCACAGAGCAGATGGTAGGAACCCGGAGAGGCCTCTGAAGGGAGACTGGCAGGGCCCACTGTTTCCTGTCTGTTCCATTCAGACACTTTTCTCCCTCCACACTCATCCTATGTGTTTGAAATAGTGTCTACCCCAAAATACATTTAACTAAAAATTTTCCAAGTTTATGGCTATCTAATAAGAGCTTCAAATAGGAGAACCTGATTTATGTTGAGTTTTTTGAAATCCTTGTCTGGTGCTTACCAGAAGTGCCATTACTCCATATAGGCACTTCTAGAAACCACATTCTCCAGGATGGAAAGTCCTGCAGTAAAATGGGATCATTTGACATCTACCAGTGCTGAAGATACGTAAATGGCCACTAAGAACACAGCAAAAAAAATGATAGTGACATTTCTATGGGATTTTTACTTTGAAAAAATTGGGAGTTGCTTTCATAAAGGCTTTCTTGGAGAATGTGTTTTGTGGCACTGTCCTGGGAGTTTGGGGGAGGGCATGGATTCCTCTGGAATGTGAGGAGGATCAGAGTAGTGAAGTAGATTCTCTGAGGGCACACAGCCTGTGCCCTCCCTTCTTGTCTGATCCAAACCTCCAGAGCCAGGGAGGAAGGAGCAGTGTGGTATGTGTGAGATCACAGAGCACAGGGAGTAGGGAGTGTCCAGCAGTAAAGGCGGGGAAACAGAGTCACCGCAGTGTGAGAGCCGATGTGTATTGTTCTGCTACATGGGAGGTGGGCTTGGCGCTTGATTGTTGGGCCAGGGTTGTTTTAAGTACTAGATTTGGGCAGCCGGCTCTGGGACAGGAACAGAAGTGTGCTAGAGAGCTCAAGACCCAGGGATATAAGGTCCATTTTACAAACTGTGTTCTGAATTCTCACCAATCATGTCACGTTCACTGGAAAACAAACACTCGGGTGGTGAACAGACTTGCACAAGTTAAGGGAGCAGTGGCATGCTGGGACTGAAACTCCCGTCTCCTCTCAGAGTAGGCTGTGTATCCTGTGTGATCTGGAGGCATGCCTCCCACTCTGCCCAACTGGCTTGAACAGGGTGATCACGGGCTCATCACTCCTCACAGACTCCTACATCCTCTCCTGGGCACCCTTGCTCTCAGGAAGGCCCCTCAGTGATACATGGGGCGGGTTCTTAAAAGCAACAGGAGAGGACCATCTAGTAGTAAAGGTCTTGAAGTGGATGAGGGTCCAAGGCTGGGGGCTGGGAAGTCATAAGTCAAGACTGGTAGTGGTGGGTTGGTAAGTGAGGAAGTTCTCCACAGAGAAGGACCATCCTATGTTGGGAAGAGGACGGGTGGAATGGAGGACAGGAATGTTTTGATTAGAGTGTATTCTCTGTGTGTATTGACTCTGTCCAAGTGAAAGTGAAAGAAAATTCATGATGTCATGGGAGGACAAAGGGTGTGGGTACAGTGGTTCAGGCAGGGGATTTCCAACTCCGCTCATGCATAAGCTGGACGCCAGTCCTATTCCTCAGCCTTCTGTGTCTTCTCTATTGGTTGTAGACATGGCATCTGGCTCTTTCCACCTCCATGTAATCTGGGGTTGAAAAGTGAGGATGGGGAGAGGGAAAGCACCGCCAAGGGTTGGGGAGTGATTTCAGGAAACCATGAGGGACAGAGCTCAGGGAGGTGGGGGCAGAGTGGCTGGGAAGGCATCCTACAGGGCCTGAGAAAGGCTCTGATCTCTACAGGAGCTGAAGGAAGTTTCTGGGAATAGAGGTGCCTTGTTTGGCTCCTCAGTGCTCTTCTGTGTCAGGCCTGACCAGCCACTGTTAGGGGAGGATGGTGGGAAGTGGGAGTGGGCTTTGGGTCCACAGGGCTGGATTTGAACCTATGGAAATGTTGTCTGGAGCCCTTTCTCCTCCTTTTGATTAGGGCCCCTGGGCTCTTCAACACCTTCTCCTCCCAAAAGAGAGGTACACAAAACTCCTTCACTCTAAGGTGTTAATGACCAGATCTGTGAGCTTTTAAGGAGCACATGCAGTACATGTGTGCTGGCATCGGGGGGCTGCTTAGCACAGAGGGGCGTCGGTCCTGTGAGGAAATGTCTGTGACGTCCAGACTGGGAAGATGGTTTTGAATAGAACAGGAGGGAGGTCCTCCCAGGCTCGCCAGTGACAACACGGAAGTGCACTGGCCAGCTTCAGACTATGGAAGAAAGACCTCGATCTGGCTCTACCGTCTGTGAGTGAGGCCCTGGTCTAGCTACAGGAGACCATATTCTGCAATAGGTAGATAGAAACACACAGGAGGTCCAGGGGAACAAGTCACACTGAACACCGTGTCACCATAATGTGTGAGTTATTACACGGCTATGGGACAGTAAGAAAGAAATCAGGAGTACGGAGAGTTTGTGTCCTGTCCAGGGTTTCCTTCTAAAGTTGTCATGGAGGGCAGTGCATGAGTGTCCCATGAGCTGACAAGTCTTGATAATTCTCTTTGGGAGCTGTTTTTGGCATCCAGTATATAACTGTGGGTGCTTCATAATTGGATTTAGTTTTTGGCATTTGACAACCTTTATCTGGATAGGAGGCATGTGGAGAATGTGGGAAATCACTAATGACATTGGGATGAATGAGAGGTATGGTTGTAAAGGAAAAGAATGATTTTCCTGTGTTATAAGCTTGAAATTCCTAAAGATAAGTTCCACAAAAGGGAAGGACACAGCCTGTTGTATAGGAGCTGGAGGGCAGGGCCAGGCAAGGAGGGGACAGTGGTGTAAAGGTGGCAGGCGTTCCAGGCACCTTGATTTGCGGTCTCTTGGCCTTTGTTGTCCAGGTGAAGGTCTATTCCGAGGGAAGGACATTAATGACATTCACTGCTAACTTGGTGGACAGAGTGAGGAAGATCAACGAACATGTCCGGGCTAAAACCAAGATCCCGTGCAGGACTGTTGCTGGGCTCCAAGATGCTTAAGCCCCAGAGGAAGCTGTCGTCTCACGGCATTGACAAGGAGATGACTGTCCACCTCACTCTGAAGGTGATGATGCCCAGTGATGAGGAGCTGCCGGTGTCTCTGGTGCAGTCAGGTGATGGGGGACAGAGGCACCTCCTCCTGGTGCAAAGGTCCAGCTCAGTGGTCCAGGTGAAACAGATGATCGAGACTAAGACCGCGATTGCGCCTGAGCAACAGATTGTGACTTGCAATGGCAAGAAGCTGGAAGATGGGAAGACCATGGCGGATTACGGCATCAGACGGGCACTTCACTCTGGCTGGCAGACTACTGCATTGGGGGGTGAGCCTGCTTTTAGCTCCTACTCCTCCCACATCCTTTGATGATTTCCCCAATGAACGAGAAAGAGAAATAGGGAAAGTTAGGGGTTAAGTGGGAAGGAAGACTGCAGAAAACTTTCTAACTCCATGATTTTTTGATCAAACACAATTGATTAGGTGTCTGGGTTGTGTATATTACTGAAAATAGAAAATAGTATTTTAAGGCACAGTAGAGATAGCCTCCAAGCCAGCTTGCTATTTAATCCTCTCCCTCGTTCTTCTGATTTTTAGAAAAATTCCTATTTCTTCTTCTGCCCAACAAGATAGTAAGTTTCGCATTGGGATCCATGTTCCCCTACTTTCTGTGTTCCCACCGATACATTTTATCTGTAATATCACTCAATGTGTTGAATTAAATTGAATTTCTGCTTGTAGAGAACAGTGAAATGATTTATATTGAAGTGTGTTAATTCCTCTGATATGATTATAATCTAAGTAATAAAGAATTTAGAAATTCAACTAAACCACCTTCTCTGTCCTTATTTAACGTTGTTTGGCAGGAAATGAATCCCAGCACGGTGTGCCATCTTACTCTCTACGCCCCACTGCGAATTCAGCTGTTCTTATTTCTGAAGATGATGGTGGGCGTGGGAAGACACCTCTCCTGGGGACTCAGAGATTTTGTTCTCCAGTGGGGGGTCCCTGGGGGAGGTGTGGTCGTGGATCCATCTCTGTCCTGCCTGCATTAGGGTCTAGCAGGTCTACTCTGGGGCGGGGGTATGGTTTGGGTGCGGGCTTTCGATTGGTCTCCGGTTGACTCCCAAGGTTGTGCCCAGGTCCTGGCTGACAGAGCCTTTTCCTGGCTGCCTCCTGCGCCCCCCACCCCTGTGTCTGCTCCTCCCTGGGGAATGTGGGTCTCTTCCTGCATCTTCTTCCCTCACTCACTCCTTTGTCTCACTGTCCCTCTTGTGTCTCATGACTGGTCAAGAACACATTTTCGACACCATCTAAGACATGTCTAGTCCCTTCTGCTCTTTAAACTTGCTCAAGAACCACCTTGTGCAGACGAGATCCCAGCTGAACCCCAGCGGCACCACCCCTACTTAGGGGAATTCCTTGTTCTGCTTTGGGCTCCAGTGCTCTTGGTGGCACTAGTGACCTGGTTAGGTGGGCATTAGGTTGGACTGATTTCCCTGGAGGAGCAACTGCGGCTCCTTGTTTTGGACGGCTCTCCGGCAGGGTAGAGTCTGGGATTTCTCTGTCAACTCAGGGACTCCTGAGGCCAGACACTGTGGGGTCTTCACGATGTGCACCATCAGACTGGGGGAGAGGAATGTTAGTTGTCCTGTCGTACAGGATCTTGCCAGTGTATGGACTCTCTGGGCGTTGTCACTGTACCCCTGAGGATGGGGAAGGTCCTCTTGAAATCATGCCCTCTCTCTTCTTCAGCTTAAGAGAGAGCCAGAAGGCCACTTCCCCTCCCTGAACCTGTATATGCAGCATAGAGGGATTTGTCCAGAAGCAGAGGAATCTCCCTGGGGGAGGATGGGGCCTCCCCAAGGACCTCGGACTCCCTGAGGACACATCTTGCCGATTCTCACAGGGAAATGGACAGGCTGAGGGCTCGCTGCCTTCCCAATGGACATTCCCATCCGTGGGCCCGGGGCTCACCCTTTCTTCCCTCCCCCACCCGGCACTCACCGTCCAGCCTGCCCTCTCCCCAGACTGCCCAGGAGCTTCCTGGCTGCCCCCTTCACTTCCTTGTTCCTGAGGGTGTAGATGAGCGGGTTGAGGGCCGGGGTGACCACGGTGTAGAAGAGCGAAGCGAACTTGCCCCGCCCCTGGTCGTAGCGGCGCGTGGGCTGTAGGTAGGTGTAGATGGCCGAGCCGTAGAAGAGGCAGACGGCGGTCAGGTGGGACCCGCACGTGCCCAGCGCTTTCCTGCGGCCGCCCCGGGACCGCATGCAGCAGATGGCGCGGGCCACGGCGCCGTACGAGGCCAGGATGACGGCGGACGGCAGCAGCAGGATGACCACGCGCGCAGCGAACATCTGGCGCTCGGTGGCGTCCCGGCCGCCACCACAGGCCAGCTGCAGCAGCGCGGGGAGCTCGCAGAAGAAGTGGTCCAGCCGGTGGGGTGCGCACAGCCGCCGTGCGGCCAGGAGCGCGCTCTGCGCGGCGGAGTTGGCCAGGCCGCCCAGCCAGGAGGCGCAGGCCAGCGCGCGGCACCGGCGCGGGGAGGCGAGCGCGGCGTGGCGCAGCGGGTGCACGACGGCGGCCGCGCGGTCCAGCGCCATCACCGCCAGCAGCAGGCACTCGACGGAGCCCAGCGCCAGCGACGTACACAGCTGGGCCAGGCAGCCCGCGCGGGGCAGCCACAGCTCCGCGCCGCACAGGCTGGCCAGCAGCGCGGGCGCCACGCTCGTGGTGAAGCCCGCGTCCACCAGCGCCAGGTGGCACAGGAAGTAGTACATGGGTGTGTGCAGGCGCGGGTCGCGCACGGCCAGCAGAACGAGGGTCGAGTTGCCCGCCAGGGTCAGGAGGTAGCAGAGCAGGAGGAGGGCGAAGAGGGCGGGCTGCAGCGCGGGCCAGTCGGAGAAACCCAGCAGGAGGAAGCGCTCCTCGGTGCTGTGGTTGGCCTGCGGGAGGAAACTCGCAGAGTGTTTGGAAGGAGACTGAGCGAAAGGATGAGTTTACCTCCTGGGAGCTAAAGAGAGCCTGGCTGGGGACGTGGCTGTCGGGGAGCTGGATGGGAGCGGGAGTGAGGGGTGCGGGGGTGGGGTGAGCGGGGGATCCGATGGGAGCGAGCGGAGCGCACCTCTCTCTCTCAGTTACAGACGGGAGCCCTGGCTTTGGGATGCTAGCCCTACCTCAGTACAGCTTGGCTGATGAATTATTTAGCAGACACTTTCGGGGAGAAGGAATTTCCACTTTGTGAAAGAACCGACTTAGACTGGGAGAGGGAAGATTGCCCAAGGTCACAGCTAGAGAGTGGCCCTGTGGGGCTTGTAGTCGGGCTTGTCTCCTTTCCAAATCCATGCTTTTTCTGTTCCTTGCTGGCTTCTGACTGCGGGCCAAAGTAGACATCTAATCTTCCTCCCACAGATTAGTTCTTCAGATACTGGAAGACAGATTCCCCCCTGAGCCTCCCTCCCCTCCTTCCAAAGTGTGTAGCGCCTGCGAGTAAGTGCAGTGCCCTAGGCTTGGTAGAGCTGTCACTTGGGAGATTAGAACCGTCTATCTCCTTCTTTGTTTCAGGGATTCTACTTCTGAGAATACAACCATTAGCTGCTGACTACTGAGTGCTGCTCTTCTAGGCTGTCACCAGTGTCCATGCCCCTCTGGCTTCTCCCTAGTGTGATGGTCATCATCTGGGGGCCTTGAAACCCAGAGTCATCTGGCAGAACATGAAGCTAGAACCCAGGAGCCCTCGGTCCCACCAGCGTAATTGCCTTGGGCCAGTTGGATTATTTGATATGGAGAAGTCACTGCCTTTCCCTTTGCCTTAGTGTTTCCATGTGTAAGAGGAGGAGTCTGACCTAGATGATCTCCAGGGCTCCTGTCTTATCACCTGGCTCTCATTGCAAAAAAAAAAAAAAAAAAAAATTGTCATTTGAATAAAAGGGGACCCAACACAGAAGCCTTTAACCATGAAGAGTGACACTGAGTCGCATTTCCTAATGGTACAGAAACCATACGGTAGAGGCGATGACTAAATGTTACAGCAAAATCTCCCTCCTGCACACTTCCTGGCAGGTGTGTGGAGATAGATAAACTTCATAGTCACTATTCTGAGTTTAAAAATCATGATCCCCTAATTTTCTTTAAAATATTTCAGGAAAGATCTCTTTGCCCCCCCGGAGAATGTTGTGCTTATAGGGATCCATTTATGCTCAAGAGACAGAACAGGTGTTCATGCTGTGAGTCAGAGCAAGGGTGGGGGCATCAGACTGCCCGAGCTCCAGTCTCAGGTCTGCCATTTCCCAGCGGAACGACCCTGGGCACGTGGCTTCACTTGTCCATGGCTCCGTGTCCTCACTTGAAAGTGGACTTGGTGGAGGGTTGAAGCACGGAGAGCTCTTAGAACAGGCACGGGACCCAGTGTGTGTTTAGTAAATGCTCGCTCTTACCATCCACACGCTCATCAGTGGGGCGCTCCCACACCAGTTAGGGCCAGAGCCAGCTCTGAGTTTAGGTCTTTTTATTGATGAACTCTGGTCTTTACTCACCTGGAAGTGAGGCAATACTCCTGTTCTAAGAGGAAGGTAGACGGGCGGCTGAGGTTAAATAACTCACTCAGGCCACACTGTTAATGCTTGTCAGGATTTCACCCGAATCTCACTAATTCCAAGAGCCTTGCTTTATATCTGTGCACATATCTTTAAGCCAGGCTCTACTCTGCCAGAGGCTGCGGAGGATGGAAGGACATGCGAACCCTAAGCTCACTGCAGAGCACTGGGGCTATCGGGGAGAGGAATATAGGCGAGAGCTGACATTCAGGCTGATGGCCCAATGGTGCTAGAGTTGTTGTTCTAGAGAGTCCAGATTTCTAATTCTGAGATCATGTAGACACACACCCATTCATCCAGCCAATCCCTGAACAGTTCCCCTCCAGACACGCCAAACCCTGAAAACAGAGACAGAACAATAAAATCACACAGCCAACACCTGTACCCCATGGACACACACATTCCCAAATACTCAGACACATATGTGCACATACATGTCCCCTCATCACTCCCTCAAGCTTCCAGAGGCAAATCTGTTGTAAAAATATTCTAGGATGTGTCCCCAAACCTCATTCAGTATTCTAGAATGTGCATGTCATCTGCAGGACCATCTACCCACCTTCATGTCCGGGTCTCTGGCACTGATGTTCCACCCTTCGTTTCCAGATGATCAGTTGGTCTGTTGTGTCCGCTCCGGATCCTCAGAGTTGGATATGGCTGTGGGGGTGGGGGGATGAAAGAGCGAATGACATGACTGTTGATTTCGAGACTGGGTGCCTGAGGTCAGAGCCAGGTCCTTCCTTCAGGAACAGGACACGGGTGGCGAGCCCCTGGCTTGTCAGCCGAGGAGTGAACATAAAGTCTTCAGCAGAGAAGCCGGCCAGGTCTGGAGAAGCACCGAGATTCAGGCAGAGTGGCGGTGTCTGTTCCCAGAGAGCCAGCACCAGGGTGAGCCCAGGCAAGGACTGGCATCTTGGGCCGGTCGCAGGTCGGCGGTGGCTGCAGCTGGCTGCGGAAATTGCCTTCCAGATTCTAAAGGGCTCAGAAGCCGTGGAGCAGGGATGTTGGTGAGCCGCAGGGGAATCAATTCTCCCTGCTGTTGAGAAGAGAGGATGGGGCCCTGGGGAACCCCTGTCCCACTCCCATAATGAGCACCTGTGCGGATTTGTCCAGAGGACAGTCCCCCAGGGCAAGGAGAGGAACATTCTGGAGGGAAAGGCCCTCGAGGGTGGTGTGTCCCTGGCTGCGTGGAGGCCAGAGGCAGCCCTTGGCTTCCTCCCCAGCCCCTGTTCTCCTAGATAGTGGTGTAGGGTTTTGTTCTGGGGACGAGGGACCTTGAGCAGCTGCATGACCTCAGTGACTCTCGGGGTCAGTATGAAAATAGGGGAGACAGTCCTTGTCTGTGGGAGGGGCTTGAGGTCTGGCAAGGTCATCCTCAGTTCTGACCCTCCAGTCATCCGCCTTCACTGCTACCCCTTCTTGTGGCTCTCACTGCCTTTGCTCTGTCACTGGCTCAGCCCCTCTCCCAGGAGGGCCTGTCCTAATTCTGGACAGATCTCTCTCCACGCAGACGATGCTTCTCTGCTCCCTCCTGCAGACCCTCCCTTGGCTGGTGTCTGGAGGTTTGTCATGGTCCCCAAGGTGGCCTGTCTCCACTGCTCTCTTGAGCTTGGGTTCCCTGGTCAGTCCTTGTAGTTACTGCTCTGCACACTCCCTCCTGGCGCTCCTGCCTCTTCTCCCTTGGTTATATTCCGTTGGCTAGATCATCATCCTATTTGAATGAAATCCTAATCCTACCCTGTCCCCATATTTGTTCAGCTGATTGTGGCTGGAGGGCATGCCAGAACCATCTGAGAAGCTTCGGTTTGCCTTCATGACCATTAAGGTTATTTTTAATTTTTCCCGCTTGCTGGAGACATACTACATCAGGTAAGTTTAAGGCGTACAGTGTGGTGATTTGTTACATGGGCGTACTGTGAAGTGTCTGCCACACTACCATTTGTGAGCACAAGCTCCAGCTCACACAGTTATCGCCGCACTGTCGCTGTGGTCACAACACGCACACGCCCTTTTGCAGCAGCTGTGAGCACACAATACGTGTTCCCTGCACTCGCCCCTCCGTGCATCCGATCCCAGAACTCATCCTAACTGGAAGTTTATCCTCTTTGACCAGCATCTCCCCTTCTGTCCTGCCCTCAGCCGCTGGCGACCCCCATTTGAGTCTTCCACATACTCAGTGCTTTTGGATCCCACGTATAAATGGCACCAAGCAGCGGTTGTCTTTCTCTGTCTGATTTGTCCCACTCGGCGTAATGCTGTGTCCGTCCGTGGGGCTGCAAACGGCAGGATTTCCTTTGTCATGGCTGAGGACTGTCCCTTTGCATCTTCTTCACCCACGTATCCATCCAGGGCCACTGGAGTCGCTTACACGGCTCATGAGGAGCGGGGCGGCGAGCACGGCAGTGCCCATATCTCTTTGAGTGAGTTCGTCTCCTTCGGATGTATCCCCAAGTGGAATTGCTGGATCGCTGGATGTGGTAGCTTTTTCGTTTGTTGGAGAACCTGTGTACTGTTTTCCCTGGTGGCTGAGCTGGTTCACATCCCCTCACCAGGGAATGGGTTCCCTGTTCTCCACATTTCTACCAACGCTTCTTCTCACTTGTCCCTCAGATAAGAACCATTCTGACAGGTGTGAGGTGATGCCTCCTTGTGGTTAAGATTAACGTTTCTCTAATGATTAGTGCCGCCGAGCACCTTTTCATGTACCTCTTGGCATTTGTATGTTTTCTTTGGAAAAATGTCAATTTGATGGGGTCCATGATCAAAGGAGTGAGACTGATACAAAGCAAAGGTCAAGCAAAGCTTTATTTCATGCCAGCACCGAGTCAGACCAACCGGCCCCCGCATACCTCTTTCCATCCACCGTGTAGCTACTCCCATCTGTGAACAGAGTCATCTCCGCATCCGGGAGGGGAATGTCTCTGAGATCAGGCCTTATTCCTGTGACCTGGGCTAGGACCTCCCCACAGTCGTGTGGGTGGTCAGCCAGCTCCTCTGGCAGCAATGTGGCTGGATTTAGCACTGCCAGGGGCCGGAAAGTCACTTTCAGTTCATTGAGGAGGAGGGCCTGATACTCTCTCACATGGGCGTTTGTCATCCATCAGTCTGGTGGGGTCTGGAGAAGGCCCTTGATAGCGTGAGTGGTGGTCAAGATGAGATTTTGACCCAAAGTCAATTTACCTGCATCCTTGACCAGGAGGACCGTGGCGGCAATTATGTGGAGGCAACGGGGGAACCCAGCTGCTACTGCATCTAGTTTCTTGCTAAGATCGGCCACTGGCCTTTGCCAAAGCCCCGGAGTCTGAATCAAAACTCCTTTGGACACTCCTGCCTTTCCATGCACATACAAGTGGAAGGGCTTGGTAACATCTGGGATGGCCAGTGCTGGGGCACTCAGCAAGGCTGTCTGTAATTCCCAAAAGGCTCCTTCTGCCTCAGCTGTCCACTCTACCATAGTGAGTTCTCCCTCAGCCAGTTTGTAGAGAGGTCAGGCAATCTCCGCAAATCACGGTATCCACAACCTACGGTAGCCCACCGTCCCAAGAAACTCCCTCACTTGTCAGGGCGTGGTGGGGTGGGGGTATCGGGTGATCACCTGTTCCTGGACACAGACAGTGAGCGCACTCCCTCGCGGAGATCAAAGCCTAGATAAATGGCGTGGCTCTGAGCTGTGCTTTCTTCGCTGACACCCAATACCCTTTTTCTTGTAGAGTCTGTAAGAGAGCTCTCGTCCCCGCAAACATGACTCATAGTCCTCAGCAGCTATTTCTGCTATTCCCACTAACCCAGATTCTTCCCAGCAAATCCTTCAATGTTCTGAAGTTTCCTCCTTATATCTGGGGCTGACTGACTGGTAAAGGCAAGATTATCAGAAGAGGAGAAAGGGATATAGGTTAGGTGGGGGCGCCCTCTCCTGTCCGGTGGCGCAACCTCACGGAGAGGCAGCATCGGCGCTGATGGAACCAGTGAGGTAGAGGGTGGCAGAGGGAGTAGAAGGAAGGGGAAGGGTCAGGGCAGTCTTTCTGCTTGGTAGTCCCATAGGTGGATCCTGACCACATATGAGGTGGACTGGTAAGGGTGTCTCAGGACTGAGAGTCAGGTTTAGGGGACAGATAGGAGGGGAAATTCCACGTCCTCCACATCGCTGGAGGCAGGACAGTCTTCGCTGGTTCCCCCTCATCTTTCTGTTCTGGTTTTGGTGATCTGACTGCCTTAGAGGGAGAGAAATTGTTTTGTTAGTAGGGGGAAGGTGAGACTTGAGCCATGATGGTGGCTCTTCCACCAGGTATTGCCAGGCCATGATGTATGGTATTTGGTCTCGATGGAGATCGAAGACCTTACTCTGGGTAGAGTAGATTTGAGCCAAGGCAAACATTCCTTCCGGCGGCCACCCTGTGGAGAAAGTGGGCCACTCTAACTGGCAGAGTGTTTTTAGTTTTCCCAGGTAAATCTTGTCAACCCGACTGGGCGGCTTTACCTTGAAAATCCTTGAAATGCTGGAGAATAAGACTTAGGGATATCACAGGTCCCTTACTCCCCACTTGCCCCATTTCTTCAAACACAACAAACAATACAACAGACAACAAAAAGACACGACAGACAACCGCAGGCCCAGCAGCCCTTACTTGACCAGATATCAAGTCTAAGGGTGTGCAAGATATAATCCCAACTCAAAAACACAACCTGCCCCTGGAGGGGATTTTCTCAGTCCCCTGATTGCCTAGGGGCACTCGAACTCCCTGGCGATCTACCAGTAGAGGGATGGGGCATCCCTGTATCCACTCCAGCCCTGGGGAGCAATACTGTGTCCAGTTTCTCCCCAGTGGGCTCTACCTCTGGAGCACCGTAAACACACAGACAGACAGAACAGGATCTCAAAGACCGGGGTCTCGAGATCTTACCTCCGGAGTCTTTTCCCAGAAATTCTGATGCTGGCTCAGGTCTCGTCCTTTGATCCCGGATGAACCCCCAAATGATGGGATCTGTGATCAAAGGAGTGAGACTGATACAATGTGAAGGTCAAGCAAAGCTTTATTTCGCACCAGCACCGAAAATCAAACCGACCAGCCAGGGCTGTCTCTTACACAGAGAGCGACCACCCCCGGCTTCACAGACTAACTTTTATAGAGCAAAGGCCATGTGGTTGAGCCTGGCCAATGAGATCGTCTCCACCTGGCCTGACTCATCCTTGCATTCTGGGATCTATTATCTCCACCTGACCTGACCTGTCCTTGTATTTGGGCTCTGTTATCAGGGACTGGTCAACCATATTTTACTGGTTTCCCAGACTTGCTTTTAAGTAAGTTCCTCTGGGGGGCGGCAGGGTCAGGTTAAGTTTTACTGCACAAACAACAAAATGGCTGTTTAACCGAGATGGAGTTGCTCTGGCTAAATCGGCCCCTACAAATTCAAGCTCATTAATTGGATAATTTTTTCCCTATTTAATTGTATGTGTTCTTTATGTACTTACATATACATTTATCAGATACCTGGTTGCAAATATTTTCTCCCACTTCTAGGATGCTCTTTCACTTTGTTGATTTCTTTTCCTGTGCTGGATCTTTCTTTTCTTTTCTTTTTAATAAAAAAAATTTTTTTAAACATATAATGTATTTTTATCCCCAGGGGTACAGGTCTGTGAATTGCCCGGTTTACACACTTCACAGCACTCACCATAGCATATACCCTCCCCAATGTCCATAACCCCACCCCCTCTCCCAACCCCCCTCCCCGCAGCAACCCTCAGTTTGTTTTGTGAGATTAAGAGTCACTTATGGTTTGTCTCCCTCCCAATCCCATCTTGTTTCATTTATTCTTCTCCTACTCCCTTAACCCCCCCATGTTGCATCTCCACTTCCTCATATCAGGGAGATCATATGATAGTTGTCTTTCTCCAATTGACTTATTTCGCTAAGCATGATACCCTCTAGTTCCATCCACGTCGTTGCAAATGGCAAGATTTCATTTCTTTTGATGGCTGCATAGTATTCCATTGTGTATATATACCATTTCTTCTTTATCCATTCATCTGTTGATGGACATCTAGGTTCTTTCCATAGTTTGGCTATTGTAGACATTGCTACTATAGACATTCGGGTGTACGTGCCCCTTTGGGTCACTACGTTTGTATCTTTAGGGTATATACACAGTAGTGCAATTGCTGGGTCATAGGGTAGTTCTATTTTCAACATTTTGAGGAACCTCAGTGCTGTTTTCCAGAGTGGTTGCACCAGCTTGCATTCCCACCAACAGTGTAGGAGGGTTCCCCTTTCTCCGCATCTTAGCCAGCATCTGTCATTTCCTGACTTGTTAATTTTAGCCATTCTGACTGGTGTGAGGTGATATCTCATTGTGGTTTTGATTTGTATTTCCCTGATGCCAAGTGATGTGGAGCACTTTTTCATGTGTCTATTGGCCATCTGGATGTCTTCTTTGCAGAAATGTCTGTTCATGTCTTCTGCCCATTTCTTGATTGGACTATTTGTTCTTTGGGTGTTAGGTTTGCTAAGTTCTTTATAGACTTTGGATACTAGCCCTTTATCTGATATTTCATTTGCATATCTTCTCCCATTCTGTCAGTTGTCTTTTGGTTTTGTTAACTGTTTCCTTTGCTGTGCAAAAGCTTTTGATCTTGATGAAATTCCTATAGTTCATTTTTGCCCTTGCTTCTGTTGCCTTTGGCGATGTTCCTAGGAAGAAGTTGCTGCAACTGAGGTCGAAGAGTTTGCTGCCTGTGTTCTCCTCAAGGATTTTGTGGATTCCTTTCTCACATTGAGGTCCTTCATCCATTTTGAGTCTATTTTTGTGTGTGGTGTAAGGAAATGATCCAATTTCATTTTTCTGCATGTGGCTGTCCAATTTTCCCAACACCATTTATTGAAGAGGCTGTCTTTTTTCCATTGGCCATTCTTTCCTGCTTTGTCGAAGATGAGTTGACCATAGAGTTGAGGGTCTATTTCTGGGCTCTCTATTCTGTTCCATTGATCTATGTGTCTGTTTTTGTGCCAGTACCATGCTGTCTTGATGATGACAGCTTTGTAATAGAGCTTGAAGTCTGGAATTGTGATGCCACCAACTTTGGCTTTCTTTTTCAATATTCCTTTGGCTATTCAAGGTCTTTTCTGGTTCCATATAAATTTTAGGATGATTTGTTCCATTTCTTTGAAAAAAATGGATGGTACTTTGATAGGAATTGCATTAAATGTGTAGATTGCTTTAGGTAGCATAGACATTTTCACAGTATTTGTTCTTCCAATCCAGGAGCATGGAACATTTTTCCATTTCTTTGTGTCTTCCTCAATTTCTTTCATGAGTACTTTATAGTTTTCTGAGTATAGATTCTTAGCCTCTTTGGTTAGGTTTATTCCTAGGTATCTTATAGTTTTGGGTGCAATTGTAAGTGGGATGGACTCCTTAATTTCTCTTTCTTCTGTCTTGTTGGTGTAGAGAAATTCAACTGATTTCTGTGCATTGATTTTATATCATGACACTTTACTGAATTCCTGTACAAGTTCTAGCAGTTTAGGAGTGGAGTCTTTTGGGTTTTCCACATATAGTATCATATCATCTGTGAAGAGTGATAGTTTGACTTCTTCTTTGCCTATTTGGATGCCTTTAATTTCCTTTTGTTGTCTGATTGCTGAGGCTAGGACTTCTAGTACTATGTTGAATAGCAGTGGTGATAATGGACATCCCTGTTGTGTTCCTGACCTTAGCGGAAAAGCTTTCAGTTTTTCTCCATTGAGAATGGTATTTGCGGTGGGTTTTTCATAGATGGCTTTGATAATATTGAGGTATGTGCCCTCTATCCCTACACTTTGAAGAGTTTTGATCAGGAAGGGATGCTGTACTTTGTCAAATGTTTTTTCAGCATCTATTGAGAGTATCATATGGTTCTTGTTCTTTTATTAATGTGTTGTATCACATTGATTGATTTGCGGATGTTGAACCAAACTTGCAGCCCTGGAATAAATTCCACTTGGTCGTGGTGAATAATCCTTTTAATGTATTGTTGAATCCTATTGGCTAGTATTTTGGTGAGAATTTTCGTATCTGTGTTCATCAAGGATATTGGTCTGTAATTCTCTTTTTTGATGGGATCCTTGTTCTGGTTTTGGGATCAAGGTGATGCTGGCCTCATAAAATGAGTTTGGAAGTTTTCCTTCCATTTCTATTTTTTGGAACAGTTTCAGCAGAATAGGAATTAGTTTTTCTTTAAATGTTTAGTAGAATTGCCCTGGGAAGCCGTCTGGCCCTGGGCTTTTGTTTGTTTGGAAATTTTTGATGACTGTTTCAATCTCCTTACTGGTTATAGGTCTGTTCAGGTTTTCTATTTCTTCCTGGTTCAGTTGTGGAGGTTTATATGTCTCCAGGAATGCATCCATTTCTTCCAGATTGTCAAATTTGTTGGCATAGAGTTGCTCATAGTATGTTCTTATAATTGCTTGTATTTCTTTGGTGTTAGTTGTGATCTCTCCGCTTTCATTCATGATTTTATTTATTTGGGTCCTTTCTCTTTTCTTTTTGATAAGTCTGGCCAGGGGTTTATCAATCTTATTAATTTTTTCAAAGAACCAGCTCCTAGTTTGTTGATTTGTTCTATTGTTTTTTTGGTTTCTATTTCATTGATTTCTGCTCTGATCTATATTATTTCTCTTCTCCTGCTGGGTTTAAGCTTTCTTTGTTGTTCTTTTTTTTCTTAATTTTTAAATTTATTTTCAGCGTAACAGTACTCATTGTTTTTGCACCACACCCAGTGCTCCATTCAATCTGTGCCCTCTCCAATACCCACTACCTGTTTCCCCCAACCTCCCACCCCCCCATCCCTTCAAAACCCTCAGATTGTTTTTCAGAGTCCATAGTCTCTCATGGTTCACCTCCCCTTCCAATTTCCCTCAGGGCCCTTCTCCTCTCCGTCTCCCCTTGTCCTCCATGTTATTTGTTATGCTCCACAAATAAGTGAAACCATATGATAATTGTTGTTCTTTCTCCAGATCCTTTAGGTGGAGGGTTAGGTTGTGTATTTGACACCTTTCTTGTTTCTTGAGAAAGGCTTGTACCGCTACATATTTTCCTCTCAGGACTGCCTTTGCTGTGTCCCACAGATTTTGAACCGTTGTGTTTTCATTATCATTTGTTTCCATGAATTTTTTCAATTCTTCTTTAATTTCCTGGTTGACCCATTCATTCTTTAGAAGGATGTTGTTTAGTCGCCATATATTTGGGTTCTTTCCAAATTTCCTCTTGTGATTGAGTTCTAGCTTCAGAGCGTTGTGGTCTGAAAATATGCAGGGAATGTTCCCAATCTTTTGATACCGGTTGAGACCTGATTTAGGACCCAGGATGTGATCTATTCTGGAGAATGTTCCATGTGCACTAGAGAAGAATGTGTATTCTGTTGCTTTGGGATGAAATGTTCTGAATATATCTGTGATGTCCATCTGGTCCAGTGTGTCATTTAAGGCCTTTATTTCCTTGTTGATCTTTTGCTTGGATGATCTGTCCATTTCAGTGAGGGGAGTGTTAAAGTCCCCTACTATTATTGTATGATTGTCGATGTGTTTCTTTGATTTTGTTATTAATTGGTTTATATAGTTGGCTGCTCCCACGTTAGGGGCATAGATATTTACAATTGTTAGATCTTCTTGTTGGACAGATCCTTTGAGTATGAAACAGTGTCCATCTTCATCTCTTATTATAGTCTTTGGTTTAAAATCTAAGTGATCTGATATAAGGATTGCCACTCCTGCTTTCTTCTGGTGTCCATTAGCATGGTGAATTGTTTTCCACCTCCTCACTTTAAGACTGGAGGTGTCTTCAGGTCTAAAATGAGTTTCTTGTAGGCAGCATATTGATGGGTTTTGGTTTTTTATCCATTCTGACAACACTGTGTCTTTTGATTGGGGCATTTAGCCCATTAACATTCAGGGTAACTATTGAGAGATATGAATTTAGTGCTATTGTATTGCCTGTAAGGTGACTGTTACTGTATATTGTCTCTGTTCCTTTCTGATCTACTACTTTTAGGGTCTCTCTTTGCTTAGAGGACCCCTTTCAATATTTCCTGTAGAACTGGTTTGGTGTTTGCAAATTCTTTCAGTTTTTGTTTGTCCTGGAAGCTTTTAATCTCTCCTTCTATTTTCAATGATAGCCGAGCTGGATATAGTATTCTTGGCTGCATATTTTCCTTGTTTAGTGCTCTGAATATATCATGCCAGCTCTTTCTGGCCTGCCAGGTCTCTGTGGATAAGTCCGCTGCCAATCTAATATTTTTACCATTGTATGTTACAGACTTCTTTTCCCGGGCTGCTTTCAGGATTTCCTCTTTGTCACTAAGACTTGTAAATTTGACTATCAGGTGACGGGGTGTGGACCTATTCTTGATTTTGAGGGGGGTTCTCTGCACCTCCTGGATTTTGATGCTTGTTCCCTTTGCCATATTGGGGAAATTCTCTCCAATAATTCTCTACAATATATCTTCTGCTCCCCTCTCTCTTTCTTCTTCTTCTGGACTCCCAATTATTCCAATGTTGTTTTGTCTTATGGTGTCACTTATCTCTTGAATTCTCCCCTCATGGTCCAGTTGCTGTTTGTCCCCCTTTTGCTCAGCTTCTTTATTCTCTGCCATTTGGTCTTCTATATCACTAATTCTTTCTTCTGCCTCATTTATCCTAGAAGTGAGAGCCTCCATTTTTTATTGCACCTCATTAATAGCTTTATTTCAACTTGGTTAGATTTTAGTTCTTTTATTCCTCCAGAAAGGGCTTTTATATCTCCTGAGAGGGTTTCTCTAATATCTTCCATGCCTTTTTTGAGCCCGGCTAGAACCTTGAGAATCGTCATTCTGAACTCTAGATCTGACATATTATCAATGTCTGTATTGATTAGGTCCCTAGCCTTCAGTACTGCCTCTTGTTCTTTTTTTTTTTTGTGGTGAATTTTTCTGCCTTGTCATTTTGTCCAGATAAGAGTATATGAAGGAGCAAGTAGAATACTAAAAGGGTGGCCAAGACCCCAGGAAAATGTGCTTTAACCAAACCAGAAGAGACCCCAAATCGTGGGGGAGAGAAAGGGTATAAAAAGAGGTTCAGAAAAAAAAGAAACAATTAAAAAGAGAAAACAAATAAAGAAAAACTATAAAAAAGAAAAATATATATATATTAGATAAACTATAATACGTTAAAAAAGAAGAGGGTAAAAGTTAAAAAAAATTAGCAGCAGAAGAAAAAAATTGAAAAAAAATTAAATTAACTGCAAGACTAAAGAATCATGGGGAGAAAGCCATGAGTTTGTGCTTTGCTTTCTCCTCTGGAATTCCACTGCTCTCCTTGGTATTGAACCTGCACTTCTTGGTAGGTGAACTTGGTCCTGGCTGGATTTCTTGTTGATCTTCTGGGGGAGGGGCCTGTTGTAGTGATTCTCAAGCGTCTTTGCCCCAGGCAGAATTGCACCGCCCTTACCAGGGGCCGGGCTGAGTAACCCACTCGGGTTTGCTTTCGGGAGCTTTTGTTCCCTGAGCGCTTTCCGTAGAGTCCGGAGGACGGGAATGAAGATGGCGGCTGCCCAGTCTCCCGCCCGGAGGAGCTGAGAGTCCGGGGCCCCACTCCTCAGTGCGCCCTCAGAGAAAAGAGCCCAATCACTCCTGTCTCCCTGGCCTCTGGCCGCGCTCCAAGCTCACCCAGGCTGCGACTGGTTCAAGGTAACCTCGAGCTGAGAGTCACTCCTCAGCTCTGTCTCTGTAGCCGGCTTCCCTGTTCTAATACCTGCGAGCTCCGCGACACTCAGACACCCCTGATCCTTCTGTGACCCTGCGGGACCTGAGGCCACGCTGACCCCGCGTGGGCTTCACCCCGGTTAAGCCCCTGGAGCGATGTCCCTCAGCGGAACAGACTTTTAAAAGTCCTGATTTTGTGCTCCGTTGCTCCGCCGCTTGCCGGGAGCCGGCCCCTCCCCCCGCGGTCTATCTTCCCGTCGCTTTGGATTCACTTCTCCGCCAGTCCTACTTTTCAGAAAGTGGTTGATTTTCTGTTTCTAGAATTGCTGTTCTTCTTCTCTTCGATCCCCCGTTGGATTTGTAGGTGTTTGCAATCTTTAGATAAGCTATCTAGCTGATCTCCCGCTCCCTGAAGTCGTCTCAGCTGCTACTTCTCCGCCATCTTGACTCCTCCCCAGGCAGACGGAAGACTGGAGCTTTCTATTATTTTATTATATACTTATTTGTACTTTAATTCAAATTTTAATGTTCATTTAAAAATCTTGAATGCAGTGGCTGAAATTACTTCCTACATTTCCTACTTAGTTACTATTGAATACAATAACTTCACACACACCCCTGCGAAAAAATGTAACCCTTTTTTTTTTTGTTTTTAAATGATTTTATTTCTTTATTGGACAGAAAGAGAGAGCGTAAGTAGGGGGAGCAGCGGGGAGAGGGAGAAGCAACCTCCTCGCTCAGCTGGGAGCTGGATGTGGGGCTTGATCCCAGGAACATAGGATCTTGACCTGAGCTGTAGGCAGACATTTAACAGACTGATGGACCCAGGTGCCCCAAAATGTAATCCTCTTAAAAAATTTACACTCAACATGTGTTTTATTTCTTTTCCTCACTAAATGAGTTTTAATGTATTTTATTTTATTTTTTTATTATGTTCAGTTAGCCAACAGATAGTATCATTAGTTTTTTTCATGTAGTATTCAATGACTCATTAGTTGCATATAACACCCAGTGCTCATCACAAAATGTGCCCTCCTGAATACCCATCACCTGGTTACCCCATACCCCAACCCACTCCCTTCTGTAACCCTCAGTTTGGTTCTTATGATTAACAGTCTCTCATGGTTTTTCTCCCTCTCTGATTTCTTCCCTCTCAGTTTTTCCTCCCTTCCCCTATGGTCCTCTGTGCTATTCCTTGTGTTCCACATATGACTGAACCATATGATAATTGTCTTTTCTGCTTGACTTATTTCACTCAGCATAATACCCTCCAACTTCATCCATGTTAATGCAAATGATGGGGATTCATCCTTTCTGATGGCTGAGGAATATTCCATCATTTATATGGACCACATCTTCTTTATCCATTCATCTCTTGAAGGACATCTTGGCTCCCTCCACAGTTTCGCTATTGTGGACATTGCTGCCATGAACAGTGGGGGTCATGTGCCCCTTCTTTTTGCCTCTATCTGTATCTATGGGGAAAATACCCAGGAGTGCAGTTTTTGGGTTGTAGGGTAGCTTTATTTTTAATGTCTTGAGGAAACTCCATACTGTTTTCCAGAGTGGCTGTAGCAGCTTGCATTCCCACCAAGAGTACAAGAGGGTTCTTTCTCTTTTCTCCACATCCTCTCCAACATATGTTGTTTCCTATTTTGTCAGTTTTTGCCATTCTAAGTTGTATAAGGTGGCATCTCAATATTGTTTTGATTTGTGTTTCCCTGACAAGGGATATGGAGCATTTTTCATGTGTTTGTTGGTCATCTGTATGTCTTCTTTGGAGAAGTGTCTGTTCATGTCTTCTGCCCCTTTCTTGAGTGGATTATTTGTTTTCTGGGTGTTGAGTTTCAGAAGTTCTCTATAGATCTTAGATACCAGCCCTTTATCTGTAATGTCATTTGCAAATATCTTCTCCCATTCTCTGAGTTACCTCTTGGTTTGGTTGACTGTTTCCTTGGTTGTGCAGAAGCTTTTGATCCTGATGAAGTCCCAAAAGTTCATTTTTGCTTTTGTTCTCTTGCCTTTAGAGACGTGTCTTGCAAGAATTTGCTGTGGCCAAGGTGGAAGAACACATCCTGTGTTCTTCTCTCGGATTTTGATGGATTCCTGTCTCACACTGAGGTGTTCCATACATTTTTTTAAACATTATTTTATTTTTTCAGTGTTCCAGGATTCACTGTTTATGCATCACACCCCGTGCTCCATGCAATACATGCCCTCCTTAATACCCACCACCAGGCTCACCCAACCTCCACTCCCTTCCCCTCCAAAACCTTCAGTTTGTTTCTCAGAGTCTACAGTCTCTCATGGTTCATCTCCCCCTCCATTTTCCCCCAATTCACTTTTCCTTTCCTTCTCCTAATGTCCTCCATGTTATTCCTTATGCTCCACAAGTAAGTGAAACCATATGATAATTGACTCTCTCTGCTTGACTTATTTCACTCAGCATAATCTCCTCCAGTCCCGTCCATATTGATACAAAAGTTGGGTATTCATCTTTTCTGATGGAGGCATAATTCTCCATTGTATATATGGACCATATCTTTATCCATTCATCTCTCGAAAGGCATTTTGGCTTTTTCCACAGTTTGGTGATTGTGGCCATTGCTGCTATGTACATTGGGGTAGAGATGGCCCTTCTTATCACTACATCTGTATCTTTGTGGTAAATACCCAGTAGTGAAATTGCAGGGTCTTTCATCCATTTTGGGTTTATCTTTGTGTATGGAGTCAGAGAATGGTCTGGTTTCATTTTTCTGCATATGGCTGTCTAATGTTCCCAGTACCATTTATTGAAGAGACTCTTTTTTCCATTGACTATTCTTCCCTGTCTTGCTGAAGATTAGTTGACCATAAAGTTGAGGGTCCATTTTTGGGCTCTCTATTCTGTTCCATTGGTCCATGTGTCTGGTTTTTTTTTTTTTTAAAGATTTTATTTATTTATTTGACAGAGAGATCACAGGTAGGCAGAGAGGCAGGCAGAGAGAGAGGGAAGCAGGCTCCCCACTGAGCAGAGAGCCCGATGTGGGGCTTGAGCCCAGGATGCTGAGATCGTAACCTGAGCCGAAGGCAGAGCCTTAACCCCATGAGCCACCCAGGCACCCCCATGTGTCTCTTTTTGTGCTAGTACCATATTGTCTTGATGATCACAGCTTTGTAATAGAGCTTGAGGTTGGCAATGTGTTGCTCCCAGCTTTGTGTTTTTTTTTTTTCAACATTCCTCTGCTGATTTGGAGTCTTTTCTGATTCCATATCAGTTTTAGGATTGTTTGTTCCAGCTCATAAAAAATGGCAATGGTATTTTGATAGGGATGGCATTGAAAATGTAGATTGCTCTGGGCAGCATAGACGTTTTCACAATGTTTATTCTTCCAATCCATGAGCATGGGATGTTTTCCCATCTCTTGTGTCTTCCCCCTCCATTTCTCTCATAAGTGTTCTGTAGTTTCTAGAGTATAGATCCTTTACCTCTTTGGTTAGATTTATTCCAAGGTATCTTACAGGTTTTGGTGCTATGGTAAATGGAATCAATTCCTTAATTTCTCTTTCTTCAGTCTTATTGTTAGTGTATAGAAATGCAAGTGATTTCTATGCATTGATTTTGTATCCTGCCATGTTGTTGAACTGCTGTATGAGTTCTAGTAATTTGGAGGTGGAGTCTGTTGGATTTTCCACATAAAACATCATGTTATCCGTGAAGAAAGAGAGTTTGACTTCTTTGCCAAGTTGAATGCCTTTTATTTCTTTTTGTTGTATGATTGCTGAGACTAGGACTTCTAGTACTATGTTGAATAATAGTGGTGAGAGTGGCATCCCTGTTGTGTTCCTGACCTTAAGGGAAAATCTCTCATTTTTTCCCCATTGAGAATGATATTTTCCATGGAGTTTTCATAATGGCTTTTATGATAATGAGGTATGTTTCCTCCATCCCTACACATTGAAGAGTTTTCATCAAGAAAGCATGCTGTATTTTGCCAAATGCCTTTTCTGCATTGGTAGAGAGGGTCATATGGTTCTTGTCTCTTCTTTTGTTAATATGCTCTATCACATTGATTGACTTTCAGATGTTGAACCATCCTTGCAACCCAGGCATAAATCCCACTGGTCCTGGTGAACCATCCTTTTATTGGACTGTGGATCCTATTGGCTAGGGTCTTGTCGAGTATTTTGGCATCCGTGTTCATTGGGGATATTTGTCTGCAATTCTCCTTTTGGATGGGGTCTTTGCCTGGTTTTGGGATCAGGGTAATTCTGGTCTCATAGGATGAGTTTGGAAGTTTTCCTTCTATTTCTATTTTTTTGAAACAGCTTCAGTAGAATAGATGTTATTTTGTTTTTAAATGTTTGGTAGGATTCCCCTGGGAAGCCATCTGACCCTGGACTCTTGTTTTTTGGGGAGATTTTTGATTACTGTTTCAACTTCCATGCTGGTTATTGGTCTAGTCATATGATCTATGTCTTCCTATTTCAGTCTTGGTAGTTTGTAAGTTTCCAGGAATGCATCAATTTCTTCCAGATTTCTTAATTTGTTGTCATATAGTTGCTGGTAATAACTCCTAGTATTGTTTCTATTTCCTTGGTGTTAGTCATGATCTCTTCCATTTCATTTATGATTTTATTGATTTGGGTCCTTCTCTTTTTCTCTTGGATAAGTCTGGCCAGACGTTTATCAATCTTATCAGTTCTTTCAAAGAACGAGCTTCTAGTTTCATTGATGTCTTTTACTTTTTTCTGGTTTCTGTTTCATTGATTTCTGTACTGATCTTTGTTATTTCTCTTCTCCTGCTTTAGGCCTTATTTTCTGTTCTTTCTCCAAGACCTTTAGGTGTAAACTTAGCTTGTGAATTTGGGATTTTTCTAATTTTTTGAGAGAGACTTGGATGGCTATGTATTTTCCTCTTAGGACTGCCTTTGCTATATCCCATAGGTTTTGAACTGATGTGCTTTCATTTTCATTGGTTTCTATGAACTGTTTAAGTTATTCTTTAATTTATTGGTTGACCCAATCATCCTTGAGCAGGATGTTCTTTAACTTCAAAGTGTTTGAGTTCCTTCCAAATTTCTTCTTGTGGTTGAGTTCCAGTTTCACAGCATTGTGGTCTGAAAATTGGCAGGGAATCATCTCAGTCTTTTGGTGTCAGTTGAGACCTGATTTGTGACCCAGTATGTGGTCTGTTCTGGAGAAAGTTCCATGTGCATTTGAGAAGAATGAGTATTCTGGTTTTTAAAAGGTGGAATGGTCTGTATGTATCTGTGAAATCTGTCTGGTCCAATGTGTCATTCCAAGCTCTTGTTTTTTTGTTGATCTTCTGCTTAGATGATCTGTCTATTGCTGAGAATAGAATGTTGAGGTCTCCTACTGTTTATGTATTACTATCAATATGATTCTTTATTTTGGTTAAGGGTTGGCTTATGTAGTTGGCTGCTTCCATGTTGGGGGCACAGATATTTACAAACGTTAGATCTTCTTTTTGGATACACCTTTTAATTATGATATAGTGTCCTTCTGCATTTCTTTAGTTTAGTTTAGTCTTTAGTTTGAAATTTAATTTGTCTGATATAAGAATTGCTACCCAAGCTTTCTTTTGAGGTCTGTGGGCATGAAAAACTTGGTTCTCCATCCCCTCACTTTCAGTCTGGTTGTATCTTTAGGTTCAAAATGAGTCTCTTGTAGATAGCATATGGATGGGTACTTTTTATCCAGTCTACAACCCTGTGCCATTTCATGGGAGCATTTAGGCCCTTCAGGTTGAAAGGGACTATTGAAAGATATGATTTTAGTGCCATGAATATTACCTGTGAAGTTGTTTCTATAGATTGTAAATTTCTGGTCTATATTACCCTTGGGCCTGTCTTTCTTTTCTTTTCTTTTCTTTTTTTTTTATAGAACCCCCTTAATATTTCTTGTAGGGCTGGCTTTCTGGTCACATATTCTTTCAGTTTCTGCTGGTCCTAGTAGGTCCTTGTCTCTCCATCCCTTCTGCGTGACAGCCTTGCTGGATAAGGTATCCTTGCCTGCATGTTCTTCTCATTAGTATCTTGAATATGTCTTGACAGCCCTTTCTGGCTTGCCAGGTCTCTGCGGACAGGTCTGACGTTATTCTGATGTTCCTCCCTCTGTGAATAAGAAATCTCTCCCCCATGGCTGCTTTCTCTATTGCTTCCTTGGTTCTAAGATTTACAAGTTTTTTATTTTGAATTCTAATAGTGTATTTATAAACTATTTTTAATTTTCTATGTACAAAGTCAGAATGAATACTATGAATAGTCAGAATTATGCCCTCAATTCTAATTCTTTTTGTTTCTCTTGCCTTATAACGCTTGGTGGACTCGCCAATGCAATGTTGATTAGAGTAGCATTGTTTGAAGATTTTTTAAAAAAGATTTTATTTATTTATTTGACAGGCAGAAATTACAAGTAGGCAGAGAGGCAGGCAGAGAGGGAGAGGGGGAAGCAGGCTCCCCGCTGAGCAGAGAGCCCGATGTGGGGCTCGATCCCAGGACCCTGAGATCATGACCTGAGCCGAAGGCAGCGGCTTAACCACTGAGCCACCCAGGCGCCCCTTGTTTGAAGATTTTAATATACCTTTCTCAATATCTTATAGAAAAAGGAGACAAAACATTGGTAACTAATGTGATGTAATTGACATATATGGAACATTACATAGTAAGTGCTGAGTACATTATTTTACAGTGGTCCTAGGATATTGACACAAATAAATGATATGAATAAAATCTACACTTTTTAAAAGCCTGAAATTAACTAGATTATATTCTTAGACCACAGGAGAGTTGAATCATAGGCATAATGAAAAGAAAACTGGGAAGTCCCTCAATGTTTAAAAATTAAATGTAACTTTGCTACATATCCTATGGGTCAGAGAGGGAATCACTAGGGAAATTCTCAACCTTTCCTACATCAGAGCTCACAGACAATCCTACTCTGTGAAGAGCAGTGTAATTAACCAGACAGGAGTTGAGCCTTAAGTCAGAGTTCTGCCTGCCCCAGCCACACCTGGCAGCCTTGGCCTGTGGTCCTCTCAGAGCTGCCCTTTCTGGTGGCCCTGAGCTAAGAGGGACAACATGGCTGTATGGAAATGGGAAGCTGCACAGCACTAACAATGATGGTGCTATTGTATTGTCCTCATCAGTCCAACAGCACGCTTTCTGAGTGAAATATGACACGATAGCTGGTTCTTGGCCTTCCTTAAGGGTTGGGAGTCTCCTATTAGAAATACAGGTTCAACATGTGTTCTTTCTTCTGGAAAAGAAATAGACTGAAATAGTCATCATGTCTTCCTGAGCACCTCCTTTTGAGAGTCACTACACTGGCTCTTTGTGGAATTCTCCCTCTTAAACTTCCAAACTTGGATGTAGATGTTATCAGTCACATTTTCTAGATGCTTAGACAGGGGCTCAGAGATGATTCAAGTTACAGAGGATCTTAGGGTCAGAAACCTAAGTGGGATCCCCAAACTGACTCCAAATCCCTTGTTATTCCATACGTGGTACTATTTCCCTCTTATCTCTGGTCTTCTGGATCAGGAAACATGTCAGGTCTCAGGATTTTATTGTTGTGTGGCCAAGTGGAGCAGATTTTGTTGGCCTTTTAACCTCTGCCCTGTACGATCATTAAGATAATTATCTCAGTGGAGGACCTCTGAGTAAGATATTCAATGATTCCTAGGAATAGAGACATTATAATTGATATTTTATTATATATATTATATATGTTATATATCATATATGTTATAATGATATTAAATTTATAAATTAACAATTAAATTGATATTAAAATGATATTAAAATTAGTGAAAGGTCTATCTTTCTAAAATTGATTCAGGGTCTGGTATATTCAGAGTTTGCTGTAAGACAGGTCTGAAATAGGGGCACCTGGGTGGCTCAGTCATTAAGCCATCTGCCTTCAGCTCAGGTCATGATCCCAGGGTCCTGGAATTGAGCCCTATGGCAGGTTCCCTGCTTGGTGGGGGCCCTGTTTCTCCCTCTTCCTGTCTCCCTGCTTGTGTTCCCTCTCACATTGTCTCACTCTCTCCAGCAAATAAATAAAATCTTAAAAAAAGACAGGTCTGAAATAATATTTTAAAACACTCAGCTCAGCCTTCTTCTACAAAGTGAGATGATGTTTATAAACATTGCTAAAATACTCTCTTACCAATGATTACTTACTTGCCAACCATTGTAGTGTTTATATGGTATGACTATGACTTACATTAGTTAAAATCTGCAGGGAAAGAACTAAGACAGTGTATCCAAGCTTTAGGGGGACTTCATGTTTAAATTAGTGTTGAGACAATGAACTACTCTGTTTTATTCTGTAGTGTAAGGGAATGGTGCCAGACATCTCTAAGATGTTGGGAGGTTCTAAAATTCTGACTTCAACTTATCCGTGTGTCTCAGAGATGTGGACAAGAGAAGGGAAGGAGCCCACATGTGATCACCTCTGTTACCTGTGTTGACCATGGAACAGGTAACCTTCTGTAGGCATCATTTTGATTTCTTGGTACTATTGTTACAGGTGCTTTTGTCTCATGTTCTTCCCTTTGGTAGTAATTAGAATGATAATAGAAATTTTTATCTATTGCCATCCACAAACTGGATCCTGGGCTAACAGGAAAGGTATCCTTTAACATTTTACCAAGCTCGAAATGACTGGGCAAAACCTCAGAGCACGGACCCTATCTCTGCCCCAAGCCCATGTTGTATATCTGCTTCCAGAAGAAAAAGATAATCAAAAAATGCCATTGCAAACATGAAGAGAAGAAAAAAAAAAAAGAGTCTCCCCCACTCCCATAAGATTAAAGTCATACAGCCATGCACATACTGAAAACATAAGAAAAAGTCTGTAACTTTCTAGAATGTCCTTTCTCATGATGATGTGTTACTCTGTATGTATAACAAAACAGAACGAATACATAAACCTGCCCCGAATGCTCCTCCTCCGGAGCACTCCCTTCCTCGGGAAGATTGTGTCTCCCAGGCAGCTGTCCCGATTTGGGTCTGAATAAATCTCTCTTCCTTTCTCTCTAAAATGTTTAAAAGAGTTTGTTCCTTTAGTGTTGACAATAACGATATGTTTTTTAAAAAATATTTATTTTATTTTATTTTATTTTTAATTTTTTATTTCTTTTCAGCTTAACACTATTCATTGTTTTTGCACCACACCTAGTGCTCCATGCGATCCGTGCCCTCTCTAATATGTTTTTTTCTAATTGGAAAACCAGCGTTCCTGGTTCACATCTCCAGCAGCGCAGAAGGACGGTTGTTCTCGTTCATCCTGGAGCTTCCCTGGAGAGCCAAGCATATGTGTGTATTTTCCAGCACAAATGGGCATCTTAGAAGGATGCTCGGAAGGTCTGAGAAGCACTCTCCACTCCATGGGTGACGCCAGAACGTGAAGCTCCTCCTGCTTAGAGCATTATTTTTTGGGTTTTTTTTTTTTTTTTTTTAAAGATTTTATTTATTTATTTGACAGAGGGAGAGATCACAAGTAGGCAGGAAGGCAGGCAGAGAGAGAGAGGAAGGGAAGCAGGCTCCCCACGGAGCAGAAAGCCCGATGCGGGGCTCGATCCCAGGAGCCTGGGATCATGACCTGAGCCGAAGGCAGAGGCTTTAACCTCTGAGCCACCCAGGCGCCCCTATTTTTTGGGTCTTAAAACTGCCTTCGAACTGGGGGAAACCATTGCATTCCCCAAAGCCCAAGCCCTGGAGGGTCTGAGAGCAGCTGAACTTGCTGGGAGCCAGGAACAACTCCGCAGACAGGGCCGTGGCAGGAAAGGAAGGGGCAGTGCTCTATGGGTGGTCTGTAGTCACGGGGGTCCACAGAAGGGGCCGGCTGTCTGAGGGGCCCTGCCCATGACCCGCCAGTGCCTGCAGCACAGAGCCAGGTGTTGGGGTGAGGAGGCCTGTTGGGGACCACCTGCAGTCGCAAGGAGGCGGGTGTAAGGGCGGCCGGGTACAGGCAGGCGCGGCATCCAATGGGCTCGGGGCACCACCCTCCTCGACCAATTACCGTGTGGGGGGGGTGGAGCTACCTCTCGGTGGGCGGATCTGGAGCTGCGCAGGGCTGCAGAAGCGGGACAGGCAGGACAGGCGAAGGCGAGCACTGAGAGACCTTGGGCCGGGGAGTGCGCGCTGTGTGGTGGGGTGGCGTCTGGGGGTAGTGTGCGTCCGTGGGAGGCAGGGTCCTCGAAGGGCATTTGAAGTGAGTTCACTGTGCGTCCTCAGATGAGTTTTCTTTTTTCCCTCGAAAGTTTCTTCTGCCGATACCCATCAACTGGCATATCCCCCACCCATGAAATCCAGGGCACCCACTCACCCAAGCTTTCGTGGGATGGGCTGTGGAATTTCAGGGTTTCCAGTGCTCCCCAGGAAGTGTGCATGTAAAGACAGCCCACTATCTTTACTGGCACAGTGTCTTTACTGGCACAGTGTAGGTAATGGACCTTGAGCAGCACCCCGAGTTCAGCAGGGTGTCCCCTGTTCCCTCAGGCACAGGTGTGGCGCTAACAAGCCCCAGAGCTTCAGCATTGTTTCCCAGGTCCCCCGGGGGTGGTGGTAATGGGCTGTCAGGTTGGGGCGGGAGGGTCCTCCAGATTCCTGCCCCCACAGGCACAGGTGTGATGGTAACAAGTCACAGAGCCATCCCCCAGCTTCAGCATGGTGCTCCCTGTCCATGGGGGATGATGGCAATGGGCTGTCAAGATCCTCTGGGAGGGTCTTCCAGGTTCCTCTTCCCCCAGGCACAGGTGTGGCTGTAAGAAGCCCTAGAATCATCCCCAAGCTTCATCATTGTGCTCTGTGTCCCCAAGTCTGTTGGTAATGGGCTCTCAGGATGGTGCATGTGCAGCCTCCCGGTGCGGGTCTCGAGCCTGGGGGTGGGGGGTGCAGACCAGACCTACTCAAGTTGCATAAGGAACGATTGAGTTAGCGTTTTCTGGAAGAGTAACTTTGCTTCTCCAAAAAGGACAATGGCTTTGGTTGAATTTAGAACAAAGCTAATTACTACTTAAGAAACAAAAGCGTGTGTCTCCCCTTCGCCCAGGAATTGGAGCAGGTGTGCTGGCCTTAGGTCAGAGGTGCCTGCTTATCCGCACCTGACAACACTTCTCCACTCTGGCTCCATGAGACCCGGAGTTTTGAAAACAGCATCTGAGTCCGTCATGCAGCTTGTCTCAGGATGTCGGTGCTCCAAGAAGGCAGCAGGTATGTTGGGCGCAATGCCACATTCATGTCAGGACGGGAGGTAAAAGTTCTTTTTCACCCCAAACATCCTGGGATTTTCTCTTGTCTCCAGTGAAGCCACAAAGTCACGCTAAAGCAGCTGTCAGCAATCTAGGGGGGCGCCAGGGGTCCTGCGTTTCCCTGCAGGGAGCACCTGGCAGGGGATCTCATTGTCTCTGTTTATTTCTGGCTCACAGAGGTATTTGAAACATCTCTTTCTCAGGCAATCCCTTGGATTCGAAAGGGAAGATGAGATGGACTCGGTGCGTGTTTGGGATCTAGAATGTGTTCCTTCATCGAACAGTGTTGATTCCATTGGGCCGAGGCTGTGGTGGAATGGCCAGCATCTAGAGTTAGGGAGCTTTTTGTGGTCAGATGCAGACTTTCATAATTTCATTTTTCAAAGGCGAAGTTTCATAATGGATTAGTCTTTTCATCAAAATAGTTATAATTAGGATCAAGGGAAGATTCAAAACTATTCAAAGTAGACATTTACCGTTTAAAAGTTAAGCTTGACTTTCTAGCTTGACTCAATGTATTGTCTAGATATTTTTGATGAAGTTCTAGAACCTAGGTGAGGTTCGGTGGGCTGAGGTCCGGAGCTGATGACCAAGAAAGAATTCTTGAGACATCTTTGGTGCAAAATGGTGGCTTATTAAAGCACGGGGACAGGACCCATGAGCAGGAAGAGCTGCTGCCCTGTTATCCTGAAGAGTGGCTGATTATATACACAGGAGTTGGGTAGGTGAGAGCAAAGGGGGTGATGTTAGTCTCTAAGAAATTTTGGAAGCAAGGTCTCCAGGACCTTGAGGGGTTACCTATTGTTGGGAGAAAGGTTATTCATTACTAGTAGTAAAAATCTTCTTGTGAGACCCTTTAGATGTATATCAGTGGGCCATATGCTTGGGAATGATTCTAGACACTATCTTGGAGATCTAGAGATAAAGTTTCACATTTCTCCTATCAAGTGTCCTTGCTAGTGAGATTTGGGTTTAAGAAATTTAACTTTATTTAGGGCTTGAGGAACTGAGTTATTTGCCTCTGGAAATTGTGCTATTGTTAAGATAACTTCTTTGTTGTAAATCTCTAGGACATTGGTAAACCAAGGGAGACTCCTGTCTTGCAGGACTGTGACCTCTGTGACCTTGTTTTTCTTTAGGGCAGCCAGAAGTGCCTGAGGAATGTCACACATATTACTGAGGGGAGTGGGTGGAGAGGGGGTGCAAGGTGCCAGCTTTTGCTTTGTCCTCAGCCAGCCTCCTGCTCCCTCATCATTTTGACGTGCTGTATTTTCTCTGCAGTTTCCTTGGTGGTGGAGTCAGAAGGAGAGTCTTTGGGAATTCTCCCAGATAGAGGCATGCTGGTGGCTTCAAGGGGCTTGGCAGATATCAGGAGCCCTGGGGTGAGTTCTGGAACTGCTTGCCTGATGCTAGGTAAGTCAGTTATCCCACAAAGTTTCTGTTTCCTCCTTAAGAAGTTGCTGGCATGTAGCATCTATGGGAAGTCTTTTTACACAGAAACTGTTCTATGTAATGAAGAGCAAGTAAAAACAAGGTAATATGGACTGTATTATTCTGTGAATAATAGTATTAAACCTCCTGTCATAGGCTATGGTATTTTATTGCGCAGGGAGTCCTCAGAAAGCTGCAATGAAAGATTCAGATCTCAGAGAAGGTTCACTGAAAAGAAATATAAATAAATAAATAAAAATTTAAAAAATTAGTAAAGTACAGCCTCAGAGCTGTAACAGGGCACAGTGCCCTTTGTGAGGGGGAGAAATGGAGGAGGAGTATAGGTTGTTGAGTAGCTCAGGGAGTGGCTTGTTGTGCTCCCAGAGAAATCTACCCTCCCTGGGGGGGGGTGGCTGCTCACCTGGTGGCCCTTTCTGGGCTCTGAAACCTGACCCTTGTGATTAGAACTGGTGAATTTATGAAGAAAACAGTGAATCCTGGAGGGCACCAGCATCCTTTGCACTCAGACAACTCCACGGAGCAAAGGAACCCATTGCCCATGAGGCATGTCAGGATCCCTGAGGGTCTGGACTTTGCTTCCTGTGAAGAGGTTGTGTCTTCATCCTCATCTGAACTAGAGCCATGTTGTCTGGTTATGAAGACCCCGACCTTTACATGATCACGTCATTATTATTCTTGTTATTTTAAGCAAGCAATATAGACATTGACTTCGAGATCCAAATACCAAAAGGAAAAACACAAGGTCAGATACATATATGAGGATGGAACTTGTGGCCCCTCTCATTAGTATGGGCAGCATAGGGAGGCCCGAATGAGAAGAACACGGAGTTCTATTTGGATAGAAGTGTGCTGTGCACACAGAGTGCTTTGTTCTATCCATTTCCTTACTTCCTGAAGGGAAAATGGAGTGGTGCCTGGCGCTTGGCTTCTGATTTGAAGGAATGGGAGACTAGAGATTTGAAAGAGCATTGTTCATGCTGACGTGGTTTTCCATGCCCAGTGAGTGAGGGTTTGAAGCCTGAACTTGGAAGCGTTGGTGTTCAGGGAGGATGTGGTCTGGGTTTCCTGCACACAGAGTCACCGGCTGGTCTGCCTAAATGGACCAATTCCTGCGTTTTGAAGGGCAGATTGAAGGTGGCTCAAAACCCTAGGGCACTGGAGGAATAATCTGGGAGGGACACCTGTGTATGCCAGTGTGCACAGATCCAGGGAATTCCAGAGCTAACGATGAACACGATTCTGAGGCTGGAGCTGGCTTCTCTGTGAGCAGCACTGAGCTGGGGAGGAAAGCAGTCTCCGGGTGTTAGGAGTCACTGTGTCAGAAGGTGTGGGCCTGGAAGGGGAGTCATATCAGAGCTGGGAGATTGCGAGTCATGGTGGTGGCCTTCAGTCTGGATGCACAGGACAGCTTGCTCCAGGGGTGGGGCTCTGCTCCCCAGCCAGCCCTCCTGCTGCAGATATGATAGGAAACTTGCTTCCTGTTGGGTTCTCAGGCCCTTGTGTCAGCAGGGGGCTGGTGGGAAGCAGCCCACATGCAGCTGGGAGAAAGGAAGAGTTGAGGTAACCTCCCAGCTCCTCTGGGTTGTCCTGAGTGAGGCAAAGGAGGAGGTTTCGGCGGGGCGCGGAGAATGTAGTTTGTGTTCCACCTGCTGAGGAAGGTGCCTTTCTCAGTGGACCTGCTGATGTTTGTGTCTGGAAGAACTCTGAACATCTACCCCATCAGCAAATTTCTCTCTCTCTTTCTTTCTTTCCTTTAAAAAAAATTATTTATTTTTTAAAATTTCTTTTCAATGTATCAGAATTCATTGTTTAAGTACCACACCCAGTGTTCCATGCAATACATGCCCTCCATAATACCCACCACCAGGCTCCCCCAACTTCCCACCCCCTGCCCCTCCAAAACCCTCAGATTGTTTTTCAGAGTCCATAGTCTCGTGGTTTGTCTCCCACTCCAGTTTCCCCCAACTCCCCTCTCTCCATCTCCACATGTCCTCTGTGTTATTTGTTATGCTCCACAAGTAAGTGAAACCATATGATAATTGACTCTCTCTGCTTGACTTATTTCACTCAGCATAATCTTTTCCAGTCCCGTCCATGTTGTTACAAAAGTTGGGTATTCATCCTTTCTGATGGAGGCATAATACTCCATAGTGTATATGGACCACATCTTCCTTATCCATTCGTCCATTGAAGGGCATCTTGGTTCTTTCCACACTTTGGTGACTGTGGCCATTGCTGCTATGAACATTGGGGTACAGATGGCCCTTCTTTTCACTACATCTGTATCTTTCGGGTAAATACCCAATAGTGCCATTGCAGGGTCATAGGGTAGCTCTACATTTAATTTCTTGAGGAATCTCCACACTGCTTTCCAAAGTGGCTGCACCAACTTGCATTCCCACCAACAGTGTAAGAGGGTTCCCCTTTCTCCACGTCCTCTCCAACACATGTTGTTTACTGTCTTGTTCATTTTGGCCATTTGAACTGGTGTAAGGTGGTATCTCAATGTGGTTTTAATTTGAATCTTCCTGATGGCTAGTGACGATGATCATTTTTTCATGTGTCTGTTAGCCATCTGTATGTCTTCATTGGAGAATTGTCTGTTCATGTCTTCTGCCCATTTTTTGACATGATTATCTGTTTTGTGTGTTGAGTCTGGGAAGTTCTTTTTTTTTTTTTTTTTTAAAGATTTTATTTATTCACCTGACAGACGGAGATCACAAGCAGGCAGAGAGAGCGAGGAGGAAGCAGGCTCCCCGCTGAGTGGAGAGCCCCATGCAGGGCTCGATCCCAGGACCCTGAGATCATGACCTGAGCTGAAGGCAGAGGCTTTAACCCACTGAGCCACCCAGGTGCCCCGAGTTTGAGAAGTTCTATATAGATCTTGGATACCAGCCCTTTATCTGTAATGTCATTTGCAAATATCTTCTCCCATTCTGTGAGTTGTCTCTTTGTTTTGTTGACTGTTTCCTCTGCTGTGCAAAAGCTTTTATCTTGAGGAAGTTCCAATGGTTCATTTTTGCCTCTGTTTCCCTTGCTTTTGAAGGTATGTCTAGCAAGAAGTTGCTGTGGCTGAGGTCACTGCTTATGTTCTCCTTTAGGATTTTGATGGATTCCTGTCTTATGTTGAGGTCTTTCATCCATTTTGGGTTTATCTTTGTGTATGGAGTCAGAGAATGGTGCAGTTTCATTTTTCTTCATGTGGCTGTCCAATTTTCCCAGCACCACTTACTGAAGAGACTGTCTTTTTTCCATTGACTATTCTTTCCTGCCTTGCTAAAGATTAGTTGACCATAGAGTTGGGGGTCTATTTCTGGGTTCTCTATTCTGTTCCATTGATCTTTGTGTTGTTTTTGTGCCAGTACCATACTGTCTTGATGATCACAGCTTTGTAATAGAGCTTGAGGTTGGCAATGTGTTATCCCCAGCTTTGGTTTTCTTTTTCAACATTCCTCTGGTGATTTGGGGTCTTTTCTGGTTCCATATCAATTTTAGGATTGTTTGTTCCAGCTCCATGAAAAATGTCAATTGTATTTTGACCAGGATTGCATTGAAAGTGTAGATTGCTCTGGGCAGCATAGACATTTTCACCATGTTTATTCTGATCCATGAGCATGGAATGCTTTTCCATCATTTTGTGTCTTCTTCAATTTCTTTCATGGATGTTTTTTAGTTCTTCAAGTACAGATCCTTTACCTCCTTGGTTAGATTTATTCTAAGTTATCTTATGGTTCTTGGTGTTATAGTAAATGGAATCAATTCTCTAATTTTTTTCTATATTTTCATTGTTAGTGTATAAGAAAGCAACTGATTTCTGTGCATTGGTTCTGTATCCTGTCACATTACTGAACTGCTGTATGAATTCTAGTAGTTTGTGGGTAGAGTCTCTTGGGTTTTCCATATGAAGTATCATGTCATCTGCGGAGAGAGTTTGAGTTTTTCTTTGCCAGTTTGGATACCTTTTATTTCTCTTTGTTGTCTGATTGCTGTTGCTAGGACTTCTGGTACTATGTTGAACAACAGTGGTGAGAGTGGGCATCTTTGTCATGTTCTTGATCTCAAAGGTAAGGCTGTTAGCTTTTCCCCATTGAAAATGATATTCGCTGTGTGTTTTTCACACATAGATTTTATGAGGTTGAGGAATGTTCCCTCTATCCCTATACTTTGAAGAGTTTTAATCAGGAACGGGCAATGTATTTTGTCAAATGCTTTTACCGCATTATTTGAGAGGACCATGTGGTTCTTCTCTTTTCTCTTACTGACTTGGTCATGGTGGATAATCTTTTTAATGCACTGTTGGATCTTATTAGCTAGGCTTTCAAATACAGATCTCCCCCACTTTTCTCAAAGTTCATGGTAAGTCACTTGGCTTTTTGGAGAGACCTATGTTATTACCCAGCCTCAGTAGCAGAAGAATCGTGAAGAGGATTTCCTTCCTATGAAAAAAGTCAAAACATGGGCATCACGTTCAGCATCTGTTTTGTGGGGAACCCCTACAGGGGCGGTGTACACCCCAACCAGCTCCTTTGTCGGCACTGCTCTCTGTGTCTAGCCACCAGTGCTTTCAATTGTGTCTGCGAGCATCTGCTGTGCTCTATCTCCATTTATCTTGGGCTTCCATTAGGATGCTGTGTCCTCAGGCCTAAGAAGAGCCAAAGAGAAGGAACTTTTGGTTTCTGAACATACTCACTCATTTTTCTGTAGAAATGAATGGTGATTCCTTGTTTTGTTTATGCAACTTCTGTGAGAGGTTTCCTAGGAACACTGTACTTAAGTAGCGGGGGAGCCTGTACCCATCCTGCAGGGTAGCTTTCTTCTCCATGCTGCACAGAACATTCCATGGCTTGTGGATTTTATCACTCAAACATGGCACATTGGACTACCTTCACCCTTTTCCCCCTTTCCTGAATCTGGCAACCACCAATCAGTATGCATGCATTCAGTACTTTTTGGATTCCATGTGGAATGTCCCTGAGAGCCTCTGGTGTGTGTCTTTCTGTGTCTGAGTGACTTAGCATAAGGCTCCCAAGGCCAATGTTTCCATGTCTGGCTATTGTGAGTAATGCTGCCGTGAACATGGTAGTGCCTCTCTCTTTTGGAGGGAGTGCTTTTGTGTTTGCCAAGCAAATACTCAGTAGAGCAATTATCAGGTCATGCGGTAGTTGTACTCATTTTTTCCAGAACCTCCACAGCATGTGTCACAGTGACTGCACCCATTTCCATTCCCACCAACACTACACAGAGTCCCCTTCTGTACACACCCTTGACTGCACCGGGTGTCTGTCTCTGGGATGATTGTCATTCCTAGAGTTGTGAGGTGATAACTGATGGGGGTTTTGACTTCTGTTTCCCTGAGGTTAATTAGTGATGTTGAACAACTTTCTCTGTGTCTGTTGGACACCTGGATGCCATCTTTGGAAAGTATCTATTCACATATTCTCCCCAGTTTTTATTCAGTTTTTGTTTGGATTTGAAGGGGTGTTTGTGTATTTTGGATGTTAACCTCTTCTCACACATAGGATGTGCAGATATTTTTTCTCATTGGGGAAGTTGCCTTTTAAAGGTCTGATGGTTTCTTTTGTCATGCAGAAATTTCAGTTTGATGTCCTTCCACTTGTTTATTTTTGCTTTTGCTGCCATTGCTTTTGGTGTCTGATGTAAACGGCTCTTCCCCAAAACCAATATGGAGAAACTTACTACCTGTTTTTTTCTTCTTAGAGTTTTATGGATGCAGTTCTTATGTTCAAGTCATTCGTCCATTCATGATTTGTATGTGCATGTAAGACAGTGATCCCGTCACATTCTTCTGCATTTAGTGTCCAGTTTTCCCAGTACCATTCACTGAAGACACAGTCCTTTCCCCATTCATTGTGTGTTTTCTGCTGCTGTGTCGTAAGACCCTACATCTGTGGGTTACTTTCTGAGGTTTCTCTTTTCTTTTCTTTTCTCTTTTCTTTTTTTTTTATAATTTTATTTTTTATAAACATATATATATATATATTTTTTTTCCCCCAGGGGTATAGGTCTGTGAATCTCCACGTTTACAAACTTCACAGCACTCACCATAGCACATACCCTACCCAATGTCCATAACCCCACCCCCTCCCAACCCCCCTCTGCCCAGCAACCCTCAGTTTGTTTTGTGAGATTAAGAGTCACTTATGGTTTGTCTCCCTCCCAATCCCAACTTGTTTCATTTACTCTTCTCCTACCACATTAACCCCCCATGTTGCATCTCCTCTCCCTCATATCAGGGAGATCATATGATAGTTGTCTTTCTCTGATTGACTTATTTCGCTAAGCATGATACCCTCTAGTTCCATCCATGTTGTCGCAAATGGCAAGATTTCATTTCTTTTGATGGCTGCATAGTATTCCATTGTATATATATACCACATCTTCTTTATCCATTCGTCTGTTGATGGACATCTAGGTTCTTTCCATAGTTTGGCTATTGTAGACATTGCTGCTATAAACATTCGGGTGCACGTGCCCCTTCGGATCACTACGTTTGTATCTTTAGGGTAAATACCCAGCAGTGCAATTGCTGGGTCATAGGGTAGTTCTATTTTCAACATTTTGAGGAACCTCCATGCTGTTTTCCAGAGTGGTTACACCAGCTTGCATTCCCACCAACAGTGTAGGAGGGTTCCCCTTTCTCCGCATCCTCGCCAGCATCTGTCATTTCCGGACTTGTTAATTTTAGCCATTCTGACTGGTGTGAGGTGGTATCTCATTGTGGTTTTGATTTGTATTTCCCTGATGCCGAGTGATATGGAGCACTTTTTCATGTGTCTGTTGGCCATCTGGATGTCTTCTTTGCAGAAATGTCTGTTCATGTCTTCTGCCCATTTCTTGATTGGATTATTTGTTCTTTGGGTGTTGAGTTTGCTAAGTTCTTTATAGATTTTGGACACTAACCCTTTATCTGATATGTCGTTTGCAAATATCTTCTCCCATTCTGTCAGTTGTCTTTTGGTTTTGTGAACTGTATCCTTTGCTGTGCAAAAGCTTTTGATCTTGATAAAATCCCAATAGTTCATTTTTGCCCTTGCTTCCCTTGCCTTTGGCGATGTTCCTAGGAAGATGTTGCTGCGGCTGAGGTCAAAGAGGTTGCTGCCTGTGTTCTCCTCAAGGATGTTGATGGATTCCTTTCTCACATTGAGGTCCTTCATCCATTTTGAGTCTATTTTTGTGTGTGGTGTAAGGAAATGATCCAATTTCATTTTTCTGCATGTGGCTGTCCAATTTTCCCAACACCATTTATTGAAGAGGCTGTCTTTTTTCCATTGGACATTCTTTCCTGCTTTGTCGAAGATTAGTTGACCATAGAGTTGAGGGTCTATTTCTGGGCTCTCTATTCTATTCCATTGATCTATGTGTCTGTTTTTGTGCCAGTACCATGCTGTCTTGATGATGACAGCTTTGTAATAGAGTTTGAAGTCCGGAATTGTGATGCCACCAACTTTGGCTTTCTTTTTCAATATTCCTTTGGCTATTCGCGGTCTTTTCTGGTTCCATATAAATTTTAGGATTATTTGTTCCATTTCTTTGAAAAAAATGGATGGTACTTTGATAGGAATTGCATTAAATGTGTAGATTGCTTTAGGTAGCATAGACATTTTCACAATATTTATTCTTCCAATCCAGGAGCATGGAACATTTTTCCATTTCTTTGTGTCTTCCTCAATTTCTTTCATGAGTACTTTATAGTTTTCTGTGTATAGATTCTTAGTCTCTTTGGTTAGGTTTATTCCTAGGTATCTTATAGTTTTGGGTGCAATTGTAAATGGGATGGACTCCTTAATTTCTCTTTCTTCTGTCTTGTTGGTGTAGAGAAATGCAACTGATTTCTGTGCATTGATTTTATATCCTGACACATTACTGAATTCCTGTACAAGTTCTAGCAGTTTTGGAGTGGAGTCTTTTGGGTTTTCCACATATAGTATCATATCATCTGCGAAGAGTGATAGTTTGACTTCTTCTTTGCCAATTTGGATGCCTTTAATTTCTTTTTGTTGTCTGATTGCTGAGGCTAGGACTTCTAGTACTATGTTGAATAGCAGCGGTGATAACGGACATCCCTGCCGTGTTCCTGACCTTAGCGGAAAAGCTTTCAGTTTTTCTCCATTGAGAATGATATTTGCGATGGGTTTTTCATAGATGGCTTTGATAATATTGAGGTATGTGCCCTCTATCCCTACACTTTGAAGAGTTTTGATCAGGAAGGGATGCTGTACTTTGTCAAATGCTTTTTCAGCATCTATGGAGAGTATCATATGGCTCCTGTTTTTTCTTTTATTAATGTGTTGTATCACATTGATTGATTTGCGGATGTTGAACCAACCTTGCAGCCCTGGAATAAATCCCACTTGGTCGTGGTGAATAATCCTTTTAATGTACTGTTGAATCCTATTGGCTAGTATTTTGGTGAGAATTTTTGCATCTGTGTTCATCAAGGATATTGGTCTGTAGTTCTCTTTTTTGATGGGATCCTTGTCTGGTTTGGGGATCAAGGTGATGCTGGCCTCATAAAATGAGTTTGGAAGTTTTCCTTCCATTTCTATTTTTTGGAACAGTCTCAGGAGAATAGGAATTAGTTCTTCTTTAAATGTTTGGTAGAATTCCCCTGGGAAGCCATCTGGCCCTGGGCTTTTGTTTGTTTGGAGATTTTTGATGACTGTTTCAATCTCCTTACTGGTTATGGGTCTGTTCAGGCTTTCTATTTCTTCCTGGTTCAGTTGTGGTAGTTTATATGTCTCTAGGAATGCATCCATTTCTTCCAGATTGTCAAATTTGTTGGCATAGAGTTGCTCATAATATGTTCTTATAATTGTCTGTATTTCTTTGGTGTTAGTTGTGATCTCTCCTCTTTCATTCATGATTTTATTTATTTGGGTCCTTTCTCTTTTCTTTTTGATAAGTCTGGCCAGGGGCTTATCAATCTTATTAATTCTTTCAAAGAACCAGCTCCTAGTTTCGTTGATTTGTTCTATTGTTTTTTTGGTTTCTATTTCATTGATTTCTGCTCTGATCTTGATGATTTCTCTTCTCCTGCTGGGTTTAGGGTTTCTTTCTTGTTCTTTCTCCAGCTCCTTTAGGTGTAGGGTTAGGTTGTGTACCTGAGACCTTTCTTGTTTCTTGAGAAAGGCTTGTACCGCTATATATTTTCCTCTCAGGACTGCCTTTGTTGTGTCCCACAGATTTTGAACCGTTGTGTTTTCATTATCATTTGTTTCCATGAATTTTTTCAATTCTTCTTTAATTTCCTGGTTGACCCATTCATTCTTTAGAAGGATGTTGTTTAGTCGCGATATATTTGGGTTTTTTCCAAATTTCCTCTTGTGATTGAGTTCTAGCTTCAGAGCGTTGTGGTCTGAAAATATGCAGGGAATGTTCCCAATCTTTTGATACCGGTTGAGACCTGATTTAGGACCCAGGATGTGATCTATTCTGGAGACTGTTCCATGTGCACTAGAGAGGAATGTGTATTCTGTTGCTTTGGGATGAAATGTTCTGAATATATCTG